>NW_012115088.1:4642581-4647462 GCF_000951035.1 Colobus angolensis palliatus
TTTTTAGTAGAGACAGGGTTTCACCATATCGGTCAGGCTAGTCTCAAACTCCTGACCTCCAGTGATCTGCCCGCCTTGGCCTCCCAAAGTTCTGGGATTACAGGCGTGAGCCACCACGCCCGGCCTAGTTCTTTGTACTTTTCTTGACATTTTTCTCCAAGTTTGAAATTATTGCCAAAAAAGTTGAAAATAATCAGCATATAATTTTATTGCTTTATCAATTCAAAAAAAATTAAAATTTAGTTTAATCTAAATGGAAACTTTACTACAATACTAAGATTCAGCAACCCTGTGTGATCAATTATGAATGCCCTTCACGAGGTCCGAGGCCAGAATATCAAAGATTTGTATTTAATGTTTGTGATCAACCTCCAGCAAAACCATTTTCTCCCTGTATTAGAGTTTACTCCATTGTTGACTCCTCATTGAACACTTTGCTGCACCAACCCAACCAACTCAGAGGGTTAGAGAATTGTTTGAGACCCACTCCTACAAAAATTAAAAAGTTAGCCGGGTGTGGTGGTGCACACCTGTAGTCCCAGCTCCCCGAGGATGAGGCAGGAGAATCGCTTGAGCCCAGGAGGTCGGGGCTGTCGTGAGCTGGGATCACATCACTGCCCTTCAGCCTGGTGACAAAACGAGACCCTGTCTCAAAAAAAAAAAAAAGAAGAAGAAGAAGATTTGCTCTTACTGTAGACCTTAGCAACCTCAGTGTACTTTTTTTTCCTTTCCTTATTTTTCTTCTTCTCGTTTTTTTTTTTTTTTTTTGAGATGGAGTTTCACTCTTGTTGCCAAGGCTGGGGTGACTACAGGTGCCTGCCACCATACCCAGATAACTTTTTTTGGTATTATTAGTAGATGGGGTTTCACCATGTTGGCCAGGCTGGTCTTGAACTCTAGACCTCAGGTGATCCACCTGCCTCGGCCTCCCAAAGTGCCGGGATTACAGGCATGAGCCACTGTACCCGGCCCCTTTCCTTACTCTTTTTTTTTTTTCTGACGGAATCTCGCACTGTCACCAGGATGGAGTGCAGTGGCGCAGTCTTGGCTCACTGCAACCTCCACCTCCCAGGTTCAAGCGATTCTCCTGCCTCAGCCTCTTAAGTAGCTGAGACTACAGGTGCATGCCACCACACTGGCTAATTTTTGTATTTTTAGTAGAGACAGTGTTTCACCATGTTGGCCAGGATGGGCTTGATCTCATGACCTTGTGATCCCCCCGCCTCAGCCTCCCAAAGTGCTGGGATTAGAGGCGTGAGCCACCGTGCCCAGCCCCTTTCCTTATTCTTAAAGGAAGCACTTTACAGCTCTGCTTTGACATATCTGAATTGCCAGCATTACTACTCTTGCAGTCTGGGGCCATGATGAAGTAAAATAAGGGTGACTTGAACACAAGTATTGCAATCTGATAACCAAACAACTACTAAATGACTAAAGGGAAAGTAGCCTCTATGGCGTCTATAGCATGCAGATTCTGGACAAAGGGAGAATTCACATCCTGTCAAGATGGAGCAGAACCTCGAAATACTTCATCACATAACTCAGAAAGCACACAATTTAAAACTTATGAATTGAATTGTTTATTTCTGGAATTTTCCATTTAACATTTTTGGACTATAACATTTTGGACCACAGGTAACTGAAACCTGCGAGAGCAAAACCAAGGTAAGGGGAGACTAGTGTATCCATGCCTCAGTACCAAACTGTTTCATTTACTGTAGTTTCACAAAACAGTTTAAAGTCTGTTGAGGATCCTTTCACTCCTTTTATTTATTTTCAGAATGTATTATACATTACATTGAATAGATGAGTACTTAATTTCAGGATACTTCCTCTTCACATTTTAATAAGATTTGGTAAGTACTAGAGGGACTCAAGGATTGGGGGCAGGAAAACAAGGGAGCATTCAGATGTTAATTAGCTCAACCGGTCCCCACAGACACTGGGAGTTGTAAAAGAGAGAAAAAGAGGAAAAAAGAGAGTTTAGAGGGAGGAAGGAAGGAGACAAGAAAGATGAGGTTGGGCACTTTCACCTGGTGGCACTTGCCTGTAATTCCAACAATTTGAGAGTCCAAGGCAGGAGATTGCTTGAGCCCAAGAGCTGGAGATCAGCCTGAGCAACAAACCCAGATCCCATCTCTACAAAAAATACATTAAAAAATTAGCCTAACATGGTGGTGCATATCTGTAGAGGTGGAGGATTGCTTGACCCCAGTAGTTTGAAGCTGCAGTAAGCTATAATTGTGCCAACTTCACTCCAGCCTGAGTGGCAGAGTGAGACCCTGACTTGCAAGAGAGAAAAACAGATGAGGTTGCAGTGTTCCCTTCCCCTGCAGCATGGCTCCTGCTACTCCCATTCCACTGAAATGCTCTTGACAAAGGACACTAGGTTTTTCTGGTTTCTAAATCCAGTGGACTCTTTTCTTAGGGTCTTATAGATAGTCCCCAAAAGATAGCAGTGCTTTGCTGATATTCTTATTAACCTACAATGTCAGACCCAGTTTGAATAGTGGCCTACCTCCTATTCCTTTGAGTTGAGTTCATCACCCCAGTCCGAGAGAATCTAATCCAGACACAATGATGTCTGGGTCACACAATAACCTCTGCATTTATTTTCATGTCTCTTCTTCCCCTTTGCATCTTCCCCTCCTTTTATAATCCTTATTTCTTTTCTGCTTGAGTTTGAGAATGGCACAGTGAAGGATTTTAAGGAGGGGCAGGGTGTGGGGACAGACTGATTCAGCACCAGGGATAGAAAACATTTCCCAAGAATCTCCAACATTCACCTTGCAGCCTACTTTAGCTGAAAAAAGAACTCTTTACAGTTGATAAGGTCCATGGTTCCGTGTCTAATACAGCGTTTGAAAGCAGGGGCACTCAGTATCTGTTGAATAATCAACTACTGAATTATGTGTTGCTTGTAAGTAAAAATTGCTGCAGCCTTTCATGATAACTGCAGGTTATCCTCAAGAACTCATTTCTGCAGAACCTGGCGAAGCCCAGATTTGTTATAAATAAGTATAGTTTCATTGACATTTAGTCTAGGGCAAGTAAATTACCCAATGAGGTGATTTATAAATTCATTCAACTTAATTCTCTGATAGGAAGCTAAGCAATGTGCTGTGGTCATTGGGCCTGATTTATATCAGAAAAGTGTACAAAAGAAAATGGAGGTTCTCTATCTTGCTCTTGTCCTCTCCTGGTCTCCTGTTACTATATAACAGGCATCCTTTTCCTTTAATTACCTTCTTCATGGCTTGAGAGCTTTGATGACTTGATTAAGCCTTGCAGTGCAGTTCCAGTCCCTACCCATCTGATTAATTAGCCCAAACCTTATTAACTTCCTAATTCTGATCAATAAGGCACTGATGCTCAACTGTGCAAGGGCAAACTAAGGAGGCAATTTTATTTCAAGACACAGAGTCTCTACTACTTTTTTTAACCATCTTTTCTTTATCTTACATTTTAACACCAGCCGAGTTGGAATATGGTAATACAATAACAGTCCCACAAAGTCAGCACACACTCTGCAGCACTAGCCACTTGGTGCAGCAGTCCTATTTGGTGACATTATTTGGAAATTTTGCATGAAGGGCCTCTGTTATTCAGGATATCAGGCAAACATTGCTCTTAGCCAAAGAAAGAGTATGACGACGATGACGATGGTGATGATGATTCCTGCTCTGCAGGAAATGGACAAAATACATAAGAAGCGCCTCTTCTCCAAACTCAGATTTAGAATGGAGTTCTCCAACATTGAGAGAATATTTCAGTATTCTAGACCAGCACTATCCAATAGAAATATTTTACATTTTCTAGTAGCTACATTTAAAAAATTAAAAATCGGCTGGGCAAGGTGACTCATGCCTGTAATCCCAGCACTTTGGGAGGCCAGGACAGGTAGATCACCTGAGGTCAGGAGTTTGAGGCCAGCCTGGCCAACATGATGAAACCCTGCCTCTACAAAAAGTAAGAAAATTAGCAGGGCATGGTGGTAAGTGCCTGTAATCCCAGGTACTCAGGAGGCTGAGGCAAGAGAATCGCTTGACCCCAGGAGGCAGAAGCTGTAGTGAGCCGAAATCATGCCACTGCACTCCAGCCTGGGCGACAGAGTGAGAAACCATTTCAAAAAAAAATTAAACATCAGGGGCCAGGTGCGATAGCTCACGCCTGTAATCTCAGCACTTTGAGAAGACAAGGCGGGTGGATTGCTTGAGGCCAGGAGTTTGAGACCAGTCTGGCCCACATGGTGAAACCCTCACCTCTGCTAAAAATACAAAAATTAGCTGGGTGTGGTGGCACACACATGTAATTCCAGCTACTGGGGAGACTGAGACACAAGAATCTCTGGGACCTGGGAGCCAAGATCATGCCACTGCACTCCAGTCTGGGCGACAGAACAAGACTCTGTCTCAAAAAAAAGAAACAGTCCAGGCATGTTGGCTCACGCCTGTAATCTCAGCACTTTGGGAGGTCAAGGTGGATGGATCACCTGAGGTCAGGAGTTTCAGACCAGCCTGACCAACATGGGGAAACCCCATCTCTACTGAAAATACAAAATTAGCTGGGCGTGATGGTGCATGCCTGTAATCCCAGCTACTCCTACCCAGGTAGGCTGAGGCAGGAGGATCGCTTGAACCCGTAGGCAGAGGTTGCAGTGAGCCTAGATCATGCCATTGCACTCCAGCCTGAGCAACAAGAGCAAAATGCCGTCTCAAAAAAAAAAAAAGAAAAAAAAAAGAAGGTAGATCATGGCCGAGCAGAATGAGAAACAATGTTATGTTGCAATCCCATTTCTGACTTCTTTTTAGAAACTTTTCATGTTGCAGTGACTCAAAAGTCTTGTGCAAATGTGTTCTGCCACTGAGATGCAATGTGTAA
>NW_012115088.1:4649267-4650414 GCF_000951035.1 Colobus angolensis palliatus
AGTGCAGTGGCGGGATCTCGGCTCACTGCAAGCTCCGCCTCCCGGGTTCACGCCATTCTCCTGCCTCAGCCTCCTGAGTAGCTGGGACTACAGGCGCCCGCCATCACGCCCGGCTAATTTTTTTGTATTTTTAGAGATGGGGTTTCACTGTGTTAGCCAGGATGGTCTCGATCTTCTGACCTCGTGATCCGCCCGCCTCGGCCTCCCAAAGTGCTGGGATTAACAGGTGTGAGCTACCGCGCCTGGCCTCCAGCCCCTCACTTCTGCAGCCACCTTGCCCTCTGCTTTCCCGGCAATAGTGGGTTGCTTGGCTTCCCCACACAGGTCCTGCTAATTTCCGGTTTCTCTGCGTCTTATGCAAAGCAAACAATTTAAGAAGAAACTGGAACAGGGAAGGCTTCCCTGAAAAACAGGCATTCAAGTTGGAAACTAAAAATAAATTTGTTAGGCAGAGAGGGCTGAGGGAGGAGAGGGAGACGCTGTTCCACTGAAGGGAAAGGCATTTGTGAAATGTATGTGTGTGAAACCTCTAGTGTTCCTGGAGGGCAGGAAATGAGACAGCTCCACTGGAAGTTGGATAGGCCACCCAAGCTCATCCAGCTGGCTCTGCATGCATGGTGATGCACCTGGACTTTTCCTGTGAGCAATAAAATGCTGCTGAAGGGCTGTAAGCAGTGGGGACTAGGATCAGATTTGTGGTTTTATTTTTATTATTTATTTATTTATTTATTTATTTTTGAGACAGTCTCGCTCTGTCACCCAGGCTGGAGTGCAATGGCACAATCTCAGCTCACTGCAACCTCCACCTGTCAGGTTCAAGCAATTCTCCTGCCTCAACCTCCCAAGTAGCTGGGACTACAGGCATGTGCCACCACGCCTGGCTAATTTTTGTGTTTTCAGTAGAGACAGGGCTTCACCATATTGGCGATGCTGGTCTCAAAGTCCTGGCCTTCCGCATTGGACTCCCAAAGTGCTGAGATTACAGGCATGAGCCGCCATGCCACGCCACGGCCTTTGTTTTTATTTTTTGAGACAGGGTCTCTGTTGCCCAGACTGGAGTGCAGTGGCATGATCTCGGCTCACTGCAGCCTCTGCCTCTCAGGTTCAAGCAATTCTCCTGCCTCAGCCTCCCAAGTAGCTGGGACTA
>NW_012115088.1:4655024-4655411 GCF_000951035.1 Colobus angolensis palliatus
TTTAATAGAGACGGGGTTTCACTATGTTGGCCAGGCTGGTCTCAAACTCCTGACCTCAGATGATCTACCCGCCTCGGCCTCCCAAAGTGCTGGGATTACAGGCCATCTCGCCCAGCCCGGTTTGTGTTTTTAAATGTCCATTTACTATAGCACAAAGGGATTGCAGGGGAGTCAGAACAGAGGTGAGGATGTGACCTCAGCAGCTATTCCAGGTGACTGTCATGAACAACGTTTTACTGTGTAGCTAGAAGAGCAGGTTCATGAGGAGGACAGGAGGACCTTGCAGAGGCCATCCTTTCAAGAAGTCAAGGGCAGAGAATGTTTCAAGGGGTGGGAGTAGAAGCATGACCTACTCAGACAAGGGGTTAAAATAGCCATTTATAATCT
>NW_012115088.1:4657051-4658954 GCF_000951035.1 Colobus angolensis palliatus
GCCTCAGCTTCCCGAGTAGCTGGGACTACAGGCATCCGCCACCACGCCCAGCTAATTTTTTTTTTTTTTGTATTTTTTTTAGTAGAGATAGGGTTTCACCATGTTAACCAGGATGGTCTTGATCTTCTAATCTCGTGGTCCGCCCGCCTTGGCCTTCCAAAGTGCTGGGATTACAGAACTGAGCCACCTCACCCGGCTTAAAAATTGCAATTCTTTTGTTGCAAAATTTTCAACTACAAAGACCTAGGGATGGATGCTAATAGCTTTTTCCCTTAGAGGATGCCATAAGGTATTGTCCTCTTCTACTACTCTGCATGAAATACAACTCAAAATTAAAAATGTCACAGTGAGAACTTCCTAGACTCTGATTTGGAGTGATTACTTATATTTCATTCCTCTTTATTGCTCTATATGGCCCTGTCAAGTAAACCAAAACACACATGTGACAGTGTCTGAAAAAATGCAGTTATTGTTTCTTCGGAAGGATATACAGCCCTCATCGGGTAGCTCGATCTTTCAACTAGTTTGGTCTGGCACAGAAATTAACTTCATTTTACAGCTCATCACACTCAGCACATGCTCCAACAAATGGATTCGTGTGTCCAGAGACCAGTAAAATCCCTGCCTCTCTTGGGGATTCTGCTACAGCATTTGTTCTAGGACATTAATGGATGTCCTAACCAGTCCATGTTTTCTAAGGCAATGACAACTCAAGGTCACACTCTTAAAATGAGGCATGTTCAATATAATGACTACAAAAAATTGTACATATGCAACACACAGAGATTTCTGGTGGTGTCCATCATACATACTGTTTCTTTTTCCAATATGAAATTTAATGAGGATTCTTATTCTAAGAGGCATTTTAAAAATCAACAAATCAATTTCTAGTAAGCAGCCTTTTGTGTGAGTTAGAGAAAATGTTCAATCAGTGCCCAGTGTTTGCTCAGAGGCATTGCAGGGAATGTAACTAGAAATGTGTACCAGATGAGTGATGAAGAAATGGTCAAGATTACATGTTCTCTCTAAACTTATACCCCAAGCCAAAAAGACACATTTAACTGTAATTTCTACTAACATTCTTCAAACTGTGTATCACCAACTGTCTGAAATTCTTTTAGGCATAATATTTTCAATGTTTTTGGGGAGGTTTGTCCAGTGAATTAAATTGCTCAATAAGACTGCAGAATGTATGCATTTTAGGGACAGATTGTGATTTTGAAAAGAAAAAGGAAAAATGACTAGAATGAAGGGGAAAACAGGCTGGGCGCCTGGTTTTGTGACAAGAACCCATATTGCCTGCAACAGAGGCTGTAGCGTAGTGGTGCAATCAGAGCTTACTACAGCCTTGAACTCCCGGGCTCAAGTGATCCTCTCACCTTCCTCCTAAGACTACAGCTGAAAAACTTTCTATGATTTACCACACAATTTTTCTAGCACATTCTCAAATTCCAGATTGTGTTTTCCTTTCCCATTTGTTTGTTTTCCCTTCTTTTTTTTTTTTTTAGATGGAGTCTCTTTCTGTCACCCAGGCTGGAGTGCAGTGGTGCAATCCCTGCTCACTGCAACCTCTGCCTCCTGGGTTCAAGCAATTCTCATGCCTTAGCCTCCCCAGTAGCTGGGATTACAGGCGTGTGCCACCACGCCCCGCTAATTTTTGTATTTTTAGTAGAGACAGGGTTTTGCCATGTTGCCAAGGCTAGTCTCAAACTGCTGATCTCAAGTGATCTGCCCGCCTCGGCCTCTCAAAGTGCTGGGATTCCAGACGTGAGCCACGTCTTCCTTTCTTCTCTGTTCTTTCTTTTACTACTGGTAAGCTGTGAGGCTGTTGTTGATTCATATTCTCCCTAAAGAAACTATCAGCAATAGCTAGCACCAAATTTGTAAATATTTTGTATATACC
>NW_012115088.1:4659180-4665764 GCF_000951035.1 Colobus angolensis palliatus
GGTCTCGATCTCCTGACCTCGTGATCCGCCCGTCTCGGCCTCCCAAAGTGCTGGGATTACAGGCTTGAGCCACCGCGCCCGGCCCAGATTTAATTGTTAACTCTTGCCCTCCTACTACAGAAGATGAGGCCCTCATACCTCCCAGGTCCCACATATATTATCCCCTCCCTCTATCCTCACAATATATTCATATCATCCTTTCAGTTTCATCAGTATTATTCATTGTTCGTTGTTATGGCAGCACATATTATTCCTAGATGAGCTAAATAGTATACTGGCTACAGCTATGGCATCCTTTCCCTTTCCTGTACCATTTCTCTCTCTTTTTTGCTTTACTTTTTAAAAATTATTTTTTATTTTACTTTTTATTTGTTACCACTTCTCTTTATCCTGGGAGTTCATAATTGTCTTCCTTTTTGGCTGGTGTTTGCTTGCCTAGTTTTCTGTGGGTTTCTTCCTCTCTTCCCTCCTTATGCCTTGAGGTGCCTCCATCCTGCTCTGGTTTGGACTGCTTGCTCTCTGGCCTGGGGCACAGCCATCATCCTGTGACTTCTGCCATTATTCTGGGATGCAAACATCTGTGTTGTGTCCTCTGTTTCCTGGGTCTTATGACTTCCTTTTTTTTTTTTTTTTTTGGTTTTTGACTTTTTTGTAGTGAAACATCCTCCAGAAGCTTTCTAAAAAAGGGCCTATGAATATATTGTGGGGTGAGTGGGTGGGAGACGCATTCGTCCATTTTCATGCTGCCGATAAAGACATACCCAAGACTGGGTGATTTATAAAAGCAAGAGGTCTGATGGACTTACAGTTCCACGTGGCTAGGGAGGCCTTGCAATCATGGTGGAAGGCAAGGAGGCGCAAGTCATGTCTTACATGGATGGCAGCAGGCAAAGATAGAGAGCTTGTCCAGGGGAACTCCTCTTTATAAAACCATCAGATCTTATGAGACTCATTCACTATTATGAGAACACCACGGGAAACACTTGCCCCCATGATTCAATTACCTCTTACTGGATCTCTCCCACAACACGTGGGAATTCAAGATGAGATTTGGGTAGGGACACAGCCAAACCATATCAGGGGGTTACAATTCCTTTTAGATTTGGGGTCTCCTGGATTAAAGCTTTTTTTCTCTTCCATTTTCCACTTATTTGTATTTGTTAATGTTGTTGTTGTTATACTTTCTGTGATTACCTTAATTTCATCTTCCATCCTTCCAACTGTGCTATAAAAAAAATTTTTTTTTTTGCTGTTATATTTTTAATTTCCAAGGGGTTTTTGTCCTCTGTTTACTATTGTATATATCCCTTTTCTTGTTTCATGAATGCAAGATCTTCTAGTATGTCTCTGAAGGTCTGAGAGTTTATTTTTAAAGTTTTCTCATGCTCCATATACTGTCTCTATTTTTCTTTCTATTTCCTTTTTTTTTTTTTTTTTTTTTTTTGCGGTAGGGGGATGGAATCTCACTCTGTTTCCTAGTGAGGGGTGCAGTGAAACGTTCTCAACTCACAGCAATCTCTGCCTCCCAGGTTCAAACAATTCTCCTGCCTCAGCCTCCCAAGTAGCTGTGACTACAGATGTGCACCATCACGTCTGGCTAATTTTTTTTGTATTTTTAGTAGAGATGGGGTTTCACCATGTTGGCCAAGCTGTTCTCGAACTCCTGACCTCAGGTGATCCACCCATCTTGGCCTCCTAAAGTGCTGGGATAACAGGTGTGAGCCACTGCTCCTGGCCCTATTTCCTTATTTTGGTCTCTGTCTGGTATATTGGAGGCTTTTCTCAAATGTTGGTGATCCTTGTTGGGGATGCTGTTTAGCATGTTCTCTTCACTCTCAGGTGGGCCTGGATGCACACATTGGGGATGAAATCTGTGGGTCTGACTGCTCCTTATACAACTTCCAACCAATTATCCTAATTTCCTCCCCACCCACACTCTCGTTTTCAGAAGAAATTGGTGTCTCTTTTCCTGAGCCATCCTGAGGTCTGTGGTGGGAATTCTCTTGGTTCTTGTCAAATTCCCCACCAACTCAGGGGAGTCAGCTCTCTCATGTTGGCTAAATCAGTTAACACTTGGCCATCCGCTTCCAGCCTTCTACAAAAAACGAGGTTGAAATCTCTCATCTACTCTCATTTCTTTTCCCTTTGGTTTTATAGGTTTCTCCTTTTTTAGCCTTTTAGCATCATTGCACTTGGATTTCACGAGAGAACAGATATAAACATCTGGGTTCTGTTTCCCCCGGACCTTCCAAACCAAGCAATTCAAATACAGCAGACTTCTCTTACCGAATTTACATTTTTGTGCCAACGTGTAGTACTCAGATCTTTATCACACCTGATTCCAGAATTTTGATGATAAAGGCAAAAGAAACCCTTAGATTTCACAACTGCTTGGCTTCTTTTCTCTCCCATAGTTTCCCATATATCCTGAGTCAACCTTTCTAGAACAACGGCATAATGAGACTTCTTCTTTTTTCTTAAATATTATCTTTTCAGGTCTCCAAAATTCTGTTCACAATGTTTGCCTTCCATAAAGCCTTCCTCCATTCCAGCTGCATCCTGTCCCAATCCTTCTCGTTCACTGTAACTCACTAGTTGTATATTGGACGTATATTTCATGTTCATGCTATTTATACATCTGGTATACTTCCCATAACTCACAGCCCTTCTTCACTCCCAAGGGATAATAGACCATCAGAGACAGGTTATTTTATTGTATTATTTTGTTTTGAGATGGAGCCTCACTCTGTCACCCAGGCTGGAGTGCAGTGGCACCATCTCAGATCACTGCAACCTCTGCCTCCTAGAGTTCAAGCAATTCTCCCTGCCTCAGCCTCCCAAGTAGCTGAGATTACAGGTGCCTGCCACCATGCCCAGCTAATTTTGTATTTTTTTAGTAGAGATGGGGTTTCACCATGCTGGCCTGGCTGGTCTTGAACTGCTGATCTCAGGTGATCCACCTGCCTCGGCCTCCCAAAGTGCTGGGATTACAGGCATGAGGCACTGTGAAAGGCCTGGTGATTCATTTTAAATTAATCCATTCGAGAATGGGATTCCTGAGGATTTATGCCTTCTAATTTTATGGCGAAAAGTTAGAACTAATTTCCCAGAGAAAGTGAAGGTTACAGAAGTTCAGCTAGGTGAAGTGTGGTGACCCAGGTAGAGTAAATTATCTCCCTATATATCCCTTGACCCCTGCAACAGTAGTCAGGGGACATTTCTATTAATGATGGTTCAAATGCAGTGAGTATGAGGCCAGGCATGCTGGCTCATGCATATAATTCCAGCACTTTGGGAGGCAGAGATAAGAGGATTGCTTGGGTCCAGGAATTCAAGACCAGCCTGGGCAACATAGTGAGAGTCTGTCTGTAAAAAAAATAAAAAATTAGCTGGTTATGGCAGTGCATGCCTGTAGTCCCAGCTACTCTGGAGGCTGAGGCAGAAAGATAACTTGAGCCCAGGAGGTTGAGGCCTGGGTGACAGAGCAAAACTCCGTCTCAAAAAATAAAAATTAGGCCAGGCGCAGTGGCTCACGCCTGTAATCCCAGCACTTTGGGAGGCCGAGGTGGGCGGATCATGAGGTCAGGAGATAGAGAGCATCTCAGCTAACACAGCGAAACCCCATCTCTACTAAAAATACAAAAAATTAGTCGGGCATGGTGGTGGGCGCCTGTAGCCCCAGTTACTTGGGAGGCTGAGGCGGGAGAATGGCATGAACCTGGGAGTTGGGGCTTGCAGTGAGCCGAGATCACACTGCTGCACTACAGCCTGGGCCACAGAGCAAGATTGTCTCAAAAAAATAAAAAAATAAAAATAAATAAATATTAAAAATGCAGTATGAGAAGCAGCCTATTGCTACGCAGGGCAATTGATGCATAGGTTTTACTCCTAGCTATAGCTTTTGCTCAAGCAGAAAGTAGTACACACAAGTGGGCAGGTTATGTATATATATATATTTCGAGACAGGGGCTTACTCTGTCACCCAGGTTGGAATGTAGAGTACAGTGGCATGATCTCAGCTCGCTGCAACCTCTGCCTCCTGGGCTCAAATGATCTTCCCACCTCAGCCTCCTGAGTAGCTGGGACTGCAGGTACTTGCTACCACGCCCGCCTAGTTTCTGTAGTTTTAGTAGATAAGGGTTTTTGCCATGTTGCCCAGGCTGGTCTCGAACTCCTGGGCTCAAGCTATCCATCCTCCTCAGCCTCCCAAAGTGCTGGGATTACAAATGTGAACCACTAAGCCTGGCCTAAATATATATATTTAATATATACAAATATATATTATACATATTCTAATCTATCAAGGAACCAACATGAGAAGTAGAAGAGCCAGTCTCTTACATTCAAGAAGGTTATGCAGTTGTGAAGATGTACAGGGGAGTCAGACTTAGGGAAAGTGAATAATGAAAAAATACCACAAAATGGCAGGTGAGTGGTCTGCATCAGCCTTGCACTAAGGCTTCATCCTTTCACTCTCTGAACAGCTAGCAAAACAGAAAGACTAGGACGTGGGGAAAGGCCTGCCTCTGGCTTTGATGCCTTGCTCCCTCACAAACCTCTTTCAGAAGTACGGATCTCCTTCAGTCAAAAAGAAAAACACCACTAAAAGAAATCAGTCGCCCCATTTCAGTATGCAGGTAAAGAACCTGGAGTTAGACCCTTTCCTCCATCGGCTGGTCTCTAGCTGTGGCTGGGCACTCCCGAAAGACAGATGGAGAGGGAGCCAAGTCCCCAGGGTTAGGGCAGTAGCTGGCCGGGCGGAGCTCTGCCAGGAGCGGGTTTGGGAGCTCCGGGATGTCTGGGGCGTGAGCGGAGGGAGAGAATAAAGCCGCGCTCAGTTCCCTCTCTGCCGCCGCGCGTGATCTGCGCTAGAGCTCGCTCGCCCCCTCTCTAGCCGAAAGCCCCATTCGCAGCGCCTTTCCTGGTCCCACTCACCTGCGCCAGGTGGAGGGGAAGGGGAGGAGGTCTAAAGGTGTGGAGTAAGGGAGGGAGTGGAGAAAGGAGGAAGGGAGAGAGTGGACTCTTCAAGTCTCAGAGGAGGACCACCTGTGGTCTCAGCCATCGTCACAACCCCCTGCTGCGCCCACGCACGAGTGGATGGGGCCAGGCTCTGGGTGCCACCTGGGAGGAGCATCCATTCATAATCTGTATCTGCCCCCATCTGTCCCTTTTCCCCTCCTAGCTCCCACCCCCCATCCCCGACCCCGGGTCTCTGGGCTAGGTTTCCTAAGGGGGAAACATCTCTGGCACCGTTTGTCCTGGTGAAATCAGGTCCCTGATTTATCCAGCGCAACTCTGAATAATCATTATTGGGAGGACAGGAAGTAACAAGGTAAAATCAAGAAAATGACAAGGAAGTGGGCGCAGTGGCTCACGCCTGTAATCCCAGCACTTTGGGAGGCCAAGGCGGGAGGATCCCTTGAGCCCAGGAGTTCGAGACCAGCCTGGCCAACATGGCGAGACCTGTCTCTATTAAAAATGCAAAAGTTAGCCGGGCTTGGTGGCATGCACCTGTAATCCCAGCTACTTGGCAGGTTGGGGTGGGAGGATCGCTTGAGCCCGGAAAGCAGAGGTAGTGTGAGCCGAGATCCAAAAATAAAAAGAAGAAAAAGAAAAGAAAGAGAAGAAAAAAGAAACCAAAAAGCAAGAAAGCAGAAAAGCAAGCAAGAAAGAAAAGAAAGGAAGAATTAGCCACTGTTTCTGTGCTGTCTCTGTGCTATTCTCAGCACACCTGGGCCCAGCCTTTCCATTCCTTACCTATGTTTTCTTCCATTTGTTCGCATCTAGAAATTTATTCAAGTGAAAAGCAGTCTGGGATGTAGGTATATTATTAAACCTACACAGATGTTTAGCACAGCTATTTGTAATACTCAAAAATTGTAAGCTGCCTAAATGTTTCACAATAGTCGATTGTAAATTATGTAATTTTATATTTATTTATTTATTTATTTTGGAGACGGAGTCTTGCTCTGTCACCCAGACTGGAGTGCAGTGGCGCCATCTCTGCAACCTCCCCCTCCCGGGTTCAAGCAATTCTCTGCCTCAACCTTCCAAGTAGCTGGGATTACAGGTGTCTGCCACCACGCCTGGCTAACTTTTTTTGTATTTTCAGTAGAGACGGGGTTTTACCATCTTGGCCAGGCTGGTCTTGAACTCCTGACCTCGTAATCCACCCCCCCTTGGCCTCCCAAAGTGCTGGGATTACAGGAGTGAGCCAACCGCGCCCAACCAATCTTTTTGGTGGACTTTAATGCGCACGTTTCAAGTCATTTTACCGGAGAATACTATCAACAGGAAATGCTCACTACACACTAAGTCGGGGGGAAAGTTGTTTACAGAACAGTTTCTGGTGAAAAGAGAAAACACGTAGACATAATCTGGATGGCAGAGATTCGAGAGTGATTATCTGTAGATGGCTGAATGCTGGGTATAGGTTGCCCGCAATGTTATTTTTGTAAGACTCGGAGAAAAACGTTATTTTATTTATTTATTTATTTATTTTTTGAGACGGAGTTTGGCTCTGTCGCCCAGGCTGGAGTGCAGTGGCCGGATCTCAGCTCACTGCAAGCTCCGCCTCCCGGGTT
>NW_012115088.1:4666739-4670203 GCF_000951035.1 Colobus angolensis palliatus
AAAACGTTATTTTAAATAAATGGAATTTGCTCCTCTCCAAATCAACTCTCCCTTTCGCCTCCCTAGAGGCTGTCAGGTTCAAGAAGCGGCCGGGAATTGCAGGAAGGGCTCTGGCATCCGACACTGGCCCTAAGAGTCTGGAACGCGCGCGCCCCAGGAGTGCCGGTGGCGGGGTCGGGTTGAGGCTGGCGGGATCCTCGGCCTCTGCTGGGGTGCAGGGGGTGGATGCGAGGACAAAGGGGCGGGGCTTGCGGTTCCCAGATCCCAAGGCGGGTTGGGGACGTGAGCTGGGGTCCATGTGTCTGCACCCCTTCTCGCCCGGCTCCTCTCTCAAGGCACGTTTTCCAAAGTGTGTTGAATTCGGGAATCAATCGGAAATTTCAAGGCCAATTAAATGCTCTCTGATGTAGAGCTCTGATTAGGCTCGAAAGGCTTCAAACAGCCCCTCTAGACCCTCGAGTGCCTTCGCCGCGGTGACCTTAGGCGTCCCCTCCCCCAGAAGTCTCCCTGAGGCTTTCACAGAGGTCAGGAGGGGCTGCGCTGGGGCCTCCGCTCCCAGTCCCCTGACTGGTGAGGAGGGATGGCCTTAATGTCTGAGAGCAGAGACCAGATCGACTCCCACTCGAGACCAGAAAACGAAGAGGAAGAGGAACCCGAGGTGGCCGCGGCTCCCCGGGGACACAACCGGGAGAGGGAGTCCTGGCCATCTGCCGGCCCCGCCTGGGGGCATCTGCTGGAGGATCCCCGGGAGCCGTTATCCTATTCCTCAGAATCTGCCGTGCTGTCCCCCCGCCCCCAAAACCAACAGGACACCCATTCTGTGATTCTCTCTTTCTCCATCACCCAGTTGGAGGCTGCTGGTGATCAGGAGAAAAAAAAATGCCTTTCCTGAGTTCTCTAATTCAAATGCTTATCAGCTTTGCACACCATTCGGCCTTTCCAAAAGCGACCGGAAAACAAAGATCTGCTAACAGCAAAGGATAAACTGAGACCTCGCCTGCCTTGCATATTTTGTTCATAGAAGCTGTAGCAATAATAATGTCATCCTACCTCCCCATTTGACATATAAGGAAACTAAGGTTCATTGGAGTGACAGACCAGGCTTGAGTGGCATGTAGCTTCAGTCCATAAAGACAGCTGTGAAAGAATTCAAATAAGGGCTGTGGACGCTTGTTAGGAGGGTTTCCCATCTAATTTCCACCTGCTCAGCTACTAATGCCTGGAAAATGGATTAAATAGTTGCTACCTGTCTTGAATGAAGAACTATCTATAAGTGCCCCATAGATAACACCTGCTATACAGATAATTTGCTATACAGAGAATTTGGATTACTTTCAGCTTAGCATTGTATTGTGAGTGTTTCCCAATGTCATGAAGAAGGTTCTCAAAAATGTTTGTAAAAAGAATGCCAAACAGTCTTTGAAAAACTTCAGTTTGAGTAACCACCCAATACTCAATTTTAGCAATGTGCCACAAGTCCTACTGGTGAACATTTAGGCTGTTAGCAGTTTTCATCATCAAAAAGAGTGCTGCTAGCATTCTTGTTCATATATCTTTGCATTTCTGACTCTTTAGAAGGAATACCTAGAACTGAAATTTCCACGTTAAAGACTACAGACCTGGCCGGGCGTGGTGGCTCACGCCTGTAATCCCAGCACTTTGGGAGGCTGAGGCAGGTGGATCCCCTGAGGTCAGGAGTTCGAGACCAGCCTGGCCAACATGGTAAAACCCCATCTCTAATAGAAATACAAAAATTAGCCAGGCGTGGTGGTGGGCACCTGTAATCCCAGCTACTTGGGAGGCTGACGCAGGAGAATCGCTCGAATCTGGGAGGCGGAAGTTGCAGTGAGCCGAGATTGTGCTACTGCATCCAGCCTGGGTGACAGAGTGAGACTCCCTCTCAAAAAAAAAAAAAGAGAGACTACAGACCTTTTGGTGCACAGTGCTTAATTGCTTACTAAAGAAGGGTTGTGCCAGTCTATAGGTTTAGCAGAATAGGTGTGCTCATATCTTTTAACTGCCAGTGAGTTTGAGAGTTTGAGAATACACAAGAGTGACAAGGTCTTTACACAGGTAGATCATGGTCAGATGGGGTATTCTATTGTAAAGGCATCACCTTATTTTTATTTATTTATTTACTTTTTATTTTGAGACAGAGTCTCACGCTGTCACCAGGCTAGAGTGCAGTGGTGTGATCTCAGCTCACTGCAACCTCCGCCTCTCGGGTTCAAATGATTCTCCTGCCTCAGCCTCCCAAGTAGCTGGGACAACAGGCATGCGCCACCATGCCCAGCTAATATTTGTATTTTTAGTAGAGATGGGGTTTTACCATGTTGGCCAGGATGGTCTTGATCTCTTGACCTTGTGATCCACCTGCCTCGGCTTCCCAAAGTACTGGGATTACAGGGTTGAGCTACCGCACCCGGCCATCACCTTCTTTAATTGCACCAAAAACACATTGTGCTTGGCATCTCCAGCACATCCAGCACCATACACGTTGTTGACTGAATAAGTATGTTCCCACCTTGCTTCTGATGCCGCGTACCTACTCCCATAGGTCACAACTGGTCAGTTTCTGCGTTGTTGTCTCTTTGTGCACACTCAGTGGAAAACAGCAGACATACAAGCTGCTGGCAGAAGGTCTAAGGACATCATTACACTGTCTTTCCCATGCTTGTCTTTGCATGTCATGCTTTCTCATTTGTCCTTTTGCTCTGTGTCCTCGTCTCCTCTTTTTCATGCTGTCAACCACCCTGGGTGGCTGCTATCACTCTTACTTTGGAATATTTTAGTTCCAAAGTAATGACAACAAAGGGAAGGCCAGATCACATTGTCCGCACATTCATTCATTCATTTATTCATTGCACAACTATTCATTGAGCCACCTATTATATGCAGGCCAGTATGATTGTTGGGGACACAGAAGGAAATAATATTGACATTAATATCTAAGATTTATTGAACACTAAAGACAGGCACTGCATTAAGGATAAGATTGTGCACAAGATCTCACTTAATCATTACCATAGCCCAATCAGGTAAGTACTATTATTTACCCCATTTTACAGATAAGAGAACTAATGGCTACAGAAGTTAAAGGTCATACAGCTGGTTAAATGGTGGAGCCTGGATCCCAATCCAGTCTGTCAGCACTCAGAGCTAGATTCCAGAAGAGTCTGGAGTATTCCAGGCAGAAGGGATATCATAAGCGAAGGCCCTGAAGCAGAAAGCAGTTTGGCTTGTTAAAAACAGGAAGAGGGCCAGGCCCGGTGGCTCATGCCTGTAATCCCAGAACTTTGGGAGGCCGAGGTGGGTGGATCACCTGAGGTCAGGAGTTTGAGACCAGCCTGACCAATATAGAGAAACCCTGTCTCTACTAAAAATACAAAATTAGTCGTGTATGGTGGCGCATGTCTGTAATCCCAGCTACTCAGGAGGCTGAGGCAGGAGAATCACTTGAACCC
>NW_012115088.1:4672603-4679079 GCF_000951035.1 Colobus angolensis palliatus
GGACTACAGGCGCCTGCCACCATGCCCAGCTAATTTTTTTTGTATTGTTAGTAGAGACGGGGTTTCACCATGTTAGCCAGGATGGTCTCGATCTCCTGATCTCGTAACCCTCCCACCTCGGCCTCCCAAAGTGCTGGGATTACAGGCTTGAGCCACCGTGCCGGGCTAGATGCTCAGTAATTATTTAAGGAGAGAAGGATGGGAGGGGGGAAGGGAGCAAGAGAGGGAAAGAATGAGATGATTTTTGCAATAAAAGAGTCCACAATTTGGTGGTGAAGATCTACTTCAAATAGCTAATGGATGTGATCTCTCTTTTGGTAAAATGATGACAATATGCTTATTTCCTAGGCACGTGGCTGAAAATCAGTCTTTATGAGCTCTGGATCAAATAGGCATGCGAATATAAAACACCTTATGTGAGATGGATCATTTAAAATAGAGTATAAAGACAGTGAGTTTGTATTTGAAATGAAAAAACAAACGTAAATCACCCTGCATGATAGGCAATTTCAACCTCTCTGCTTTTTAGCAATTTATCAACCAATCATTAAGCGAGTTAACTCTACACCCAGGGAATGCTGATGGCAGCATTAGCCATAAATAAATAAGCTAATATGTACAATAGCTAAATGAATAGACTTTTCCTTGGTGTTTTATGACCTGAAAAGAATGCAGCTTTTCATTAAAGGAATCATTTGAAAATGTGGAAACTGATACTGCCACAGTTCAGTGCTCTCTGCCCATTGATAATGGCCTCTGTATTAGTTGTGGGGGTGGGAGACTGATGTCCATTTACTTTTGCAAAGATTGTTATTGAATGAAACCTTTAATGGGGGCGTTTTATGATCCCACTCAGCTAAGAGCTCAGGGTTGCCTTAGAATAGTCTTTCCCTCCACCTCAACAGCTCTTAGAGAATCAATACAGGTAATATGTCAGTTGGTGGTCAGCAGTCCTGTAAGTAGAGGTAGAGCTGAAATGGAAACTGACAGGTGGCCACTTAGAGAGAGGGCCTGGAGTAAACACTCTGAAAAGCAAAGCTTCTCCCGGGAGTGGCGAGTGTGCAGCCCTCACACTGCCATCAGTGCTGGGATCTGATAGGAAGAGCTAGGAACAAAGACGAGACAGCAGGGGAAAAGCCTCTCAGAGCTAGGGGAAAGCTGTCCATTGGGGTGGTACCATTAGAGCCCCAGGATTCATACGGTTTGTCCACTTGTAGCATCTGTCGTTGGTCTAATTTAAAAAATAAATAAATATTTTAAAATGATTGTTTAAAATTGTGGTAAAATAGACATAACATTTATTGTCTAAACTTTAAAAAAATTGTTTTTTTTTTTTGAGACATGGTCTCACTCTGTCATCTGTCACCCAGGCTGGAGTCCCTGTGGTACAGTCATGGCTCACTGCACCCTCGACCTCCTGGGCCCAAGTGATCCTCCCATCTCAGCCTCCCAAGTAGCTGTGACTACAGATGTGCACCATCACGTCTGGCTAATTTTTTTTGTATTTTTAGTAGAGATGGGGTTTCACCATGTTGGCCAAGCTGTTCTCGAACTCCTGACCTCAGGTGATCCACCCATCTTGGCCTCCTAAAGTGCTGGGATAACAGGTGTGAGCCACTGCTCCTGGCCCTATTTCCTTATTTTGGTCTCTGTCTGGTATATTGGAGGCTTTTCTCAAATGTTGGTGATCCTTGTTGGGGATGCTGTTTAGCATGTTCTCTTCACTCTCAGGTGGGCCTGGATGCACACATTGGGGATGAAATCTGTGGGTCTGACTGCTCCTTATACAACTTCCAACCAATTATCCTAATTTCCTCCCCACCCACACTCTCGTTTTCAGAAGAAATTGGTGTCTCTTTTCCTGAGCCATCCTGAGGTCTGTGGTGGGAATTCTCTTGGTTCTTGTCAAATTCCCCACCAACTCAGGGGAGTCAGCTCTCTCATGTTGGCTAAATCAGTTAACACTTGGCCATCCGCTTCCAGCCTTCTACAAAAAACGAGGTTGAAATCTCTCATCTACTCTCATTTCTTTTCCCTTTGGTTTTATAGGTTTCTCCTTTTTTAGCCTTTTAGCATCATTGCACTTGGATTTCACGAGAGAACAGATATAAACATCTGGGTTCTGTTTCCCCCGGACCTTCCAAACCAAGCAATTCAAATACAGCAGACTTCTCTTACCGAATTTACATTTTTGTGCCAACGTGTAGTACTCAGATCTTTATCACACCTGATTCCAGAATTTTGATGATAAAGGCAAAAGAAACCCTTAGATTTCACAACTGCTTGGCTTCTTTTCTCTCCCATAGTTTCCCATATATCCTGAGTCAACCTTTCTAGAACAACGGCATAATGAGACTTCTTCTTTTTTCTTAAATATTATCTTTTCAGGTCTCCAAAATTCTGTTCACAATGTTTGCCTTCCATAAAGCCTTCCTCCATTCCAGCTGCATCCTGTCCCAATCCTTCTCGTTCACTGTAACTCACTAGTTGTATATTGGACGTATATTTCATGTTCATGCTATTTATACATCTGGTATACTTCCCATAACTCACAGCCCTTCTTCACTCCCAAGGGATAATAGACCATCAGAGACAGGTTATTTTATTGTATTATTTTGTTTTGAGATGGAGCCTCACTCTGTCACCCAGGCTGGAGTGCAGTGGCACCATCTCAGATCACTGCAACCTCTGCCTCCTAGAGTTCAAGCAATTCTCCCTGCCTCAGCCTCCCAAGTAGCTGAGATTACAGGTGCCTGCCACCATGCCCAGCTAATTTTGTATTTTTTTAGTAGAGATGGGGTTTCACCATGCTGGCCTGGCTGGTCTTGAACTGCTGATCTCAGGTGATCCACCTGCCTCGGCCTCCCAAAGTGCTGGGATTACAGGCATGAGGCACTGTGAAAGGCCTGGTGATTCATTTTAAATTAATCCATTCGAGAATGGGATTCCTGAGGATTTATGCCTTCTAATTTTATGGCGAAAAGTTAGAACTAATTTCCCAGAGAAAGTGAAGGTTACAGAAGTTCAGCTAGGTGAAGTGTGGTGACCCAGGTAGAGTAAATTATCTCCCTATATATCCCTTGACCCCTGCAACAGTAGTCAGGGGACATTTCTATTAATGATGGTTCAAATGCAGTGAGTATGAGGCCAGGCATGCTGGCTCATGCATATAATTCCAGCACTTTGGGAGGCAGAGATAAGAGGATTGCTTGGGTCCAGGAATTCAAGACCAGCCTGGGCAACATAGTGAGAGTCTGTCTGTAAAAAAAATAAAAAATTAGCTGGTTATGGCAGTGCATGCCTGTAGTCCCAGCTACTCTGGAGGCTGAGGCAGAAAGATAACTTGAGCCCAGGAGGTTGAGGCCTGGGTGACAGAGCAAAACTCCGTCTCAAAAAATAAAAATTAGGCCAGGCGCAGTGGCTCACGCCTGTAATCCCAGCACTTTGGGAGGCCGAGGTGGGCGGATCATGAGGTCAGGAGATAGAGAGCATCTCAGCTAACACAGCGAAACCCCATCTCTACTAAAAATACAAAAAATTAGTCGGGCATGGTGGTGGGCGCCTGTAGCCCCAGTTACTTGGGAGGCTGAGGCGGGAGAATGGCATGAACCTGGGAGTTGGGGCTTGCAGTGAGCCGAGATCACACTGCTGCACTACAGCCTGGGCCACAGAGCAAGATTGTCTCAAAAAAATAAAAAAATAAAAATAAATAAATATTAAAAATGCAGTATGAGAAGCAGCCTATTGCTACGCAGGGCAATTGATGCATAGGTTTTACTCCTAGCTATAGCTTTTGCTCAAGCAGAAAGTAGTACACACAAGTGGGCAGGTTATGTATATATATATATTTCGAGACAGGGGCTTACTCTGTCACCCAGGTTGGAATGTAGAGTACAGTGGCATGATCTCAGCTCGCTGCAACCTCTGCCTCCTGGGCTCAAATGATCTTCCCACCTCAGCCTCCTGAGTAGCTGGGACTGCAGGTACTTGCTACCACGCCCGCCTAGTTTCTGTAGTTTTAGTAGATAAGGGTTTTTGCCATGTTGCCCAGGCTGGTCTCGAACTCCTGGGCTCAAGCTATCCATCCTCCTCAGCCTCCCAAAGTGCTGGGATTACAAATGTGAACCACTAAGCCTGGCCTAAATATATATATTTAATATATACAAATATATATTATACATATTCTAATCTATCAAGGAACCAACATGAGAAGTAGAAGAGCCAGTCTCTTACATTCAAGAAGGTTATGCAGTTGTGAAGATGTACAGGGGAGTCAGACTTAGGGAAAGTGAATAATGAAAAAATACCACAAAATGGCAGGTGAGTGGTCTGCATCAGCCTTGCACTAAGGCTTCATCCTTTCACTCTCTGAACAGCTAGCAAAACAGAAAGACTAGGACGTGGGGAAAGGCCTGCCTCTGGCTTTGATGCCTTGCTCCCTCACAAACCTCTTTCAGAAGTACGGATCTCCTTCAGTCAAAAAGAAAAACACCACTAAAAGAAATCAGTCGCCCCATTTCAGTATGCAGGTAAAGAACCTGGAGTTAGACCCTTTCCTCCATCGGCTGGTCTCTAGCTGTGGCTGGGCACTCCCGAAAGACAGATGGAGAGGGAGCCAAGTCCCCAGGGTTAGGGCAGTAGCTGGCCGGGCGGAGCTCTGCCAGGAGCGGGTTTGGGAGCTCCGGGATGTCTGGGGCGTGAGCGGAGGGAGAGAATAAAGCCGCGCTCAGTTCCCTCTCTGCCGCCGCGCGTGATCTGCGCTAGAGCTCGCTCGCCCCCTCTCTAGCCGAAAGCCCCATTCGCAGCGCCTTTCCTGGTCCCACTCACCTGCGCCAGGTGGAGGGGAAGGGGAGGAGGTCTAAAGGTGTGGAGTAAGGGAGGGAGTGGAGAAAGGAGGAAGGGAGAGAGTGGACTCTTCAAGTCTCAGAGGAGGACCACCTGTGGTCTCAGCCATCGTCACAACCCCCTGCTGCGCCCACGCACGAGTGGATGGGGCCAGGCTCTGGGTGCCACCTGGGAGGAGCATCCATTCATAATCTGTATCTGCCCCCATCTGTCCCTTTTCCCCTCCTAGCTCCCACCCCCCATCCCCGACCCCGGGTCTCTGGGCTAGGTTTCCTAAGGGGGAAACATCTCTGGCACCGTTTGTCCTGGTGAAATCAGGTCCCTGATTTATCCAGCGCAACTCTGAATAATCATTATTGGGAGGACAGGAAGTAACAAGGTAAAATCAAGAAAATGACAAGGAAGTGGGCGCAGTGGCTCACGCCTGTAATCCCAGCACTTTGGGAGGCCAAGGCGGGAGGATCCCTTGAGCCCAGGAGTTCGAGACCAGCCTGGCCAACATGGCGAGACCTGTCTCTATTAAAAATGCAAAAGTTAGCCGGGCTTGGTGGCATGCACCTGTAATCCCAGCTACTTGGCAGGTTGGGGTGGGAGGATCGCTTGAGCCCGGAAAGCAGAGGTAGTGTGAGCCGAGATCCAAAAATAAAAAGAAGAAAAAGAAAAGAAAGAGAAGAAAAAAGAAACCAAAAAGCAAGAAAGCAGAAAAGCAAGCAAGAAAGAAAAGAAAGGAAGAATTAGCCACTGTTTCTGTGCTGTCTCTGTGCTATTCTCAGCACACCTGGGCCCAGCCTTTCCATTCCTTACCTATGTTTTCTTCCATTTGTTCGCATCTAGAAATTTATTCAAGTGAAAAGCAGTCTGGGATGTAGGTATATTATTAAACCTACACAGATGTTTAGCACAGCTATTTGTAATACTCAAAAATTGTAAGCTGCCTAAATGTTTCACAATAGTCGATTGTAAATTATGTAATTTTATATTTATTTATTTATTTATTTTGGAGACGGAGTCTTGCTCTGTCACCCAGACTGGAGTGCAGTGGCGCCATCTCTGCAACCTCCCCCTCCCGGGTTCAAGCAATTCTCTGCCTCAACCTTCCAAGTAGCTGGGATTACAGGTGTCTGCCACCACGCCTGGCTAACTTTTTTTGTATTTTCAGTAGAGACGGGGTTTTACCATCTTGGCCAGGCTGGTCTTGAACTCCTGACCTCGTAATCCACCCCCCCTTGGCCTCCCAAAGTGCTGGGATTACAGGAGTGAGCCAACCGCGCCCAACCAATCTTTTTGGTGGACTTTAATGCGCACGTTTCAAGTCATTTTACCGGAGAATACTATCAACAGGAAATGCTCACTACACACTAAGTCGGGGGGAAAGTTGTTTACAGAACAGTTTCTGGTGAAAAGAGAAAACACGTAGACATAATCTGGATGGCAGAGATTCGAGAGTGATTATCTGTAGATGGCTGAATGCTGGGTATAGGTTGCCCGCAATGTTATTTTTGTAAGACTCGGAGAAAAACGTTATTTTATTTATTTATTTATTTATTTTTTGAGACGGAGTTTGGCTCTGTCGCCCAGGCTGGAGTGCAGTGGCCGGATCTCAGCTCACTGCAAGCTCCGCCTCCCGGGTT
>NW_012115088.1:4679589-4681245 GCF_000951035.1 Colobus angolensis palliatus
TAAAAAATACAAAAAACTAGCCAGGCGAGGTGGCGGGTGCCTGTAGTCCCAGCTACTCGGGAGGCTGAGGCAGGAGAATGGCCTAGACCCGGGAGGCGGAGCTTGCAGTGAGCTGAGATCCGGCCACTGCACGCCAGCCTGGGCGACAGAGCGAGACTCCTTCTCAAAAAAAAGAAAAAAAAAAAAAAGAAAACCGTTGTTTTCTATATGAGATTCCCATACTTTATGAAGAGATTATCAATGAGGAAGACATTTATCTCTATTTTATATAATTTTTAACATTATTTTCCTTTCAAAATAATTTTGGTAATTCTATTTTAATATTTGCCAAATAACAAAAAAGTTCTTTTTTTTTTTCTTTTTGAGACACAGTCTTACTTTGTCGCCTAGAATGAAGTGCAGTGGCACGATCTCAGGTCACTACAACCTCTGCCTCCCGGTTCAAGCAATTCTTGTGCCTCAGCCTCCCCAGTAGCTGAGATTACAGGCGCATGCCACCACGCCTGGCTAATTTTTGCGTTTTTAGTAGAGACTGGGTTTCACCATGTTAGCCAGGCTGGTCTTGAACTCCTGACCTCAAATGATCCGTCTGCCTCGGCCTCCCAAAGTGCTGGGATTACAGGCATGAGACATGGTGCTCAGCCACCACAAAAAAGTTCTATGATACGGGATTCTAGCTCAGTGTTTCTATTGAAATAATTCAATGTACAAATCTGTTCCCCTGAACTTTGGGCAGGGTTCATACATTTAAGAGTTCATTGCAATTACTCAGTTACTGCCCCTAGAGTCATAAAATACTCTTTTTTTTTTTTTCCATGAAACGGAGTCTTGCTCTGTCACCCAGACTGGAGTACAGTGATGCAACCTCAGCTCACTGGAACCTCTGCCTCCTGGGTTGAAGCAATTCTGCCTCAGCCTCCCAAGAAACTGGGATTACAGGTGCCCACCACCACACCCAGCTAATTTTTGTATTTTTAGTGGAGACAGGGTTTCACCATGTTGGCCACACTAGTCTTGAACTCCTGACCTCAGGTGATCCGCCCACCTCCGCCTCCCACAGTGCTGAGATTACAGGCATGAGCCACCGTGCCCGGCCTCACAAAGCATTCTGAACACCCTTAAAAACGATGTCTGAGCAAAATATTCTGTAATCTATCATGTCAAAATCAGATCCACCAACAACAGATGGTCTAGGACAGTATTTGTGATTTTACCTGTATCATACTTGGAATGGCAGCTCCTACCAACCCCAGCCTGCCCTGTGCTTTGTCTGGGTACAAATGAGCTATAACTTTGTGGACAGAACACTGAGCCTTCTGCAGCCCCATTGAGGTCCCAAGCATCTATGAGCCTTCTGCAGCCCCATTGAGGTCCCAAGCATCTATCTACTGTGATTGTTTTGTTCATTGCAACTGCCAAGTTTCCCAGATTCAAGGACACCCTGAGGGCTCATTAAGAGCACCATCAGGGATGCCACTTTACTTTTTGCCTAGTTGTTTTTTCAGGGTTTTAAATGTCCCTCTTTATACTTTTTTTTTTTCACTCTAATGAGTGAAAGGATGTACGATTATCAGATATAGATCCTGCCTCAGCCTCCCGAGTAGCTGGGACTACAGGCGCCCGCCATCTCGCCCGGCTAGTTTTTGTATTTTTTAG
>NW_012115088.1:4682537-4684745 GCF_000951035.1 Colobus angolensis palliatus
AAGTGCTGGGATTACAGGCTTGAGCCACCGCGCCCGGCCTCATACATTTAAAAAAATAAACATAAAAGAGCTTCAGAGTACTACTATAGAAAGATGTTGTGTTACGAATGACTGTATTTCCAAACTAAAAGTTGAAATATGTAACCCTATCAATATGACCAAAACTTTGAGTAAACAGATATTAAATGAAATGGTCCCCCAAATTTTCTAGTTAGTATAGGATGCATTATCCATTATACAGTATTGTTATTTGATTATTCAATTACTGGCACGCATGTATTTGAATGACTGTTAGAAAAGAGCAAAAAACAAAACAAAACAAAAAACCCTGCCTCCCTTTGCTGCTATTCTAGTTCAAAGAACGAAGTTGTTAATCTGAATCATTCAATGAGTGAAAAAATTGGGATCACACCAGTTTCTGATGACTTGCTTTACTCTTTGATTTAAAAATAATGTTTAAACCCATAACAGTAAGAAAATGTTTCAAGTAATACATTTTGAACCAGCAGTTAAGGAAAGGCTGCCTAATTATACAATGAGCCTCCATCTCTTCGAAAGACCATTGTTCTGTCTTAATTAACATGAAGTAAAACAGTCCTAAAACAACAGGGCACATTCCCATTAGGATAAATTACTCAGACTTCAGCAAGGCAGCAAATAATTCCCTAGAGTAGAATCTGTCACTGCTTTTCCACCTGCACTATATCTATCGCTCAAAGGACTGGGCTAGAGCTGGGAACCTCCCTCTGGAAGGGGCATCTGTTTCATATTGAATTTGCTGCATTTGTGGCCATGGGTGGAGGGTGCAGCAGATCCCCAGGCGGTCAGCAGAAACACGGCTGGGATGGGACAGATCCTCAGCAGCTGTGGCTGCCTTCGAAGCACTTTTATCCTGCTCATTCTGGTCTCAAATCTTCCATGTGGGTATTTCAGTCTGTTGTTGCTTAACTTAATATAGAGAAGAATGGGATGGATAGTCTACAGAAAAATGTTATTTTCCTTTTTCCTTTTGAGACAGCGTCTCTCTCTGTCACCCAGGCTGGAGTACAGTGGCACCATTTCGGCTTACTGCAAACTCTGCCTCCCAGGTTCAAGCGATTCTCCTGCCTCAAACTCGCGAGTAGCTGGGATTACAGGCATGCACCACAATGCCCGGCTAATTTTTGTATTTTTAGTAGAGATGGGGTTTTGCCATGTCAGCTGGGCTGGTCTCAAACTCCTGACCTCAGGTGATCCACCCGCTTCAGCCTCCCAAAGTGCTGGGATTATAGGCATGAGCGAGCCACTGCACCTGGCCCAGAAAAATGCTATTTTCTTAACAGGATCCATAAACTGGGCATAGAGGCTAGTTAGGAGGCTGGGCTCTGGAGTTGGGCAGAGCTGGCTTTGCCTCTTAAAGGCAAATCAGCTTGCCCCACTTCTTTCATCTCTCTCAGTCTCAATTTCCTCATCTGTAAAGTCGTAAACTCAGTGGTATCATCTCACAGGGTCAATGCTCCATAGATGTTGGCTATTATGGTACACATATGAGATGAGTCTGATGTCTCTGTGCACGTTAGAGAAACCCATTCCCCGAACACTTGCATCAGCTGTAGGATACCATGCAGAGCATATTTTTCTTTTCAGTGGGCCTCTGCGTGTTTGTGTGTGCTCTGCACCCTGTATTAGCAGGAACTGGCTAATTAGAAACCTCCCCCCAAAATATCCTGTCTATTTCATACTGTCTATTCATCAGTAATGAAATCAGGTTTAAACCTAGAGCAATATCGGTATTTTTTTTTAGCCTTTCTTCATTTGCTTATCATATTTCTTCCCCAATTACTTAACATCACAGATGCTGGGACAAATAACTTCTGTGCCCTCCAAGTAACTTTGGAGCTAAACACATTAACCGGCATTTGTCATGTAGTGGGGAAAGGGTGGGAACCAAGTGTTTAAAATGAATCAAAATAAAGATGGAATATTAATTCATGACTGAAGATAGTTACAATACTAATGAAGCTCTGACTCGAATGAGTTCTTACTTATTTGTATTTATTTATTTGAGACAGGGTCTCGTTCTATCACCCAGGTTGTGCACCATCACGGCTCACTGCAGCCTCGACCTCCCAGGTTCAACTGATCCTTCCACCTCAGTGTCCTGAGTAACTGAGACTACAGGCATGTGCCACCATACCTGGCTAGTCTTTTTTTTGTTTTTTTTTTTTT
>NW_012115088.1:4685360-4686854 GCF_000951035.1 Colobus angolensis palliatus
CTGGGACTACAGGTGTGTGCCACCACACCTGGCTTTAAATTAGTATTTATTTATTTATTTAGTGGGGTTTCTGTTTGTTTTTGTTTCTGCCAAGTGCACCGTATGATAAGTGAATTTTTAGAGAATTTGTTCTAGGCGTGATGCAGTGGCTCACACTATAATCCCACCACTTTGGGAGGCCGAAGTGAGAAGATCAGTTGATCCCAGGAGTCTGAGACCAGCCTGGGTAACATGTTGGGACCTGCCTCTCTGTCTCTTTATATATATAAAAGAATCTTTTCTGTAAAGAAATATAACACGTGATATCCACATAGTATAATTGAAGGCCCAAGGCAAATAGTAGAGAAAAATCTACCTTTCTCTTGGCTCATTGCAACCTCCGCCTCTGGGTTCAAGCAATTTCCCTCCCAAGTAGCTGGTATTACAGGCATGTGCCACCACACCAGGCTAATTTGTGTATTTTCAGTAGAGACGGGGTTTCACCATGTTGGCCAGGCTGGTCTTGAACTGTTGATCTCAGGTCATCTGCCCATCTGGGCCTCCCAAAGTGCTGGGATTACAGGCGCGAGCCACCTGGCCAACTGCAGGGACTTCTATAACCCATAAAAGGAAATAGAGAGAATCTGAAACCTTTGTTTTTACATTGTCTCCACACTCTGAGGGCTAGTCGTTTTTGGGTTTTTGTTTGTTTGTTTGTTTGTTTGAGTCAGGGTCTGGTTCTGTCACCTAGGCTGAAAAGCAGTGGGGCGATCTCAGCTCACAGCAACCTCCGTCTCCTGTGCTCAAACCATCCTCCCACCTCAACCTCCTGAGTAGTTGGGACCACAGGCATGTGCCACCACCCCCGGCTAATTTTTGTATTTTTTTGGTGGAGACGGGGTTTCACCATGTTGCCCAGGCTGGTCTCGAATTCCTGGACTTGAGAGATCCACCCGCTTCAGCCTCCCAAAGTGCTGGGATTACAGGCATGAGTCATTGTGCCTGGCAGGGCTAGTAGTTTTCATGAAACTTCATGTGGGAGTAGAATGTTTCTTGATCTGAGAAGATTTTCCCACAGATGCTGCATGAGCAGCCCTCATCCTCCTTGTGTGAACGCCGGACATGGCTGTCATGGGCAGCATGGGATGCAAAAGATTTACCACAGTACTTGCATTTGAAGGGCTTCTCCCCAGAGTGCTGCCTGATGTGTGTGCGGAGTATGCTGGAGGCAGTGAACCTCTGCAGAGAACAGAAACACAGAGTATAAGAAAAAGTCAACTTCCATGAGCTGGACAACAATTAAACTAAGGCGTTAATTTCACTGTTGCTCATCCTTACAGACAAACCTTGAGTTTTTTTTTTTTTCTTTTTCTTTTTTTGGAGACGGAGTCTAGCTCTGTCGCCCAGGCTGGAGTGCATTGGAGACGGAGTCTAGCTCTGTCGCCCAGGCTGGAGTGCAGTGGCGCCATCTCGGCTCACTGCAAGCTCCGCCTCCCGGGTTTACGCCATTCTCCT
>NW_012115088.1:4687798-4688541 GCF_000951035.1 Colobus angolensis palliatus
AGTAAAAAAATTACCTAGGCATGGTGGCATGCACCCGTGGTCCCAGCTATTTGGAAAGCTGAGGTGGGAGGATAATTTGAGCCCAGAAGGTCGAGGCTGCAGTGAGTTATGATGGCACCACTGCACTCCAGCCTGGGTAACAAAGCAAGACCCTCTCTTTAAAAAAAGCAGATCGCCAACCCTACCTAAGAGAGTGTGACCCAAAAAATCTGACATGAGACCCAGGAGCCTGCATTTAAACAAGCAATTTTGATGTGGGTCCTAGGATCATACTTCAAGACAAACCTCATTACAGAAGGAGAAGCTAATATCGACCAGAAGCTAATATCGGCCAGTGTCTTTGCATAAGTCAGTGCCTTACTGGTTTTCTTCTTCTTTTTAATTTAAACTTTTTGAGATGGTTTGTAGGTTTGTTTTATTTGTTTGTCTGTTTGTTTTGAGACAGAATTTCACTCCATCACCCATGTTGGAGTGCAGTGGTGCGATCTCGGCTCACTGCAACCTCCACCTCCCAGGTTCAAGCGATTCTAGTGCCTCAGCCTCCCAAGTAGCTGGAATTACAGGTGCACCACCATGCCCAGCTAATTTTTGTATTTTTAGTAGAGATGGTGTTTCTCCATGTTGGCCAGGCTGGTTTCAAACTCCTGACCGGGTGATCCATCCACCTTGGCCTCCCAAATTGCTGGGATTAAAGGTGTGAGCCATCGTGCCCAGCTGAGCGGTGTTTTTCTTTTTTTTTTTTT
>NW_012115088.1:4695975-4696940 GCF_000951035.1 Colobus angolensis palliatus
GTCTCAGTCTGTCACCCAGGCTGGAGTGTGCAGTGGTGCAATCTCCGCTCACTGCAACCTCCACTTCCTGGGCTCAAGCAATTCTCCAGCCTCAGCCTCCCAAGTAGCTGGGACTACAGGCACGAGCCACCAATGCACGGAAAATTTGATTATAGGCACGAGCCACCACACCTGGCTAGTGCTTTTAAATACTATGTAATAGGTCATCAGGTCTCCATAAATTTGGAATGTATTTTACTACATGTACCCTAAATGCCAGCTTGGCAATAGGAGGTTGGTGATATTTGACCATCTTTAGCAACGTCGAGCATATTTAGGGGTGGACATGAGGACTGGGCTGATACTTGACTAACATTTACCAAGAACTCATTAAGCCAGGCTTTGTTTCAAGTTCTTATACATAGACACCCAAGCAGAGCTCAGGACACATCCCTTAGTAAGAGGTTCCATTTACCTTAGTACAATACACACACTGGTATGGTCTGTCTCCAGAGTGGACTCGCATGTGTTTGTTAAGGCTGGAAGACTGAGAGAAACATTTCCCACATGTAGAACACTGAGGTGAAAAAGAAAAGTATAGTTGAAATCACACCTTCCTCTAACAAGTCCATTTCAATCTTGCATTTACCTGGGGTTAGAGAAGAACTCTTTTTCAAAAAAAAAATTTTTTTTTTTTTTGAGACAGGATCACAATTTGTTACCCAGGCTGGACTGCAGTGGCACAATCACAGCTTGCTGCAGCCTGAAACTCCCAGGCTCAAGCAATCCTCCCACCTCAGCCTCTTGAGTAACTGGGACTATAGGTGGGCGTCACTAAGCCAGCTAACTTTTTTTTTGAGATGGAGTCTCGCTCTGTCATCCAGGCTGGAGTGCAGTGGCGCGATCTCGGCTCACTGCAACCTCCGCCTCCCGGGTTCAAGCCATTCTCCTGCCTCAGCCTCCCGAGTAGCTGCGACTACAGGCCC
>NW_012115088.1:4703186-4704719 GCF_000951035.1 Colobus angolensis palliatus
AACCCGGGAGGCGGAGCTTGCAGTGAGCCGAGCTCACGCCACTGCACTCCAGCCTGGGCGACAGAGGAGACTCCGTCTCATAAAAAAAGGGAATACATCTGTGCCCAAGCCTCGTCCTCCTTTTAATTAAGCCCAGGGTATATTTGTACTTTTTTGCACCAAGCCTAGCAGAGCATCCAGGTATCTGGAACGGCTCCCTAATGTCATTACTGCTTTTTTGTGTTACAAAATCCTCGGCCTGCCGTAGAGGCCTTCCGCTCTTTGGAAGGACCATGCCTTCGCTTCCTCCTCACCTATACCCGTCAACACACTTGCACAGATATGGAACAAGGTGCAGTTCCCCAGGAGCACATGCCAGACTCTTTCTCGCCTGGAACGGCTCGACCCTTTTTCCCTGCCCAACTAACCCTGCCACCAGTATAAATCAGATACCCCATTTGTCCTCCTACACTTGGCTCAAGGCCACTTCTGTGCATCTTTCATAATCCACGTGTCCAGGTGGCCGTGGACACTCCTTCCTCCATGTTCCTCCCTCTGCTGGCACATGCATCCTAACACGTGTGTATCGCTGTGCCTATTCACGCATGCCTGTTGGGTAATACTATCCTCTCCTCCTTCAGAGAGGGTGTCCTTCAGGCACCACAGCCATGCAGCTAGCACCTACAGGGCAACTCCCTGTGTTCAGGAGCTTGGGAAGGGAGAGAGAACGTGATGGCGGGTCGTGTGTCCTCCTAATACTCACCTTGTGAGGCCGGTGCTTCTCATGAACATGAAGAATGTGAATCCGAAGCCTGTCGCGCTTCTCAAAGGACCGTTTGCAGAGAGAACAGGGAAATTTCCTATCGCCCTTGTCCACACAGGGGGTGTACTTGAGGTGCTTATCTCTGTAATATTTGTAGGTAAATACCTTCCCACATCTTTCACATCTGTAGCCTTCTGCAGACTCTGTCAAACACAGCAAACACAATGTCTCTTCAGTTACTTTCCTCCTTAGTTCCTTCAAGAGGATATTTTATTTATTTATTTGTTTGTTTATTTATTTATTTATTTTTAGCCAGTAGTTCTTTTGGCTACTTAAAGAGGAATTTTCTTTTTTTTTTTGAGACAGAATCTTGCTCTGTTGCCCAGTCTGTAGTACAGTGGCATGATCTTAACTCACTGCAAACTCTGCCTCCCAGGTTCAAACGATTCTCCTGCCTCAGCCTCCCAAGTAACTGGGATCACAGGTGCCTGCCACCACGCCCGGCTAATTTCTGTATTTTTAGTAGAAACAGAGTTTCACTATGTTGCCCAGGCTGGTCTCAAACTCCTGACCTCAGGTGATCCTCCTCCCTTGGCCTCCCAAAGTGCTAGGATTACATGTGTGAGCCACTGTGCCTGGCCAAGATAATTTTTTTTTTTCTTTTGAGGTGGAGTCTCGCTCTGTTGCCCAGGCTGCAGTGCAGTGGCCGGATCTCAGTTCACTGCAAGTTCCGCCTCCCGGGTTCATGCCACTCTCTTGCCTCAGCCTCCCGAGTAGCTGGGACTACAGGC
>NW_012115088.1:4705509-4727168 GCF_000951035.1 Colobus angolensis palliatus
GCCAGGCATGGTGGTGCATGCCTGTAATCCCAGCTAGTTGGGAGGCTGAGGCAGGAGAATCACTTGAACCTGGGAGGCGTAGGTTGCAGTGAGCCAAGACTGTACCACTGCACTCCAGCCTGGGTAACAAGAGCAAAACTCCATCTCAAAAAAGAAAAAAAAAAAGCATAATTGTGCCAGGTGTAGTGGCTCACGCCTGTAATCCCAACACTTTGGGAAGCTGAAGTGAGCAGATTGCTTGAGCTCAGGAGTTTGAGACCAGCCTGGGCAACATAGTAGGATCCCATCTCTACAAAAAAATAATAAAAATTATCTGGGCATGATAACACACGCCTTTAGTCCCAGTTGCCAGGAGGCTGAGGCAGGAGGATTGCTTGAGCCTGGGGAAGGTAGTTGAGGCTGCAATGAGCAGTGATTGAGCCACTACACTACAGCCTGGGCAACAGAGCAACACCTTGTCTCAAAAAAAAAAAAAGAAAGTCGTAAACATGTCATTGTCACACTGTCATACCTAAACAATTAACTCTTATTCTTTTATAGAAACATATATGTACTTATATACACACATATATATTTGTTTAATTACTTTCTGGTCAGTCCATTCAAATTAGGATTCAAACAAAGTCTACATGTTGTATATGGTTGCTATGTCTCTTAAATATCTTAACCTATAGGCTCTCTTTCCCTTTTGTTCCTTGAAATGTACCATTGAAGAGACCCTTCCACTAACCCCATTTAAGAGCAGTGCAACCCTGCAGCTCTTGAACACATTCCTGCCTACCATTTGTTACAAGGTTAATACACTGAGGCCAACCTATTTCTCTTTGTGCCTTTAAGATCAGCCTGAGTTACAAGCTCAGGCAGTCACCAGGACAACCGCAGCTGATTTCCCAGGCTTCACAGTGCTGTTCCATTCTACGAAATTCGAGGGACCTTCTTAGTTTATACTTCATTACTCAAAACTTGTGGCAGATTCCACAGCTAGAATCTTTATGTATAGAGTAAGAGTGAAAGCATCCTGACTTCCCTAATACACAGGGTTACTGTGATGACTAATTTAATTCTAATACTTACTGAGTCTTACCAATGTGAGTGATACTATCACTGAATGGCAAGTAAGACTGAGAGAAGTAAATCTGTTTTTATCAATGGAGGAGGGAGGAGGAGAGAAGTTAGAGAGGGTGTAGCTAGACTCTAGCAAAGCAGGTCCCACGTCCAGGGGTGTCTATGTGTTGGGGGAAGGCGAGAGAACAGGGGCCACCTACAAAAGCATCCCTGCAGAGGATACTCTGGATTCCAGAGGATAAAGTGGCTTTGACTATGAATGCACCACTGAGACCTCATTGTTTGACCCCCGGGAGGAAGAGCAGCCAAGAGTGAGTCTATGCAAGTCTGCAGATAGAAATCTTCTCAGCATCAGGACAGCAGGGAAGCTGTCCATCAGGGACTTTGTTAGTTCACAACTACATCCCAGGCACATTTAACAGGTGGCTAAGGAAATAAACCATTAAGTAAATAACCAGGAAGGCAACTGCCAACCCCAAGCTGATCCATTGCCCTGCTCTGTCTATCACTTTCATTGAGGTGCTAATACTCTCAGAATCCCCGTGCCAGGACACTTTTTTGGCACAGAGGTAGAATTTTTATTGGTCAGAAGTACCTGGCCTTCCTGCTTCCTGCGGTGGGAAGGGAAGAGAGGGTCAGCAATTTTACAAACATAAACAATAAAGCACACCAAAATTTAGAATAGTTTCAGTACTGAGTTTGCTTAAGAACAACCACTTAAGCAGAAATGAAACCTAATTTCATCTTGTTCCCTATCCTTTCAAATTTTATCTTGTTCCCTATCCTCCCTCCCCCTATCTCTTCACACCTCCACACCGCAAAACACACACAGAAATTCCCTCTCCCTCAGGAGAGGGCAATGCTTGCATATTCAAATAACCCGCCCACATACAGTCTAGGCCCTTCCCTCACCACTCAAGACCTTAAAGGGGAAGGCTCCCACCTACCACCAATCCTGGCCAAAAAGCCTTTGGGGAAAAAAACTCATTTGAGAATGCAATGGAATTTTAATTTTTCTTTCCTTTTTATCACATCCAAACCATTCATATTAATAGATTAACAAATTAGCATTCATTTATAATTATTCCCAACAAATTAAGTCATTCACAAGATTCCCTCCATTGTCCAAAATATATGTCCTCAAAACAATGCTGTAAGCATCAGGTATCAGTTGGTTCAGAACTGCAACACAAGTATCTTCTCTACATGCTGGGTTTCCCCCACACTTAACCATCATAAGCCCTCATTCTGTTGCTTGCTCTGATTGCCTCTGATATCTGCATACTATTCCAGTTAATAGCATACAGGTTGAGCATCCTTTTTCTGAAACGCTTGGGACCAGAAGTATTTTGGATTTCAGGATTTTTTCGAACTTTGGAATATTTCATATACTTAATGAGGTATCTTGGGGATGGAACAAAAGTCTAAATATAAAGTCTATTTATGTTTTGTTTTATACATACTTTATACACATAGCCTGAAGGTAATTGTTTTTGTTTTTGTTTTGAGATGGAGTCTTGCTTTGTCTGCAACCTCCACCCACCGGCTCCTGAGTAGCTGAGATTACAGGCATCCGCCAGCACACTCAGCTTATTTTTTTGTATTTTTAGTAGAGACGGGGTTTCACAATGTTGGTCATGCTGGTCTCAAACTCCTGACCTCAGGTGATCTGCCTGCCTCGGCCCCGCAAAGCGCTGGGATTACAGGCATGAACCACCGCGCCTGGCCCACCTGAAGGCAATTATACACAATATTTTACTTTATTTATTTATTTATTTTGAGACGGAGTCTCGCTCTGTCCAGCCTGGGTGACACAGTGAGACCCTGTCTCAAAAAGTAATAATGATTTCTCCAAAGGATAATGATAACCATCTTGTCAGTTATTAAGCAGGTACTTTTTTCAAATCCATTGCTCACTTTTCTTTCTTTCTTTTTGAGATGGGGTCTCACTTTGTCGCCAGGCTGGAGTGCAGTGGTGCTATCTCAGCTCACTGCAACCTCTGCCTCCTAGGTTCAAGTGATTCTCCTGTTTCAGCCTCCCGAGTAGCTGGGATTACAGGCATGCGCCACCACACCCAGCTAATTTTTTGTATTTTTAGTAGAGATGAGGTTTCACCATGTTGGCCAGACTGGTCGTGAACTCCTGACCTCAGGTGACCCACCCACCTTAGCCTCCCAAAGTGTTGGGGTTACCGGCGTGAGCCACCATGCCCAGCCTGTTGACTTTTATTTCAAAAGGAGTTGGTACATTTCAGGAAGTAACCAACAGGTCTTGGTTTGGTGCTAAGTACGAGACAACTTAGAGCTCCATAGATCATAGAGAATCCCAACCATTTTTGCCTCCATTCCTATCTTTACCTGCATTCCCATACCCACGCCACCCACCAAAACACTTCTGGTCCCCAGCATTTCAGAAAAAGGATACTCAACCTGTATGCAGATATCAGAGGTGATCAGAACAAGCAACAGAATGAGGGCTTATGATGGTTCAGTGGCGGGGAGAACCCAGCATGGAGATAAGATACCTGGGGGAGTAGGAAGATAGTTCACCAAAACAATTCTGACAGCTCCTCATCGTTGGGACCATTATTTATCCTTAAATAATGACTGCTCATTATTTATCCCCTGATTTCTGGTGGACATTTCCTTGCCTTCTGCTTCACTATTCCCTGAGTCTGATTGCCTTCCCTCTCTCCCTCTGCCTTACACATGCCTTATTTCATCTCATCCCTAATCAGTTTTTTCCAACTTAGTTCTAGTGTCTTCCTCTCACTCAGTATGCACTGGGATCCAGAAGCAGGAGATACTAAGGTGTTTAGGGTTATTTCCTGCCCTGAAGCATCTTAGTCTAGCAGGAAAACAGGCATGCAGATGCAATTTGCTCTTTTTTTTTCTTTTTTTGAGATGGAGTTTCGCTCTTGTTGCCTAGGCTGGAGTGCAATGGCATGATCTCAGCTCACTGCAACCTCCGCCTCCCAGGTTCAAGCAATTCTCCTGCCTCAGCCTCCCTCAGTAACTGGGATTACAGGCACCCACCACCATGCCTGGCTAATTTTTGTATTTTTAGTAGAGACAGGGTTTCGCCATGTTGGCCAGACTGGTCTTGAACTCTCAACCTCAGGTAATTCACCCGCCTCGGCCTCCTAAAGTGCTGGGATTACAGACATGCGCCACTACGCCTGGCCCATTTTTTTAAAAAAATCTGTTCCTTACACATTTATTATATCATAATAATTTGCCTTCTCTCTCTCTTTTTTTTTTTGAGATGGAGTCTTGCTCTGTTGCCCAGACTGGAGTGCAGTGGCATGATCTTGGCTCACCACAACCTCTGTCTCCTGGGTTCAAATGATTCTCCTGGCTCAGCCTCCCCAGTAGCTGGAACTACAGGTGCCTGCCACCATGCCTGGCTAATTTTTGTATTTTTAGTAAAGAAGAGGTTTTTTGTTTTTTGTTTGAGATAGAGTCTTGCTCTGTTGCCCAGGCTGGAGTACACTGGTGCGATCTTGGCACACTGCAACCTCTGCCTTCCAGGTTCAAGTGATTCTCCTGCCTCAGCCTCCCGAGTAACTGGAACTACAGGTGCATGCCACCACACCTGGTTAATTTTTTGTATTTTTAATAGGGACGTTCACCGTGTTAGCCAGGATGGTCTTGGATCTCCTGACCTGGTGATCCGCCCGCCTCAGCCTCCCAAAGTGCTGGGTTTACAGGCGTGAGCCACTGTGCCAGCCTGAGATCAGGTTTTACCATGTTGACCAGGCTGGTCTTGAAGTCCTGACCTCAAGTGATTCCCCCACTTCAGCCTCCAAAAGTGCTGAGATTACAGGCGTGAGCCACCATATCCAGCCTGCCTTCTCTCTTATTTACAGCAATATGCATTTATCTTGTCCCACCTACTAGATTAGTAGTTCCTAAACTTCAGTGTATCTAGAAATCACTTGGAGAGCAAATTCCAAAGTCTCACCCCTGGAGTGGGCTGGTGGTTCCCTAGCCCCTTGCTGCTGGAATGTGGTCCAGGGACCAGGACCAGCAGCACACCCTGGAAGTTGATAAAAATACCAAATCCTGGGCTGCTACCCTGAATGAAAACCGGCATCATGAAGATCCCCAGGTATTCATTCCCACATTAAGGTTTGAGAGTGAGAGTCCAGCTCAATATTTCTCAAACTTGCCTGAGACCCATTGTAGGCAATGGATTTTATACTCGACACCCAGCATACACACAATATGCCCATGTGAAACAGAAATTTCACAAAACAATCCTTACTCTTAAGTGATTCCCATCAATATTTTCTATTCTACTCTACACTTACTCTTTTTTTTGTTTTTTAAATGTGGGTCTCGACCGCTAAATTGATTTCCCACCCCACTAAGACATGCAACTCTGCAACCCACCATTTGAAAAACACTGCTCTGGTGAATTGACTTCAGCTACATTAGCCTGGGCAGAGATGAATCAGAAACTGGCTCACCTATGGTAGAAGTTACATCCATTTAGTACATTTTCTTTTATTCTTGGGGTGGAAGGTCGGGAAGAAGAACAAGTATGTTTATAAATAGGAGTAGCTTCCGCAGCTTTGGGAAGCTGAGGATGCTTTCCTTCACATGGGTAATGCCCTCCCGGTTAGAGACACTCTGGGTTAGTCCTCTGCATTAGCCTTTGGGAGGCAGGAGCTGTGCATGGAGGGTTTGTGGAAAAGAGCCCAGTCCTTCTACTGGAATGCCCTCACTGGGCGAGGTAAGGGTGTGCACTCACCTTCAGAGGGCCCAGATGGCTGCTTCCCGGGCTCTGTGACCTGAAGGCTCACAGGAATGTCCAGAAATTTCTCATAGCAGTCTCCATACCACACCAGGAGCTCTTGGTTCTGATGGATCTCTTTGCAGCTCTCATAAAATATATGCCCTTGACACTGCACAGCAACTAGGTTCTGCTCCTTGGGGAAGCGGGCACAGTTGACATAGGACATCCAATTCCCCGTACCTCCTTTTCCATCTATAAAGTGGCTTAAATGACCATCTTCAAAGATCTAAATGAAATAAGACATGAAGTTTGTATTGTACTTTTTTTTGATCTAATCTACAAAATAATTTTTTAATACTTATAACCTAAACATCACACTTGAGTCCACCAAATAAACTTCTATCATTCCGATTTCTATGTAATTACAAGTGGTTTATAAATCTACTTATGCCAACGTAGATTTGTTAGTTTAAGGACATCTCTCTAGGTAATGTCACATATTGGGTTTTTTGGTTGTTGTTGTTTTTAGAGACAGAGTCTTACTCTGTCGCCCAGACTGGAGTGCAGTGGCTCAATCACAGCTCACAGTAGCCTCGAATTCCTGGGCTCAAATGATCTCCCACCTTAGCCCCCTGAGTAGCTGGAACTGAAAGCATGCACCATCACGCCTGGCAAATTTTTAAAAAATTTTTTGTAGGGACAGGGCCTCACTGTTTCCCAGGCTGGCCTCAAACTCCTGGGTTCAAGTGATCCTCCCACCTTGGCCTCCTAAAGTGCTGGAATTATAGGTGTAAGCCACTGAGCCTGCTTAATGTAACATATTCTAAAAGATTCTTACTTTTATCACTTTCTTGATTCCCAAATTCCTATAGTGAGCATGTTAATTTCATAAACAGAGGTAAGTGAAACAAAAACGTCGTATTTAATTCTACCATTTAAACACAACTGAATAGTTTTATATTTTACTCCCACTTAGTTTTCACGCATATTAATGGAGCTATAAATTATTTCTTTCAAGGCCAAGTTTGGTGGCTCATGCCTGTAATCCCAGCACTTTGGGAGGCCAAAGCAGGCGGATCATGAGGTCAGGAGTTTGAGCCCAGCCTGGCCAACATGGTGAAACGCCGTCTCTACTAAAAGTACAAAAATTAGCTGGGCATGGTGGTGCAGACCTGTAATCCCAGCTACTCGGGAGGCTGAGGCAGGAGAATTGCTTGAATCCAGGAGGTAGAGGTTGCAGTGAGCTGAGATCACGCCACTACGTTCCAGCCTGGGTAATAGACAAAGACTCCATCTCAAGAAGAAGAAGAAAAAAAAGACACGAAAAATTATTTCTTTCTCTGCTGCTGGTAATTTCACTGTCTCCAACATTTTGTTATTATAAACAACGCTGGGATTAACATATTCCACATAGCCTCGATTTCAGATTATTTTCCTGTAGTATATTCCTAGAAGCAGAAATTCAGGGTCAAGGGACTTTGAACATTTTAAGGCACCTGATACATTCTGACAAATGGTTTTCTCCTGCAGGTAATAAAATGCAATCCACTAGCATATCCCTAATATATCATCACTAGATCTTGAAGAGTATCTGGTTGTTGCTTTTTTTTAATCCTTGACTAATTTTATAGGTGAATAATATTGAATTTTAAAACTTGTTTTTATTCTCTTTAGCATACTTTCATCACTCTATATCTAAAGCATTTGATTTTGTCTATATATATAATACAACACATTGATTCTTTAAATGTATATTCCATAGTTAATCTTCCAGACTAAAATGACATTAAGACACCCACAAAACACAGAATTCATGCAGAGGTGCTATCCTCATGGAGAGAACACTGGCCATTCCTTCCTTTTACAGGCAACACAAACCACAAGTATCTGCCCTGGATGCCCTCTCTCTCTGACCAGGACTCTCCCAGAAGGGCAAAGGCCAAGATTTCCCCCCACTAGTCTCCCGCACCATTTTCAGCAGCAGACCCACCAGAAACAGATTTACCTCCCACATCACAGAATTGTCTCCATAGGTCTTCACTTCACTGGCGTGGACCACTTTACCTTGAAAGGGCCCAAACCTAACTCCTTTGGCAATAAAACTACTGCAGAACACACCAAAATGTGGGACTTCACCAAACACAGTCTGCATAAGGCATAGACCTAGGGGAAAGCAGAGGCAGGAAAAGAGAATGAGGAGGGTTGACTCTGCATTAGTTCAGGGAAAGAAATCCATGCAAGGAGTCCTGCCTACCTTCTGGAAGTTGAAGGGAGTCTTTATCCAGAGTTTGAGGAAGGGAATCAGACCCTAGCAAAAGGCAGGTTAAAACAAAACAATTTTTCATTAAAAATGTATTATAAAGTGCTTTTACGAAGTGTTTCCCTCCTTAACTCCCTAGAAGTAACCATCATTCCAGTTTGATGTTTATTTGTTGTTTCTATTTTTCCCTGCTCATTTTACATGGTCTGTTCATATACGATTTCGCTGTATACAATTCCATATACAATTTCTCATTTGAGACTCAGAACAGCCTCATGGAAGGTTATGTAATTAACCCCATTAGGCAAATTCAGAGAATCTGAGGATCATAGGTAATGCTTGATTAGTCAAGGAAGACTGGTTGGAAGTCCAAAGGTTGGAAGTCAAGGTCAGGGTAGCTAGCTGAGCTGGGACTCCTAGGTGTGAACTGCTGAAGCCTGTCATTGCATGTCAGCATAGAATCTGAACCTACCTGGGAGTTCACTGCAGGAACCATTTCTCTCTTGGTCCTTAGCTCTCACTAAAATCAACCTTGGTCATGCAGTTAAGCAAGCAGGGCCTCAGAAGTGAGCCCAGACAGCCCTGGCTCTCATGGAGATACTTCCCCCTTTCCGCCCTCTACAGCCTCAGCTCCACCTGGAAGCGCCTCTTCCCCATCCTGCCTGCATTCCCATCCAATTCGACTCCCAAATGGTGTGAATTCCCTTTACCAGAGCTGTCTGTGGGGACCAGGAGGCCTGAAATCGCATGGTGCAGGCTGGCTGGGTGATCCAGGCTGGGAGTGACCCCGTACAGAACGAAGTGCAGGTCCTGCTCCGTGAACTGGAACCGAGCAGGGGACTTCCCTTCTTGGTTGGAGGGTTTGGGACCATTCTCTGACTGCTTGCTGGGTGAGCAAGGTAATAACTGGGAGGTCCTAAGCCCCTCAGGTAACAGAGAAGCATCCACAGGGGGCGGTGGAATTAAAGTGTCAGGTCCACAACACGGGCCACTCTCGTTGTCGCCACCAACGATTTGGTGGCCCGGATCTTCACTGCTGGCACCCGTGTACTCGTGGCTGCTGCTCAGGAAGGGCGGCACTTCCCTGGGGACGTGGGGAATTGGGTACCACGGTGGCAGCTTGCTGTACCAAGGTAGATCGTAGAGAGACTCCCTCTGTAGGCCCAGACCCGGGCTCAGCAAGGGAGGAGCCATCCGGAAGGCGAAGGGGGGCATGGCGGGGACAGCAGACGCGGCGGCATCCAGCTGCCGGAAAGGTTGGAAGTCTTCCTCCATGGTGGCCAGGCTATTTCTGTAGTGTCCATAGGCCGGGAAAGGCGTGTAGTACGCGGCCAGGTTCTGCGGGCTGCTCTCCGGCGGGTAGCACACCTTGTCTTGAGTCGCGGCCTCACCTGGCCCGGGGAGAGCCATCCCGGGCCCGCACGCTCGGCGGCTCTGCGGAAAAGCGGGCGCCGCTGAGGACATCGCGCCGGAGTTGCCCAGGGTCCGACCCGCGCCTCCCCGCCAGCCTCCTCCACCCGAGCCAGCCCCAGATCCAAGGGAACAGAATAAACGCCCCCAGTACGATCCCGCCTGCCCTCTCCCACAATTAAGACAAAACGAAAAACAGCAATAGAACCAAACACAAAAAAGCCCCAAACGGAAATCTGCCGGGATCTCGTCCGACTCTAAATTCCGGGTTAGTGTTGCCTTCGCCTTCCCTCTCCAAGTACCCCTTCCCCAAGCCCGGCCGCTTTCCCACACTCGCTCTCCGCTTTCGGCCCCCAACCCGGTTCCCGCAAAACCCGTTGAAGTTCCCTCTCCTTCCTTCTCCTCGGTCCTACGAAACTCTTTGGTAGGGTCCGAGGGAGCCGCGGGGCCCTCCCAAACCCCGGGCTGGGCCGGGAGCCGAGCGCAGGCGGTCGGAGGGTACTGGAGCAAGCGACAGCTCCAGGCGCTCCTGGGCCCTCAGCTGGGAGGGAAGAGCCGAGGACCCTGGGTCGCACCGCGCAGATGGAGACGCGCTCCCAGAGCCCCCAGGCAGATCTAGTGACACCGCGACTTGCTCCGGCCCAGCGGTCTGACCCCGCGGGTCCTCGCGGTCCTGACTGCCCGCAGGGGAGGGGCGCGTCACTTTTGGCTGCCCTAGGATGCACCGCCTGAACCCCTTTTTCCCTTGTGGGCAGCGTCTGCCACATTCCCCGGGTCCCTCGGAAACTCCAGTCATTCTACCAGGACTACTGGGGCCTGGGGTCGTCCCTCGGGAGCCGCGAGGTCTATCCCTGGCCAGGTGGAAGCGAAGAGCCTCGGCGACTGCCAGTCGTCCCGCCCCCGCGCCGCCGGGAAAGGATGGCGTTTTAATAGACAGGCAGCAAGTTCACCGAGGCCGAAGAATGAAGCCCCTTTAGGGCCGGCGGGTCTTGAGATCAATGAGCCCAATAAGAAAACCAAGCAGGGTCACGACTCAGAAATTAAAGAACACGGGGTCAGGAGAAGAGGTCAGCCACGACACAGGCAGCGGCCCGTCTCCTCCCGATCCTCCAAAGACGCCCCTCTCCTGGCCTCCTCCGACTTCAGGGATCTGCAACTTGGTATTCAAAGCCCCCGAGAGGACAGAACGACCATCCAAAACGAACTGCGCCAGCGAGTGCTGTGGCCCTCCCCAGCGGCCCTGGAAGACCACCGCCCAGGGCCCTGGGCACGCCCTGCCCCGCGCCTACCTCCGACACCACCTCCGAGAGCGTCACCGTAGAGCAGGCGCCTCCAGGGCGCAGCGGGGCCACTCGGGCTCGGTAGACTTCGGGCGGGCCCTGAGGGCTGAGCCAGGATTAAGAGGGCGGGTGGGGCCGCGGGGCATCAAGAGGGCGACGGTAGGGAAGTGACCCGGCCCACGCAGATCCCCGCGTCGTCTTCTCCCCGCCCACTACTGCCATTGGCCGACTCTCGACTCGCCCTCTGTCCCCTGGGGTCGCGCACTTAACTCATCAGTTCTCCAAACCCTCCCTGGGACCCTAGTGGAGAACACTCTCCGCTGGCCTTCTAGGGCAGACACTATTGCCGCTCCAGGCGTGCGGAGTCGGGGAGCAAAAAGCCTGACACGCGTGCTACCCAGGGCCCCCATATAAGGTCCCCCGCGCGCACACACACCCTGAACCGGAGCTCAGAAGGCCTGACTGGCGTCCCGGGGTCGAGCCCCTTAATCTCGGCTCCCAGTTCGGAAGAGCACAGCGCGCCCGAAGGCGGCGTGTGACCCGCTGGTGCACCTGGTGGGCGTCTGTTCCCGACACCTGGGGATGAGGCGGGCGCGCCCCGAGCGCTGGGAAGCGGCGCCTCGCGAGTTCCCGGCAGTGACACGTGGGGGCGTTGGGCCCGCACCCCCGACGCTTCCGAGGTTTCGGGTGGTCGTTTTGCTCTTTCGGGCGCTTTTATTCCTTAAGTGGCTTTAAACGACCGAGGATGGGCCTCCTGCGCCGCCGCAGCTGTCACTTCCTTCGGGGAAGGCTCGCGACCTTGGACGCGCAGGCTCTGAAAACCAACGTCCAGACCCATACCGAGAGCCCAAAGACCGCATTTGAATTCCCCTCGCCGGCCATTGAGGGAGAGAAAAGGAGCGCTTAGTTCCATTCACATTCACAGAAGGAAGCGCCGAGGGTGGGGGAAACGCGGTCTTGTCGGGTGAGCCGGGCCAGGTTCCTCGCCTCCCCCCCTCCGCGGCCGCTGCTTCCTCTTAGCTGAATGGGGAGCGACCTGCCCCGGGCGCGGCCTTGGGGGCTGAAGACTGAGGTGCAGCCTCACCCCCGGCTTGCCAGCGGCTTGGAGGAGAGCGGGAAAGGAGGAACGTCCACCCGGCTAAGAGACGCCGCCAGAGTCCCTAAAGCTGGCGGGGGAGGGAGGCCGGGGTCCCGTATCTTCAGAGCGCCCGCAACCGGGCTTCTGGGCTTCTGGGTGCGCGGAACCTGACCCTGTAGCCTTCGCCAGGGCGCGGCGGGGCTCCAAGAGCGGAGGAAGGAGCCGGACTCGCGCCTTCGAGGGCGCGGGCGACGTGCACTCAGCCTTATCTCTCCGCGCGCCCTGCCGCCCGCTCGGCCCCTTCGCTGCACCGGGTCGCTCTGGTCCCCGCGCCCGCCCGCCCCGACGCCTTCGCGTGGTTCCACGCTGCCCGCGGCCAGCCCCGTTTCGCTTCGCAAGGAGCGTGTTGTTTTCTCAATCGAAATGGGATCAAGATCCCAGGGTTTCCTCGTCTCCTTGTTTTGAGGTGATAGGATCTTGGCCGATAGATCGAAAACGTGAAAAGTACCCGTCGCATCTTGTCCCAAGTGCCTCTGTGGAAGGATTGTTTACCTGGAAAAGTAGAATCAATTCTGTTGCCGTTTTCCTTCCGGAGGCGTCTTCACCCCAGAGCTCCTAGACCCGCTGGCATTAGCTATACTTCCTCCTGGGCTTCACAGATAGGATTTCAAGATTGATGTGGGGGCACTTGGGTGGTCTGTGGGTGGCAGGTCCTTAAGAGGCTGTTTTTTCGTGCACGGAAGTGTCGGAGCTTTATTTTAGCAGAAGCAACATCAAACCTTGTCTTGGAGGTTTGTTTTGCAAAGAATCCAGAGTTTACTATATTTGACACTATTTTTAAATAAGACTTGCTTGTTTTAAGGAGTTGGGAGAAATCGATAAAAGAAAAGTCGAAATCCTTGCTTTCTATTTCTACTGTAGGAGGTAATCCTGATCAGCAGTTTGGTTTGCTCCCTACCCCCATTCCTGAAAAACAAACAAACAAAAACCACTATACGTTTAAATTGTGTAGGAGTACGTACGATTTTGTAAAAATAAAAATGGAATTATACTTCACCCGTTTCTGCAACGGCCTAGCTCCTACTAGTCATCATTCCCTATCAGTAGAGTAGAATTAACCTTATTTTATTCTTATTATTTTGAGACAGGGTCTCACTTTGTCACCCAGGCTGCAGTACAGTGGTTGCGATCTTGGTTCTTTGCACACTCTGCCTCCTGAGCTCAAGCTGTCCTCCCGTCTCACCACCTGGCCCCCTCCCCTCAACTAGCTGGGACTATAGGCATGTGCCACGAAGCCCGGCTAATTTTTGTATTTTTTTGTGGAGACAGGTTTCACCATGTTGCCCAAACTACTGGACTCAAGGGATCCATCCACCTTGGCCTCCCAAAGTGCTGGGATTGCAGACCTGAGCCACTGCACCGGCAAATTTATTCTTTATAATGGTTGCATGGTACAGAATTTCCATTTTATAGGTGTGTCCATAGTTTATCAGCCTCCTCTTGAAAGGTATTTAAGTTGCTGCCAGTTTTTCAATACTTCCAGCAACTTACAGAAACACTGATATACAGATACATAGCTGTGTTACTGTGCCTTGTAGAAGAAATATCCAAGTGTAAACTTGCTGGATCAACAGGTATAAACACTGATCATTTAAACAAGTACTTCAAGGTTGGGCACAGTGGCTCATGCCTGTAATCCCAACACTTTGGGAGGTTGAAGTGGGTGGATCACTTGAGGTCAGGAGTTCAAGACCAGCCTGGCCAACATGGTGAAACTCCGTCTCTACTAAAAACACAAACATTAGCCAAGCATGGTGGCACATGCCTGTAATACCAGCTGCTGGGGGGCTGAAGCAGGAGAATAGCTTGAACCCAGGAGGCAGAGTTGCAGTGAGTCAAGATCATGCCACTGCACTACAGCCTGGGTGACAGAGCGAGATTCTGTCTCAAAAAATACAAAATAAACAAATACTTCAAACTATACCAATTTATACTTCCTCCAGCAGTGAGGGCAAGTGCCTGTTTCTCCATGCCTCATCTGACACTGAATATTGCCAATTCTCTTTTTTTGTTGTTTGAGACAGGGTCTCGCTCTGTCGCCCAGGCTGGAGTGCACCTCAACTGCGCCAGCTCAAGAGATCCTCTCATCTCAGCCCGTCTAATTTTTGTATTTTTTGTAGAGATGGGGATTTCACCATGTTGCCCAGGCTGATCTCAAACTCCTAGGTTCAAGGGATCCACTTGCCTCCGCCTCCCAAAGTGCTGGGATTACAGCCACCATGCCTGGCCTTAAAAATTTTTATTTTCTTTCATAGAGACAGAGCCTCACTCTGTCACCTAGGCTGGAAGGCAGCAGTATGATTGTGGCTCACTACTGCCTCCAACTCCTGAGTTCAAGCAATCCTTCTGTGTCAGCCTCCCCAGGAGCTAGGACTACAGGTATGTGCCACCACACCCGCCTAACCTTTTAATTTTTGGTAGAGGCAGGGGTCTTGCTATATTGCCCAGTCTAGTCTGGAACTCCTTGTGTAAAGCCATTCTCCCACCTCAGCCTCCCAAAGTACTGGGATTACAGGTGTGAGCTACCACACGTTGGGAGTATTGCCAGTTCTTTCATGCTGCCTGTCTTTCACATAAGTAAAATCATATTCAAATTGTCTTTTAGTTATTTACATAACAAAGTTTCTTTTGAATGCCTCCCTATTGATGGGCCAGTCAGCAAGCCAAGTACAGGGAATACAACTGTGAATAAAGCAATCTTGATCCCCTTAACAGCCTAATGAAGAAGGTCTGTATGTGTGTGAATACTTGATGAATGAGTCACTATGAACTGCAATAAGGAGGAAAGAAAGTGCAGTACAAGTAACAAGCCTCAATGTAGGCTGGGAGTACAAGAGAGTTCTCCTAACCTATCAAATTGGAAAGATGTGTAGAAATGAACTTGGTGAAGGGGATGAGCACAAGTGGCACTCCAGGGCCACAGAACCCTTGATGCCAAGGCCCTAAGCCTGGAGGAAGCTTGGCTGATTCACAGAACTGGTGTGGAGGAGATAGTTTGAGGTTGGAATGTCGGCAGACACCAGGTCTTGCAGAGAACACTTGCTAAGATGTAAGTATCCTTACAGCTTTACTTGCAAGTATTCACCAAGGAATAGTAAGAAGTCACTGGCATACTTCATCACTAAAGAACTTCAGCATGCATATCATTAAATAAAATTCAGCCTTTGTTTATGGTTCTTTTTTTGAAAGGTAAAATTTACAAATGATGAAATGCATGTATCTTGACTGTACCATAAGTTTTGACAGTTGATGGCTGGGTGCAGTGGCTCATACCTGTAATCCCAGCACTTTGAGATTCCGATGTAAGGAGGTCCCTTGAGTCCAGGAGTTGGAGACCAGCTTGGGCAACATGATGCAACTCTGTCTCTACGAAAAAAATACAAAAATTAGCCGGGCATGGTGGTGCATGCCTGTAGTCCCAGTTACTCAGGAGGCTGAGGTGGGAGGATGGCTTCAGCCCAGGAGGTGGAAGTAGCAGTGAGCCAAGATGGTACCACTGCACTGTAGCCTGGGTGGCAGAGTGAGGCCCTGTCTCAAAAAAAAAAAAAAAAAAAAAATTATTGACTGGGTGCAGTAGCTCACACCTGTAATTCCAACACTTTGGGAGGCCAAGGCAGGTGGATCACTTGAGGTCAGGAGTTCAAGACCAGCCTGGACAACATGGCAAAACTCTGCCTCTATGAAAAATAGAAAAATTAGCCATGTATAGTGGCATGCCTGTGGGAGGCTGAGGTGGGAGGTTTGCTTGAGCTGGAAAGGTGGTGGTTGCAGTGAGCTGTGATTGTGCCACTGCACTCCAGCCTGAGCTACAGAGCAAGACCCTGCCTCAAAAAGAAAAAAAAAAAGAAGAAAGAAAAAACATTTCGACAGTTGTATAAACAGGTGTAGCCTCAATCCCTATCACAATATAGAATTTAACACCCCAGAAATCCTTCAAGCCACTTCCCAGGTAATCCCTGTTCCCATCTCCTCCCCCAGTAACTGTTCTATTTTTTTCTTCTTCCAGATGTGCGGTTTTACCTGTTCTGACTTCATGTAAATGGAATTTTATAGCACATACTCTTTACTGTATATTTCAAGAGCCTTAGCTCTTTGATAGGGGAGAAGCTTTGAGGTACCCCAAAAAAAACAAACAGCAACCACATTTATGTCCTACCACAGGTGTAATTATTGGAAGCTCATTTACAGGGGTTCAAATGGGCCTTGAAGTTTGGTTCCTGCCCATGCCCACCTTAATGGCTTGCTTTTGCCAAGAGTGTATACTGACAGCCAGTGAGGCGTGCCTGCTAGGGACAGTGTTGTTTGCAATGGCAGCCAGTGTGTCCTTGTGGTGGCGGGTGGTCCCACCTGGGACCTCAGCAAGGCCCTCTCCGCTGGAGAAACTCTGGTGCTTCCAAGAAACCATCCTGGGAACACCAGAGAGTATCTTCATGTATTTACCTCCAAATATGCCTCAGTACTTTTTCTGTGATATGGGGGCCCAATTTTAGCCTCCTGTAATGGTTGCCTTAAATCCCTCCAAGGTCGTGGATTTTTTTTCTTATCTCATTGGGCCAGTATTTTTGTAAGGGCCCCCTGTTTAGGGCATTTCTCCTAGCATCTAGATCATTCTAGACCTAGATACTACCTATTCCTTGGGCAGCAGTAAGGTATTTTGAAGTTCCACCTTGATAGGAATCCCCACTGAAGTTAGACAGCCTCATTGTTTCCAGAGCAACCGGACTCTATAAACAACCCCAAGACTAATCTGTCTGAGCATGCTAACTCTCTTCTCTCCAGCTGACTGGCAGGCTCCAGTGACAGCAATCGCTTCTGCCATCTGGGCCATAAGGATCCATATTCTGGGGGTGATTTGAGATCTGTTACGGCAAAGTCAGACTGATCATTTCCTGCCTCTGTCTGCAGATCTGACGCATCAACAATCAGGGTCAATTATGGACTCTCCAAAGGTATTTCCATTATATCGGCATGGGGCTTGGACAAATGCCAGTTTGGCATTTTCTCTTTTGAGATGGAAGGAGCATGGCGGAGCTCAAATAACTACAGTGATTGACAGGCATATGTGTAGGAGAAAAGAACAATATTTCTTTTTTCTGTCACCCAGGCTGGAGTGCAGTGGCGCAATCTCGGCTCACTGCAACTTCCGACTCCCAGGTTCAAGTGATTCTCCTGCCTCAGCCCAGGACTGAGCTGGGACTACAGATGCCCACCACCAAGCCTGGCTAATTTTTGTATTTTCAGTAGAGACCAGGTTTTGCCATGTTGGCCGGGCTTGTCTCGAGCTCCTGACCTCAAGTGATCCAACCAATCCTAGCACCTCCCAAAGTGCTGGGATTACAGGGGTGACCCACCGTACCCAGGCATTATTGCATTATTTTTTTCTTCTTCTTTCTTCTTCTCCTTCTTTTCTTTTCTTCTTCTTCCTCTTCCTCTTCTTTCCCTTCCTTCCTTCCTTTCTTTCTCTCCTTCCTTTCCTTCCTTTCCTTTCCTTTTCCTTTCCTTTCCTTTTCCTTTCCTTTCCCTTCTCTCTCTCTCTCTCTTTCTTTCTTTCTTTCTTTCCTTTCAATGCAGTCAAGTTTCCTGTATTTGGGGAAATCTCAAGAGTCAGCACATCTGGAGTGCAATTGATAAGCCTCATCCTGGGAAAACCACCTTCATGATCATGGAATCTTCCTTGGTCAGGTAAGTATATTGTAACAGTATTTCATAGGATGCAAGATGGCTCAGCTAGAAATGTTGTCCATTTCATTAAGTAGCAGTGATTATACAGCTTGGGAGACCATTGGGTTCATGAGATCCTAAAACTAAGTAAGCAGAAGACTCCTCGAGTTGACAGTGACTGCCATTGCCTTGAGACAAAGTGGATAGGCCTTTGCCACTGGAGTAGGGAGCAAGGATATTACAGTAAACCATGGGTAGTTTTGGTTTTGGTTTTGTTTTGTTGGTTTCTGGGGCTTTTTTTGAGACAGATTCTCTCTCTGTCACCCAGGCTGGCTGGAGTGCAGTGGCGCGATCTCAGCTCACTGCACCCTCTGCCTCCCGGGTTCAAGTGAGTCTCATGCCTCAGTCTCCCGAGTAGCTGGGACTACAAGTGTGTGCCACCATGCCCGGCTAATTGTATTTTTAGTAGAGACGGGGTTTCACCATGTTGGCCAGGCTGGAACCCATGGGTGGTTTTCATGTCCTTGAGTTAAAACCTCAAGGACCTGAGCAGATCATCTATGAACCTGAAGAAAGGTTTATGGTAAGTTACAGCAGTCAAGGATGGGGGTTGTTGAAGAGCTAGCTCTAGCATGTAAAATGCCTTTTCATGCTGTGTTCCCAGGAGAGGCGAGTCTGAAACCAAGAATTTAGTCAGGTCCTAAAGAAGAAGTAATTGCAGAGAAGTTGGGAGCTCCCAGTCCACAACCCCTCATGAGGTCTAGCAATTAGTTTTCGGTGGTGAGTTTAGGGCAGTTGTGAATGGAAGTTCAGTCAATCAGAGGGAAGTGACTTGCCTGAGACAAATCATGCTCTAGATAATGAACCTTTTTTCTGAAAAAACTTCAATTTTTTTGAACACCTGTGCCCTTTTGTGCAAAAATAGAAGGTGGAAAGAATTCATTTTTAGTGCTTTTCTAATCTTTAGAGATTAGCAAAAGCTCATCCTACAAAGGAACTTTAAGGTCCTTGAGATCCTGATTAAGAGCTTATTTCGGCCGGGCGTGGTGGCTCAAGCCTGTAATCCCAGCACTTTGGGAGGCCGAGACGAGGTCAGGAGATCGAGACCATCCTGGCTAACACAGTGAAACCCCGTCTCTACTAAAAAATACAAAAAACTAGCCGGGCGAGGTGACGGGCGCCTGTAGTCCCAGCTACTCGGGAGGCTGAGGCAGAAGAATGGCATGAACCCAGCAGGCGGAGCTTGCAGTGAGCTGAGATCCGGCCACAGTACTCCAGCCCTGGCGACAGAGCGAGACTCCGCCTCAAAAAAAAAAAAAAGAGCTTATTTCACTTTATTTATTTATATTTATTTATTGAGACAGGGTTTCACTCTGTTATCCAGGCTAGAGGACAGTGGTGCGATCTCGGCTCACTGCAGCCTTGACTTCCCAGTTTCAAGCAATCCTCCCATCTCAGCCACCCGAGTAGCTGGAACTATAGGTGTATGTCACCATGCCCAGCTAATTTTTTGTAGAAACTAGGTTGCACCATGTTGCCCAGGCTGGTCTCAAACTCCTGGCCTCAAGAGATTTGTACACCTCAGTCTCTCAAAATGCTGGGATTACAGGCGTGAGCCATCACAAGTGGCCTAAGAACTTATAAAAAGTAAGGAACCACAGTGAATCTCTGAAGCATAACAGTCCATGTGTACTGTGGGTTCTCCTAAGGACAGGGGAACAGGCATTGAGTTAAGAGAACACGTTCACTGGGCGCTGGTGGCTCATGCCTGTAATCCCAGCACTTTGGGAGGCCGAGGTGGGTGGATCACGAGGTTAAGAGATCAAGACCATCCTGGCCAACATTGTGAAACCCTGTCTACCCTGTCTCTATTAAAAATTCCAAAAAAATTTAGCTGGGCGTTGTGGTGCTCACCTGTAGTTCCAGCTACTCGGGAGGCTGAGGCAGGAGAATCGCTTGAACGCGGGAGGCTGAGGTTGCAGTGAGCTGGGATCACACCACTGCACTCCAGCCTGGGTGACAGTGCGAGACTCAGTCTCAAAAAAAAAAAAAAGAAAGAACAGGTTCTAAAGAAGGCAGAACATAGATGCACAACTGTCAAATAGATGGCCTTGGGTGGGATTGGGGAAAAGAACAAACTCTAGTATTTGGACTTGGCACTGCTGGAATGTGAGGTATAATTAAATTAATGATATCCCTAAGATCTTGAATAAATCTGTACACTTATGCATTGAGTTACCTAATACTCAGGATAGGAGCTTGAGAAGATTTTGTGCAAGGAATAATGAGTCTTTTGCCTATTAGTCCTTCTGCTATGGGCCTTAATTGTTTTCTTCTGGCTTCAAGGGAATTGTACAAGGCTAGGTGGAGGTTGGGACCTGGCAAGTCTGAACCTGGACGTGCTCAGCCCCAGTAATCCTAAAATGGTGATACGTTTTTGGCTCATTATGACTTGGTACCACACAAAGATCTTCAAATTGTGTCTGGTTTATGTATTTGTATCCAAATTAGCTATGATTTGATTATGAATAGAGACACCCTCATGAATTTCAAGGAAGAGCTCCCTTCTAGGAAAATTTAATCTGGTGATTCCATTTTCATAATAAAGACTCCTCATTAAGTTTTTGCTGGTGTGATGTCTCAAGGGAAGGGTGTTTTTAGTAAAAAGACCAAGAATAACAGTGGCCAGGATACAGGGAGCGGCCAGGCAGATGGAGACATCCACCTCTTGGTTTTTGCTGACTCTGAGGACAAGAAATGAACTTAGTGGCAGGGTTGCTGTTGAAAATGTTGCACCCCTAACCCTGAGTGTGGGCCAGAAGAGTTAATGATAATGCTTCTTGCAAGTTTTTTTTTTTTTTTTTGAGACGGAGTCTCGCTCTGTCGCCCAGGCTGGAGTGCAGTGGCGCGATCTCGGCTCACTGCAAGCTCCACCTCCCGGGTTCACGCCATTCTCCTGCCTCAACCTCCCCAGTAGCTGGGGCTACAGACACCCGCCACCACGCCCGGCTAATTTTTTTGTTATTTTTAGTAGAGACAGGGTTTCACTGTGTTAGCCAGGATGGTCTCGATCTCCTGACATTGTGATCCGCCCGCCTTGGCCTCCCAAAGTGCTGGGATTACAGGCGTGAGCCACCACACCCGGTCTGCAAGTTTTAAGGGAAGAATCAGAAGTGGGTGCCTCTCCCTTGGAACTGTCTCATTATCTGTCAGATTCCTTTTTGCCCAAAGTGAGACAGTCGGTTTTCCAGCATCTCTTTTGTTCAGAGTAGCAGCAAGTATTCTTATCATTGGGCATTTTGTTGGGGGGATTGTGGAGGTTATGAGGTCATCCAGTTGTTTAATTTGAAAAACTATTAACTTATTTAGGATACTACTATGCTTTTGTTCTAAGACTTTCTCAGAAGGTTTGGACACATGCTATTGGTCTGCTAGTGGAGTTATTTCTTATTCTAGCCTTTAAGTCCCAAATCCCTGAATTTTGGCTTAAAGCTGTTCATAAGCAATGAGGATAATATAGCAAAAGCATCTGCCTATTGATCTATCCCAGACTGTTGTCTGAAGGTGATTTCTAAAATCTTTTTTTTTTTTTTAGACGTAGTCTCCCTCTGTTGCCCAGGCTTGAGTGCAATGGTGCAATCTCAGCTCACTGCAACTTCCACCTCCTGGGTTCAAGAAATTCTTCCACCTCAGCCTCCTGAGTAGTTTGGTTATAGGTGCCCAACACCCTGAATAATTTTTGTATTTTTAGTAGAGTTGGGGTTTCACCATGTCGGCCAGGCTGGTCTTGAACTTCTGACCTCAAGTGATCCACCCACCTTGGCTTCCCAAAGTGCTGGAATTACAGGTGTGAGCCACCGTGCCCAGCGATTTCTAAAATTTTTAATGAATTTGCTTTTAAAACACAAATAAAAACTGGATTAATGGCCAAAGAATCCCTACTCAAAATAAAGTAGGTATTGCCTTCATTAAGGATTGCACTACGTCTTGTGCTTCTTAAAAGTCCCTGTTCTGGCCGGGCGCGGTGGCTCAAGCCTGTAATCCCAGCACTTTGGGAGGCCGAGACGGGCGGATCACGAGGTCAGGAGATCGAGACCATCCTGG
>NW_012115088.1:4728278-4730353 GCF_000951035.1 Colobus angolensis palliatus
CAACAGAGTGAAACCCCATCTCTACCAAAAAATACAAAAATTAGCTGGGTGTGGTGGTGCACACCTATAATCCCAGCTACTCAGGAGGCTGAGGGAGGAGAATCACTTGAATCCAGGAGGTTGAGGTTTCAGTGAGCCAAGATTGCACCAGTGCACTCCAGCTTGGGCAACGGAGGGAGACTCTGTCTCCAAAAAAAAAAAAAAGAGAAGAAGTGAGTATCCAGGAGGCGTGGCATGGGCTTGCTTGGACTGAGATGACCCCTTGAGAATTGGTAAGGACCAAACCTGCTGCTTGTGTACTGACCTCAGCCCGCAACCAGAGGTTAGCTGCCTTTGACCAAAGAACTAATAACTGCAGCCCCTGGTGATCACAGTTTTTGGAGACTTTTTTTTCCCAAATCAATTCTCAGGGATAGCTCAGGGGAATAATAGACTTCATAAGGTTTTTAGATGGTTACCCAAGGCAAACTTTCTACTGACGGAGACTGGTGTGACAAGACCTTACACTTGTCAGTCCTTTTGTCATGGATACATTGGGACTCTGTGGATTGACCATTTGTTGCTTTTTTCAATGTCATTACACAATATAAGAAAGGACAAGATAAAGATAAGGTTAGACGAAGAGCGTACTTCCACCAGGAATCGTTAGAAAGATAGGTCTACTTAGAAAAGTGGAGTTTCAGTGGGTAAAATATAATCTTCCTGAGAAAATTAACCATGTCAATGAAATTAGAGCTCACACTTAGCATGTGGCTCCCCTCTCTGCTGAGGCCAGAAAATGCAAGCAGAAGAGAGACCAGCCCCCTCCACCTACCACCAGATGCCCAGATGCAGAGTCCTGGCAATGGCAGAGTCACAGCTGAGTCTCCATGGGACCTGCAAATTGTGGAATCCTTCCTCTTTAAATAAACAACCTGTTATGAGATAAACAAAGCATAAAAACACCCACATACAATCCTGAAATGGGAAGTGGGTGTGCTTTTTTTTTTCTCTCTTACAGGTTGGGTTGGGAAGCTCCTGAGATGGGATATCAAACATGGAATGACTCTTTGGTTGATTCCTCAAGGTCATGGTTGATATAACCAAGGTGAGGTTCTACTTGATGAAACAAGTGATACTCGAAGCACAAAACATTGTACAATTATAATTCCATAACCAGTAGAGCTATCATTCTGCTTCTGTCTTCCACAACTGATGGGGGGTGTGTTCTCATTCACAGTAGTGACAGCCAAAGCCATAGGTAGAAAAAAAAATCATAACCATAAATGATTTTAACTTTTTTTTTTGTCTCAAGACAGTCTTGCTCTGTCACCCAGGCTGGAGTGCAGTTGTGTGATGTGGGCTCACTGCAACATCCGCCTCCTGGGTTCAAGCAATTCTCCTGCCTCAGCCTCCCCAGTGGCTGGAATTACAGGTGTGCACCACCACGCCTGGCTATTTTTTTGGCTCTTTTTAGTACAGACAGGGTTTCACCATGTTGGCCAAGCTGGCCTTGAACTCTTGACCTCATGATCTGCCTGCCTCCCAAAGTGCTGGGATTACAGGTGTGAGCCACCGAGCCCGGCCAATTTTAACATTTATATAGAATAGAAAATAAACAAAATCAGAATTCAAGATAAGAATCTAGAGAAAGATTTCTTAAAAATGCAAAAAAAAAAGAATCTAGAGAAAGAATGACTAAATACACTTAATTAAATCAGGAGGAAAGGATTTATTTTTTTAAAAAAACCCTAAACTTGATAGATTAACAAACTAAATATAAAGAAATCAATAAATAAAATCAAGAGCTGCTGCTTTGGAAAAATCACTGCAGCTGATACACCTTTGGCAAACATAACCAAGGAAGGAAAAAAGATAAAACAAGAAATACACAGCAATAGTAAAGAGAAAGAAAATGTAACCCTAGATAAAGATAAGATTGAAGTAATGATTAGAGAAGTCTATGTAAACCTCATGTCCAGTAAAGACAGACAAACAGAGAACTTTATTTTTATTTTGTTTTTTTCAGACAGTCTCACTCTGTCTCCCAAGATGGAGTACAGTGGCACAATCTCGGCTCACTGCAACCTCCACCT
>NW_012115088.1:4735298-4735687 GCF_000951035.1 Colobus angolensis palliatus
AACAACAAAGGCATGCAGGAAGGCAGAAAATGGACCCCATAACCAAAATACAAACCAATCCTTAGGAACAGACTCAGAAATGACAGCAATTATGAAATTAGTAGAGAAATATAAGAAAATAGCTAGTATAGATATGCTAGGCCAGGTGCAGCTCACACCAGTAATCCCAGCACTTTGGGAGGCCAAGGCGGGTAGATCACTTGAGGCCAGGAGTTTGAGACCAGTCTGGCCAACACCGTGGTGGATGCCTGTTACCCCAGCTACTTGGCAGGCTGAGGTAGAAGGATCACTTGAGCCCAGGAGGTCGAGCCTGCAGTAAAGTGAGCCTGTGCCACTGCCTTCCACCCTGGGCAACAGAGTGAGACTCTGCCTCAAAAAAAAAAAAAAAA
>NW_012115088.1:4740378-4742958 GCF_000951035.1 Colobus angolensis palliatus
AAAAAAAAAAAAAAAAATAGCCTAGAATAGAGGGTATTTGTTTCACTCACAAAATGTACAGAACAATGGATAATTGTCTCTCTCATTAATTGTTGCAGCTTTGATAATTTTAAACAGACTTTTTTTTTTTTTTTTTTTAGACATGGTCTTGTTCTGTTGCCAAGGCTGGATGCCGTGGCCTGATCATGGCTCACTGCAGCCTCAACCTCCTGGGCTCAAGTGATTCTCCCACCTCAGCCTCTCAATTAGCTGGGACAACAGGCGTGCACTACCACATCTGGCTAATTTTTATATTTTTTGTAGAGACAGTTTCTCCATGTTTGCCCAGGCTGGTCTTGAACTCCTGGGCTCAAGCAATCTGCCCACTTTGGCCTCCCAAAGTGCTGGGATCATAGGCGTGAGCCATCATGTTTGGCCAGCAAATACAGTAGATTACTCCTATGTACAACATTTTTGTCTTCGGAGAACAAGATCTACCCTACGCCACCCCCCAACCTCTACCCTCCAGAGCCCCTCGCCCCCTCACTGCACGCCTCCCCTGCAAATCTGATGCAGCTAAAATAGAAGCCAGCTTTGTTTAAACGTCCATATCCATCTAGGACCAAGAGAGAGAAACCGTACAGTAATTTGAACAGGAAAAGTTTAATGTAAAGAATTATTATCTATTGCAGGAGATTGGCATGATTATGCAATAGCATATGTGTTACCCACTCCACACTCTGTGGACTGAGATCCATGGCTCAGTCATGGCTACCAAATGGCGGACAAGTTGCTGTGGTGCCACAATGGCGAAACTTGCTAGAAATCAGACCTGTAGGGTGCTGGGAAAAGCTGTTTATGGGGAGATGTCTCACTACCGCGCCTTGGCTACAAACCACCTTAAGAGGTTGCAGGGGGAAGCCACTGGCATGGCAGCAGGTGGGCCCTGGAGAACCTGTGAACCAAAGGCGCTGGGGGCCAGTGAAACCACGCGCCCCTGCGAACCCCGCTGAGACTCCACCGAGCAGGAAACAAAACTCTTTCTCCTGCAGTGTTTCTCTAGCGCCCTCTACTGGCAAAGCTTCAGTGCCAACGGCAAATTGTTGAAAAGGTTCAGATTAATTTTCGCAGAGCAGTCAAATAAGGTGAATTCAGAGGCGAGAGGCCATAAATCAATAACTGGTATAGAGTCCAACAGGTAAATAAACCCAAGCCTTTTATTCTTGCAAATCTAGGCTTTGTTTCCTTGTTTTTAAAATGGTGGGGGAAGTAGGGAAAGAAAGGACAATGTAAATTTGAAATTTCTTTTAATCATATTTCATTATTTTAAAACCAAATGAATGCTGAACTTCTCTTTTCCATTCTTTCCTCTTATTACGTTAACTGTGACATCTCATGAGTGTTGTCAGTCTTTGGAAAGCAAGTATAGATAAAATTTTGTTCACAGTTCCTCTGCTCAAGTTTGTTAGAATTGTTCCAGAAAGGGGTGTGTGTGTGTGTGTGTGTGTGTGTGTGTGTGTATGGTCAGCCTAGAGAGGTGATATGTAGCTCATCTTTTTTGTGTGTGAGTTTCTCTCTTGTTGCCCAGGCTGGAGTGCAATAGCGTGATCTTGGCTCACTGCAACCTCTGCCTCCCGGGTTCAAGCGATTTCTTCTGTCTCGGCCTCCCGAGTAGCTGGGATTACAAGCACATGCAACCATGCCCAGCTAATTTTTGTATTTTTAGTAGAGATGGGGTTTCATCATATTGGTCAGGCTGGTCTTGACCTCAGGTGATCCGCCTGCCTTGGCCTCCCAAAGTGCTGGGATTACAGGCATGAGCCACCACACTCGGCCAGCTCATCTTTTTTTAGAGGTGGGATCTCACTATAATGCCCAGGTTAAAGGGCAATAGCTTCACAGGCACCATCATTGTGCACTATCTCCTTGAACTCCTGGAGTCAAGAGATCCTCCCACCTCAGCCTCCTGAGAAGCTGGGACTACAGGTGCCCACCACCATGCTGGTCTCATGATTTATAGCTCATTTTGTGGGTCCCTGGTGGAGACAAGAAATAAAAATAAAAGCAGTAGCTCTTGCCAGGTACTCTTGTTCTCTTCCCTTTAAGAACCTGCTTTGAGGGGCACTTTCTGATTCCCCCTCTCTCTCTGACACGTGCTGCAGGGGCCCCACAGACCACTCTCCTAGGCATTGTGTGATGATTGGTGGCTGTGTCTCTCAGGGCAAATGATCGTTTTTTGCTTTCCCTTTCCTCTTTTTCCCTGCCTTCACACTTTCATGCTTTTACTCTCATGAGTAATAAACAGCACTAATATTAACAACAATAATATCTGGAGTTTGTCTCACTCTCCTGTTTTTCATTCTTTCGCCTATAAGACCCAGTCACTGAGAGCTCATAGCCTCCCAAGGACCTCAGCTAAGGAATAGTCCCAGGGAATTGTTTGCTCCCAGGAATCCTGTTTCTGCAAGAACAGAGTCATTAATCTTTCTTTCTTTTTTTTTTTGAGATGGAGTCTTGCTCTGTCGCCCAGGCTGGAGTGCCGTGGGGCGATATCGGCTCACTGCAAGCTCCGCCTCCCGGGTTCATGCCATTCTCCTACCT
>NW_012115088.1:4744778-4746632 GCF_000951035.1 Colobus angolensis palliatus
TTTTGTGATGGAGCCCCGGATTGCAGACTGGCCAACCCAAGTGGATGTCCCAGCTCCACTACCTACTGGTTGGGAGTCTGGGGAGATTCTGGACAATGAAGAGAACCAGTGAATGAGGGGTCACCAGAGCATGAGCTGTCATTCAGCAGCACAGATGCTGACAACAGAACAGGGCGTCAGAGGGAGTCAGTGGGCTGGTAGGCACTGGATGCAAGAGGACCCCACAGGGGTCGATGAATCCAGGGACCTGAGTCTAGACTGTGAGGTCAGCTTCCTGGTGACTGGAGCCTTGTTGCATTGTGACAGAGCTCATCGATTCCACATGAGCTGCCCTACATTTCACTAACTACACCGAAGGCCTCAGCATGCTGAATCGTGAGAAGTCTAATAATAATCAACACACCCCATTTCTACCTTGTCCACCGCTTACTCACGTGCTCCTACTACACGGCCTGGCGACCGCGCGCTTGGGCTTGGAAGGCCTGGATTTTACCCATCTGTTGACCCCTGGTCTCCACACCGTAAATTCCTGCCACCCTGCACATACTTCATAAATATACACCAATTGAATTGAAATACGTTCTTTGTAGGGAAGTTTGGAAAAAGATATATTCAGAGAAGGCACTTACTTTTTAGGAAGTATCATTTTCTGTGTTTTTGTTTTGTTTTTAAATTCCAAGAGGAATTTAAAAAATCCTCTTGTTCGGACCATATAGAAACTATTAAGAGAAAGCTCCTCTCTATGAGAAACCACTGGCAAGAGGGTGCTGGGCCGAGGGCGCCGATGTCTCCGTGGAAAAGGCAAGTAGACAGTCCAAATCGGGAGCGGGACAATGGCCAGCTGTGGAACAAGAGAGATCAAACACGGAAAAGCGAACTTTCACAGGGAGAAGGCAAAGTGATCGCTGTGGTGACTCCCTCACCTGGGAGGCCATCGCAGCTGCTTAGCTTAGGGTCTGGGGCCCCCCAGTGGGGGAAACATTCTGCTTTCTCTGCGGAAGATTTGTGCGTAAACGTTTTCGATGACGAAAGTACACAGTTTATTATCATTATAGCATATTTACAAACATTGGAAAAAAGTCAAAAAAAAAAGTTACCTGTAATTTCATCAGCTAAAAATGTCTAATGAGGAAAGATTAAGAAAACTGATAGTACAGTTACATGTTGCTTAACGACAGGGATGCATTCTGAGAGCCGAGTTGCCAGATGATTTCATTTTTGTGTGAACGTCATGAAAAGTTCATAGAAGGTTAATAGCCTGTATAATAGGTGACGGAATCATTGACTTAAGTTATGTCCAATTTTTCAATAATATAAATAGTGCCAACATAATTTTGTGCTCACAGTTTTTCTGTATTTCGTATTATTTGCCTTAGGTAAGATTCTCTGAAATAGGAGAAACAAAAAAAGACTCCTGATTTCCTGATTCATGTTGTCAAATTTTCTCTTTCATTTTTTTTTTTTTTTTTGTAGATGGAAGCTCGCTCTGTCACCCAGGCTGGAGTACAGTGGCACCATCTCAGCTCACTACAACCTCCACCTCCCGGGTTCAAGCGATTCTGCTGCCTCAGTCCCCAGCCTAGACAGGGAATTTCAAAGACCTGTGATGACTATGGTAAAGGCTCTAGAGGAGAAGATGGACAACATGCATGAACAAATTGGAAATTGCAGCACAGAGATGAAAACAGCAAGAAAGAGTCAAATGAAAGTGCTACAGGCCAGGCACGGTGGCTGATGCCTGTAATCCCAGCACTTTGGGAGGCCAAGGCAGGTGGATCACGAGGTCAGGAGATCGAGACCATTCTGGCTAACATGGTGAAACCCTGTCTCTACTAAAAATACAAAAAATTAGCC
>NW_012115088.1:4747512-4794285 GCF_000951035.1 Colobus angolensis palliatus
AAAAAAAAAAAAAAAAAATTGCTACAAAGGCCAGGCAGGGTGGCTCATACCTGTAACACCTGTAATCCCAGAACTTTGGGAGGCTGAGGTGCAGGCAAAGGATCACTTGAGGTCAGGAGTCTGAGACCAGCCTGGCCGACATAATGAAACCCCATCTCTACTAAAAATACAAAAATTAGCCAGGTGTGGTGGTGCATGCCTGTAATCCCAGCTATTCAGAAGGCTGAGGCAAGAAAATCACTTAAATGCTGGAGGTGGAGGTTGCAGTGAGCTGAGATCAGGCCACTGCACTCCAGCCTGGGTGACAGAGCCAGACTGTCTCAAAAGTAAATAAATAAATAAATAAATAAGTGCTAGAAATTAAACAGCTGGTACCAGAGATTCTTCAATAGATTTACCACATGACTCAACAGAGCTGGTGAAACAATCAGCGAAGGTGGGTTAATAGAAATTATCCAACTCTTCATCTTTGTCCTGGGCTAGGTAAAAAAAGAAAAGAAAGAAAAGGAAAAGAAATCACTTATCTAAAAATTCAGAGATCTTTACAAAATCACTAAGATAATTTATTTTTAGAGTCCTGTTGTGTTCTTTGCCTCCCTATTATTCCTTGCCTCCTCCTATTTTCCTTCAAAACTCTTTTTTTTTTTTAAGACGGTCTTGCCGGGCGCGGTGGCTCAAGCCTGTAATCCCAGCACTTTGGGAGGCCGAGACGGGCGGATCACGAGGTCAGGAGATCGAGACCATCCTGGCTAACACGGTGAAACCCCGTCTCTACTAAAAAAAAAAAAAACTAGCCGGGCGTGGTGGCCGGCACCTGTAGTCCCAGCTACTCGGGAGGCTGAGGCAGGAGAATGGCGTGAACCCGGGAGGCGGAGCTTGCAGTGAGCTGAGATCCGGCCACTGTACTCCAGCCTGGGTGACAGCGAGACTCTGTCTCAAAAAAAAAAAAAAAAGACGGTCTCATTCTGTCGCCAGGCATGATCATACCTCACTGCAGCCTAGAACTCCTGGGCTCAAGCAATCCTCCCACCTCAGCCTCCCAAAATGCTGAGATTACAGGTGTGAGCTACCATGACTACTTAATTTAAAATAAATTTTTTGTTGAAGAGACAGGGTCTTGGCCAGGTGTGGTGGCTCAGGCCTGTAATCCTAGCACTTTGGGAGGCCAAAGCAGAAGGATCACTTGATCCCAGGAGTTCAAGACCAGCCTGAACGCTACTTATTTTATTTATTTAGGGAGCAACATAGGGAGATCCTGTCTGTACTTATTTTACTTATTTTTTTGAGACTGGGTTATGAAACTGGCTAATTTTTCGTATTTTTGGTAGAGACTAGATTTCTCAATTTGTCCAGGCTGCTCTTCAATTCCTGGCCTCAAGTAACCCATCTGCCTCAGCTTCCCCACATGCTAGGATTACAGGTGTGAGCCACTGCGCCTGGCTCCTTTCACCCACTTCTTATGACCCCAGTAGGTTCTTTTTTTTTTTTTTTTTTTGAGGCAGAGTCTTGATCTGTCACCTCGGCTGTAGTGCAGTGGCGTTCACTGCAACGTCTGTCTCCCAGGTTCAAGTGATTCTCCTGCCTGAGCCTCCTGACTAGCTGGGATTACAGGCATGTGCTACCACGCCCAGCTAAATTTTTTGTATTTTTAGTAGAGATGGTTTCACCATGTTGGCCAGGCTGGTCTACAACACCTGACCTCAAGTGATCCGCTGGCCTCGGCCTCCTGAAGTGCTGGGATTACAGGCGTGAGCCACCTCACCCACTCCCAGTAGGTTCTTTAATTCTCTTCCCAACTAGTGAGGTCTCTTGTTTCAGGTCTTACTATGTTGACTCTTTTTCCTGGAACTGTGTTAAATAATCTTATTTAATTGAATCTAAGGTCAGGTGCGGTGGCTCACACCGGTAATCCCAGCACTTTGGGAGGCCGAGGCAGGTGGATCATTTGAGATTAGAAGTTTGAGACCACCCTGGGCAACATGGTGGGCGAAACCCTGTCTCTACAAAAAATACAAAAATTAGATGGTGTTGTGTGCCTATAGACCCAGCTACTCGGGAGGCTAATGTAGGAGGATCACCTGAGCCCAGGGAGGGTGAGGCTGCAGTCATCATGCCACTATACTCCTGTCTGGGCAAAAAAAAAAAAAAAAGAAGAATCTGAATGCCTTCAGTTGTTGAAAGATGAACTTTTTTTTTCTTGAGATGAAATTTCGTTCTTGTTACCCAGGCTGGAGTGCAATGGGGCGGTCTCAGCTCACTGCAACCTCTGCCTCCCGAGTTCAAGTGATTCTCCTGCCTCAGCCTCCCAAGTAGCTGGGATTACAAGCACCTGCCACCATGCCTAGCTAATTTTGGTATTTTCAGTAGAGACAGGGTTTCTCCATGTTGGCCAGGCTTGTCTCAAACTCCTGACCTCAGGTGATCTGCCCACCTCGGCCTCCCAAAGTGCTGGGATTACAGGTGTGAGCCACTGTACCAGGCCGAAATACGAATTTTTTTCTTCTTTTGAGACTGAGTTTTGCTCTTGTTGCCCATACTGGAGTGCAGTGGCGCGATCTTGGCTCACTGCAACCTCCACTTCCCAGGGTCAAGCAATTCTCCTGTCTTAGCCTCCCGAGTAGCTGGGATTATGGCACATACCACCATGCTTGACTAATTTTTTGTATTTTTAGTAGAGACGGGGTTTCATCATATTGGTCAGGCTGGTCTTGAACTCCTGACCTCAGGTGATCTGCCCGCCTCAGCCTCCCAAAGTGTTGGGATTACAGGCATGAGCCACTGCGCCCGGCTGAAAGATGAACTTTTTATATTGATTGGAAGAGCTATTTTAGACTTGCTAGACATAAATTTTAATCATATATCACTCTTGTGAAAGAAAAAGAGAGAATTTGGTTAAGGTATTCCTAAAATTCACACTCACAGTTCAGTGCTAATGAATCACTTTTTGACTTGGAATTCCCAATGTCTGTGGGTTTTCAAAAATTATTATTATTATTATTTTGAGGGAGTCTTGCTCTGTTGCCCAGGCTGGAGTGCAATGGCATAATCTCAGCTCACTGCAACCTCCACCTCCTGGGTTCAAGTGATTTGCCTGCCTCAGCCTCCAAAAGTGCTGGGACTACAGGCCCCTGCCACCACAGCTGGCTAATTTTTGTACTTTTAGTAGAGACAGGGTTTCACCATGTTGCCCAGGATGGTCTCGATCTCTTGACCTCGTGATCCACCCACCTCGGCCTCCCAAAGTGCTGGGATTACAGGCATAAGCCACTGTGCCTGGGCAATGTCTGTGTTTTTTCTGTAATGTTATCCTCTTTGTTTTAAGAATATTGGTGATCTGGGACTTAAAGAGTGCTTCATTTGTAGCCATTGAAATGCAAAGGAAAGGAAAGAAAAGGAGAGGGGAGGGGAGGGGAGAGGAGGGGAGGGGTAGGGAAGAGGAGGAGAGGAGAGGGAAAAAGTGTGCTCCATTATTGTTTTTGGGGTTTTCCTCCAAGATATTCAGAATCATTCTATATGTTTTTATTCTAGTACATTTTGGTTTTACTGGGTGTCCAGACAAGTACCAGAACTCATATTTCTCCTCTGAATTGACTTCATTGACTGAAATATTAAGAGTTTTAGTCATATTTCATTGTCCAGTCATATGTCTTCTCTTCTGACTTGTGTAGTTTTTTTTTTTTTTTTTTGGTGGAGACAGGGTCTTGCTATTTTGCCCAGGTTGGTCTTGAACTCCTGGCCTCAGGCAATCCTCCTACTTCAGCCTCCCAAAGTGCTGGGATTAGAGGCATGAGCCACAGTGCTCAGCCTTGGTTTGTGTAGTTTTTGACTGGAGGATTGCACCAGCTGGACATGGTAGTACACAACTGTAATCTCAGCTTCTTGGGAGGCTGAGGTGGGAGGATTGCTTAAGGCCAGGAGTTCAAGACCAGCCTGGGCAACATAGCGAGCCTCCATCTCTAAAAAATAAAAATTAAAAGAAGATTGTAATCATTCTTAGGCTGTTCACCTGTATGTAATGTGTCATCTTTCTCTGACTGCTTTCGTGGTTTCCCTTTTCATCACTGGCATTCATCCGTTTGATTGCGGTGTATCTTAGTGCATGTATGTTGATGTGTCTATAAGTAAATGAGTGTGGGTGGTGCATGTGTTTTATCCTACTTGAGGCTTGTGAGCTTCTTGGATCTGTGGGTGTATATCATTCATCAAATTTGGAAAATTTTGTCTTTATTTCATTAAATATCGCTGTTATGCCATAGTTCACCTCTTTCTTCACAGATCTGCTTCTTCATACACATTCGGGTCTGCTCCTCTGTGATTTCTGTGTACTTCTCTTTCTTGGGGAAAACTGAGAAGAGAGAATTCAGTGGGATGAACTGTAGTCTCCATCAATGCCATTGATCTTGAGACCACAAGTGGCACTCGCCTTCTTTCTCCTCCTCCATTCATTCTAAATTCCCCTTATCCTCAGCAGTCACCTCAGCAGGCCTTGGCTTCCCTGGGGATGTGACCCAAATCTTCATTCCTGAGGGCTCTGAGTCTTTCAGTCTAGATTTGCTGTATATGTCCATTCACAGTTACAATGGGTCCAGGGAATTCTGGGATGCACTGGACAGCCCTACTTCCTCCTGCCAGTCAGGGTTAATTGTCCTGCCACTGTAGTGACTCTTCTCACCTGCTGATCCTGGGCATGTGAAGTCCTAGGTGTGGCAGTGGTGGCCGTAACTTGTAGTTCAATGGACCCTTACCATGTCCACTGGTAAGTGTGCTTCCTTCGGGATGAGGACCTCCAACACTGTAGCACCCAGAGTTTCAGGGATGACAAGGATAAAACTCCCCAGTAGGCTATAGGGAATCATGCTGAAAGGGGCCATTCCTGCTTCCATCCCTTGAGTCCCAGATCCACATATTCTCTGATAAAGGACACAGTGCCATATAGAGGTTTCTGATTCAGTGCATAAATTGAATCCTGAAGAAGGGTGCCTCCAAGCTAGCACTTCCCACTGTTTTTCAGGAAGCTGTGAGGCCAGCTGCTTCAGCCTGGTGCAGTCTGTCATATGACCACGGACCCTATGGCCAGGGGCCCCCTCCTGCCCCACCTTCACTAGGAAGTCGGGCCTCTTGTCAGATGCTCTGCTGCTTGTAATTCTATGTTTGTGAATCAGGAATCCCCTAAGCCTGAAAGGCTCTGTGGGCAGGGAAGGTCAATCCATGCCCAGGTATCTAAAGCGAACAGGATGAACTGCTGACCCTTCAAGATTGAAGGGACATGACGTGGTTGGCTTCCACAGATCTGGCCTGGAGATACAGAGCCATAGTGGGGCTCAGTATTGGTCCCTGTTGCTCACAAGTTGGACATTCAGAGGCAGCAATGGCTAGCTCTGCCTTGGTGAGTGAAAATCCATGTTGTTGGGCCCATGCACAGCCCCGTCTCTGCCACGGTGGGCGCGCCGTTCATGTCTCTAGCCGTTCTGGGGTGACCGATGGTGGCTCTTGTCCACTGGCAAGTCATTTTGTCTACTTGGTTGTCCAGTGCGTGTTCTGTGCTAGATGTTTCCAGTGGGCATTGACGTGCAAATCAGATGTCCCTGAACTGTCTACCCACTTCCACATGCCTCTTTCTCAGGATTCCTTGTCTGTCATCTTCCAATCTGTTTCCTTCCAAGTCCCTGACCAGATGGTCAGACTATTGGCCATTGGCCAGGAATTTGTACATATTTTCCCTTCAGGCCACTTTTCCTCATATGTATCTACTCCTTGCCGCTTCCCGCATTGAGAACATTGTTCCCTTTTTCCAGGTCACCCATCAGTGTGGCTAATGTCTGCTTTTAGCTCTACCCATGAACTGAGCAGATCCATCTGTTAACCAAGCTTGGGCTTCTTCCTCCTCGTTTAGCCAGTCATATGGGCTCTCCCTAGCAGGCTGTACACATAACCAGGGGAGGGCATGGGTGCATCTGTGGTGGGTGACATGGGCCTCTGGCCTTCTTGCTCATGCAGCTTACTCATGCCCTATGGCTCCTCCAGGACCCAATCCTGATGGATCACTTCTACTTTATGATTGCTGCTGGCCACGTGTGACATTTTGACTTGTTGGGTCCAACAGAACCCAGCTCCCAGCAGTCACTTATGGACGTATGGTCACATGGTGTTTGGTGGCCAAGGGTTCTATCTCCACCAGGCTGCAGTAACAGTTGCTTCTCAAACAGCATAAGCTGCTCTGCTGTGGATGTCATGGTCTTGCTTCAGAATCCTAGGAGGCTGCGATCTGATTCTTCCACCAGAGCTCGCCATTACCCATCCCCTCTCACTACCTCTTTTCCAACCACTGACCACCCCTACCCCCACCAACACCATAAGGTCTGAAGATCAGATAGTCCAAGTAGCAGTGCTGTTTGCACTGTGGCCTGGACCTGTCACATAACCCTTTCCTGCTCCAGGCCTTACTCAAAGCTGGAAGCCTTCTGTGTCACCTGGTATACAGGCTGGAGAAGTATTCCTACATGTGGAAGGCATTGAATAGTAGTTCTCGGAGTGGAGGGTGTTACCTGCGAGACCCAAATAGCTCTACCAGGAGCTGTGCCTCCTGGTTTGTGGTGGGAGATTCCAGATGCAGCAATTTGCCTTCCACTTTGGAGTGGTTATCCTGGCATGCCCTCCATCACTGGACCCCTGAGAGTGTCACTGAAGTGGCCTGTCCCTGAGTCATCATGGCATTTACTTCCCACGAGCTTACAAGACTTCTAGTATATGAGCCTCTCGTCTGTCCTGTGCAATCAGCCCTACGTCACTGATAGAACGGGTCAGTGTCATGTTCTGTTTGATGTATGCGTGGTCCAGGTTCTCTTTGGACTATATCATGACAGAAGTTGGGAAAGTTAATATGGTCCTGAAATAAACTATAAATAACTATTCCTGTTTCTCTTGTTTGAAAGCAATTATTTCTCGTTCTCTTTTTCTTTCTTTTTGTTTTTGAGACGGAGTTTTGCTCTTGTTGCCCAGGCTGGAGTGCAATGGCGGATCTCGGCTCACTGCAAGCTCCGCCTCCTGGGTTCAAGCAATTCTCCTGCCTCAGCCTCCTGAGTAGTTGAGATTACAGATGCCCACCACCACACCCAGCTATTTTGTGTATTTTTTTTAGTAGAGGCGGTGTTTCACTATGTTGGCCAGGCTGGTCTCGAACTCCTGACTCAGGTGATCCATCCGCCTCAGCCTCCTAAAGTGCTGGGATTACAGGCATGAGCCACCGCGCCCAGTTCTCTTTTCTAATTACAGTGGAAGAGAATGCACTTGCCAAATCACTGGCTGCATCATCACGTACTTGATGCCCAGTCTGCTACAGTGGCACTACCACATCCAGCAGCATTGCAGCTGCAATCAGAAATTGAAGTTGGTTACATCTGTGGTAGTCTACAGTCACTCTCCGGGGTGCATCAGCAGGGGCCACCCTGCAAATGCTAAGGGTCAGCACTCTGTATTCTATATGAAGGTCTTTAACGGTGCTCATCTGCACTGCCCCACTCCACTCCAAGGCAGTGTAGGCCAGCAACCCATCTCAAAACAAAAAAATGAAAACAAAAACTCTCCAATGGCTTCCATACTTAGAGTAAGAACCAGGTTCCTTGCTGTGATCCTTGCGACCTTGGATGATCTGGCCCCAGGCTGCGTCAAGCTCGGGAGTCTTTCTAACCACACACTGGCCTCACCGTCCTTCAGACATCACAAGCTGGTTGTCTCCTGACCTTTGTACCTGCTGTTTGTTCTACCTGGAACACTCCTCCCAGATTCTTTCATGTCAGGCTCCCTCACTTTCTGATCTCTGACCAAATGATGAAAGGGTCAATCCATCAGAAGGGCATGTAACTGTTATATTGGTACTGTCTATGTGCCAAATAGTGTTTCAAAATACAAAAGCAGAGATAATATACTTAAAGAGAGAAAGAGACCTCAGTAAGTGATGGCAAACCAGATTAAAAATTAGTAAGGAACCATTTATATGCTGTCTACAAGGTTGGAAAGGATGAATCAAGATACAACATGCAAAATGAAGCCAGCTTTAGCATGCCCACGTGCATTTCAGACAAAGAAAACAAGACAAGGAAGCTTACCAGAGATAGTGTGGGGCATTATATAATAATAAAGGAGCCAGTTTGTCTTGAAAAATGTATATGCTTCTAATAACATAGCTTCTGAATGAAGAAGCAAAAATCAACAGAACTGAGAAAGAAAAACTCCAAACCATAATTGGAGACTTTGTTAGCATTAGTAGACAAAATGTGTGGGATGCTGCTAAAAGCTGTAAACAGAGGATGTATAGCCTTGAAATTTATATAGTAGGAAACAAAAGGTTGAAAAATTTATACATTCTCAAGAAGTTAGAAAAAAATCTACCAAAATAAACCCAAAGTAAACACAAGCTAGGAAAAAAAATTGGTTCAAATATGGAGTAGGTGGAATACAGACAGGTTTAAAAAGTAAGAGGAGACATTCTGAAGAATTAAATTGGAGGCCAGACAACTCTAGCCAGATGGCTTCAGTGATGAGTTCTACCCAAAATACAAAGAAATATCTATCTTACCAAACTTACACATTCATTCTAGGTGCCAAAGAATGTTCATTTCCATCACAGTCCACGGAAGTTATTTGTGGCTATCACTAACCTCTTGTTTGCCAAATCAATAAATGAAAAATAGCATCTCCTGTTTTTGTTTGCATCTTATTATGATGTTCAACACCTAATATTAGCCATTTTTCACTTTCAGTATTTTTTTTGCTTTTTCCTTTTTTCATTTTTACCTTTAAATATCACTTAGTTATACATTATATTTGCTGTCTACAGTATATATGATTTTTATATATATACATACACACATATATAAATATGTGTATATGTAGGACATTAGAATATTTTTGGTAGATTATATTGTTTATATGTATACACATAGGTTTATATGTATGCACATATATTAGGTTTATATGTACACACATATTGTTTATATATATACACATATATAAGGTTTATATGTATGCACATATATTAGGTTTATATGTACACACATATTGTTTATATGTATACACATATAAAAATCTAATATATATACACATATACACACAAATATATTTACTTATCCATTTCTTAATAACTTGTTCTTCAAAAAATGTTTCCACTTTTCTGATAATGCAAACATAACCTTCTAGCAATTTTACATTTATGTTTAACCTTTGATCCATTTGGCATTTGCTAATATCGAACCTTCTAGCAATTTTACATTTATGTTTAACCTTTGATCCATTTGGCATTTGCTAATATCGTGGGGTAGGGAGTTAAGCTTGGTATTTCACTCAAATGTGACCAACTGTCTCAACACCACTTTTGTTTTTAAGAACAGTGATTTTGTGAATTAGAAATGCAACCTATCATATATTGATTTTATATTTACACAGCAATCTCTCTGGGCTTTTTCAAATGTATTTATCCGTGTTAAGTATTTTATACCACAAATCAATAGATTATAAAATGCTGTTAGAAGTCTCACATCTTCCAAATTTCTATTATCACACATTTTTTCTTCCAAATGCATCTTACTTCTTTTGATTTTGATAGGGATTGTCATGACTTTGGGGAAAGAATGAATGGTCTTGTATTTAGGTCTTTCTGGGTTCAAAGCATGTCTCCATTTTTAAAAATTTTCTACGTCTTTTGGTTAACCTTTAGTTTTCTTCACAAAGGTCTGTGACACTTCCTGTTAGGTGTAATTCCATTTAATAAGCATTATATTATTTTGTTATTGTGAATAGGGATATTTTAAAGATACAAAGTTAGTGTGGATAGATGGTATTGATTTTTGTATAGTCTAGCCACTTCACAGAGCTTTTCTATTCATTCCAAAAGTAGGGGAAAACCAAAAACCCAAAAATCTTTGCGTTTTTCCCCATAGATAATCAAATTGTTGAAAATGTTTTCTCTTCTATTCTCATATTAGTACTTTTTTTCTTAGTATTGGTGGTGGGGCTCCTTGTTTTGTTGACTTATAATTAATACTTTTAGTTCACCATTAAGGTGTTTCATTGGGAATGCCATAACTTTAAATACATTTATGACATTTACTTTTCCTAGCTTTCTTTAAAATGAATGAGAGCTAACATTTGTCCTACACAAATTTATCAAATGGTACTCATTGTTAACCATGTTTTTTTCTTCCTTTAATCTGCTAACCTAGTTAACAGCATTGATAAGAGTTTCCTAATCATTTTTTTTTTGGATCTTTTAAAAATACAATTCCAGGTTACTATTTCATATAGCTTATGATCTAGGTTTCAGGTACTGTACTTGTACTGCTTATCAACTATTAAACCATTATGGATATTCTAATGTGTGATATGACCTTCCTAAGCCAGTCAGAAGTCCACATTATTCTTATAAATATGTCTGGAGATTTGGGAATGGAAGGTGGAACAGCATGGTGAAGAGTCATCTAGGACTCAATGGAACTAGATGTGGCTTATATTTGCCATTAAGTTACTCGATAAGCCTTTATTTCAAATGTGAAGATTTATAAAATGGGTTATTGGAAGAATTAAATGTTAAGGTGCTGTGAATAGTGTCAACTACCATATAAATATAATAAATTATTAAATTACAAGGTCTTTTTAAGTGCAATTATGAAAGAAGATACAATATAAACACATTAAAATCTCTAAAGCCATGTAAAACCCGAAGGCATTAAAATTTATTAAATGATGCAATAACAACAGAATTCTTTATTTACAATAGCATTATTTAACATCAAATAAGCAAATAGCATCAGCAAAGCAATATTAACTTGCATAAATGTATTTAAAATTTCTCTGAATATATCTACCTTTGCATAAACTGCTCACACTAGAAATACAAACATCAATGCAGGTGAACAAAGTGATGTTCAGAGTCAACTCCATTTTGAAAATAAATCACAACCTGAAACACTGTAAGCTTTCTCCTGAAGAACCATAGTTAATATATTGCTTAATTTTACCCTTGTATAATCTTTTCATATACACACATCTCAGATGCAACTTCATGAGGAACTGTACAAATAAAACTCACAAATGACAAAGGAAAAAAAATGACAGTTAAATGTTTGAAGAAATGTATCATCATCACTATTCAACAACATAAAGGTTAAGTGATGATGCACTTATTCAAAAATTGTACACAATTCACTATACAAATATAATACATCGGACAGCTATGTAGGAATATACAAGACTTAAAAACAGATCTAAGGCATTATGCTAGATTTTAGCATTTTGAGGTTCTTGCACATAGCTTTTACCTGTAGTAAGAAACTTAAAAGATTTTGTTTTAGTCTATAAAGAAACACCAGGGAGAAAATTCTAATTAAAATCGAAGCCACTACAGTAATTTTCTTTTGTGCAGAGAATGCTTTGCTCTTAGGCAGCATACTACCATACAAACACTAGAAAATTTTAAATTCACACCAACAATTAATGGCTTAAGTTGCATTTCAAAATTGATTGTGTATCTTTGGGTTCTGCAAGTGGATCTGTGCCACCCATTTCATGTGTTAAGCCCATATGAACTCCATTTTTGAACACAGATTAAAAATTGCATTATATAAACTGCAAAAACATTGCTTTCAATTATTACAGGCCATAAGAGATACACATAGGGAGAGGGGCATATTAATCTTTGAGTCAAACAAATTCATTGTAGTAAAACAGCTCACTTCACTTTTTAAACTTACCACATTACATGAACACTTAAATGAGTTTTACAACCAAGTTAATGTATGTATACTTTTCACATTATGTTTTTCACATTTAGTAATATAAGCGAAACACTGATTATTTGTTCTATTAAACGAAAACCAAGTACTCAGTCTAACAAATTTATTGTGTACAGCATGAGAAATACTGATAATGAAGGGAATTGATTTGGCTTTTGCTTCTATAGTGATCAATATGATCAGAGGATTCCTTCACTTACTTTTCTTCTCCAAATTAGATGTAAAACAAAAATCCATTACCTGATCGAAACCATAAGACAATTTATCATCTTCTCCTTCAAAACAGCAATGATCATGAATTATTATAAATTACCAGTATCATGAGGTTGCAGATTTGTCTGAATTAGGATCGACATTAAAATACAGCGGGCAGATGGATAAAAAAGAAGAGATAGGTAGATAGTTTTGGACGGTGTTGTAGTGAAAAGGGACTTGAAACTAAAAACAAAACAAATCCAGTTTAAACTCCATTTCTTTTTTGTGCTGTGTGAAGTTAAAAATCATTCTAATTCACATATTTCTAAACATTAAAACTGGTCACACTGAATTGTATGCCACGTGAGCCTCAGCACATGGGGAGGTCCTGGAGTTCTGGGCCAACATCTGCTTGTTTTTTCCATCACAGTTGGGCAACCCAATGGTTTGGCAGAGAAAAGTAGAGCCTTTTGAGGGGATATATGAACTGGTGGCCACTGAGAAGTGCTGTTCCTTGGCCACCTCCCTGTATTGAGATCCCTCTCAAGTGGAAAAAAAGTAGCGAAATGCAAATTTCCAGAAAGTTTCTTTAGTATGGAGCAACATTTTCAGACTGTCTACTTACCATCTATCTTTGGGTTATATCTCTTTCTATATTTCCATAATCTGTACATATAGAGAGAGATATAAATATAAATAGGGGTAGTTTGTACATTTTTCACCCTGCCACAAATAAACAATCAAATTTCAAGGAAAAACTTCTCTGTTCCTAAAAAGCCTGGCTAATAAGATTATAAAATGCTTTGCTTTTTAGACATCAAAAAGATATCATTCTGAAATTTAGGTAAGAAAGGTATTAGGGGTTAAGGAGAAATAGCTCAAAAAAGGTCATCAGTTTCTTGGTATTGCAGTTGTCTGAAACTGACACCCATTAATAAAAGATTATTCCCCTACCAGAGTGGGCAAGAAAAACAACCATAAAAGTGGCCTGCTTAGTAACATGTAGTCTTTCTAAGGTTCATTAAGAAAGAATATAAACATATAAAAATCAAGAATTGGTTCCTACAGCGGCTGCATATCATACAGATTAGATAAATGACTTATGAGCAGAATCACAAGGTTTAGAAAATAAAAAGTCGTAAGTCTACAAATTAGGTCTAATCAAGGCATTGATATCCTTTACAAAACACCTTTAGGAGACATTGCTATGAAGATATCTAATTTAATACTGAAGTACCTCATTTTTGAGTCAATTCCACAATATGTATACCTCACAAAAATTATACAATTAAAACACATAAGTTCTCAACTTAAATTATTGCTTGTTTACATATAAATCGGATTTTATGTACCTTACAAAACTTCGGCTTAGTCAGCACTGCTAAAAAATAAAATAAAAAACACATGGCAGAGGTTAAATCTGTCGTGATATCTGCTATCAATTTAAACACACTGGCGTTTTCTCCCATTTTGGAGGCCAGAGTTGCTGGGGAACAGAATATACATGCTTCCAAAGCAGGTATCCTTAGCTCGATTGGTATCAAGTCTTAACTTTGCTCTTCTCCTTGCCAGTAAATGCATTTTTTTTTTTTCTGAAATTCAATACTTAGCAATTGGTAAGTGGCTGGCAAAACATTTAAGGAAATAAAGGGCTTACCTGGTTTCTGTAGCTTATATTATTTTTTAAAAAATGAATGAAAGTAGGGAGGATGGGGAATGAGAGAGGGGAAGGGAAGAGTCAGGCTGACAGGGAAGAAGAGATGCTGATTCAAGCTGTCTGATCAAACTAAAGGGAACTTAATATAGAAATGAAAATTATTTCTTCTCGATTCATGATTCAGGTGAACTAGTTTGGTTTTAACAGAGAAAAAACAAGGAAAAAATATTTGCTAATGTTAACAGCCCTCTCACAGGCTCCTTTTCATCTGTTCAGTAACTGGAGACTCTTTCCAACATGGTCTTTAGCGCTTTCTAGAGATACGACTGTGACTTTGTTGGTCTTCATGCACTGGGTGTGTCTGTAAATATGGCGCTGTCCACGGTGTCTGTCCTGCTTCCATCGCAAGTTCAGGCTTTAGCTTAAAACACCTTTAGTTTTTAAAAAAATTCTTTTCTTTCCCCCAGATAAAATCTTAATCTTTTGCACTAGACTGTTAGCCAGGGAAAACAAAGCAAGAAACCAGTGTCTGGAACCGAACAGGAACAGAACAAGAGCATGGATCTCCTTAAATACATACATTTAAATACATTCAATCTGACATGGGTATGAAATTTGCCTGTCAACATTTACTTTGCAGGAGAGATCTAAGTTGCACTAAGGTGAATGCAGTGAACAGACTGAGCGACTGTCTGGATGCGAGCTTCAGACTGTCAAGAGAAGAGGCAGCTCCTCCTGCCACAGCCGAGTGGATGCCACCCTGGGGACCAGGGCCCAGGCCTGTCTGCTCTGGCAGAACCGGCTGGCAGGTCAGTTGGTTCGAAACACATAGACACAGCTCTCCAGACTGGAAGTGTTTTGAGCAAGTGAGCCCGGTCAGCTGAAGAAGCAACTGGCTACTCTCAGTGTCAGCAATATTTCTGTAGGAAAACAGACAGATAAAAAGTTGTGAAATATCTTTGAGGTTTTGATAAAACCATCATAAAGCCCATCACAAAAACATCAAAATCCCTGACTATTTTCAATAAAGCAAATCACTGAGGCCGCATCTGGATGAGGACACTCGATGTGGAGGTGAACAGGCAGAGGGCGCCATTCCTTCCTTCACACAACGCTTCCAGGAGCCAAGGAGGAGCCCAGCGAATCCTACATGCTACTTCTTGCAGGCCATCGTCTGCAAATGGATGAATCTCTCCTTAATGACTGCTCTCCAACCAACAACATCCTAGCTCAATTTCATTTCTCCCACCTTCAATAAAGATGACTGAACAATTCACCCAGCTGCTTTCTGGCAGCATCCGATCCAGAAGGGGCCACTGCTTCCTAATCCTTCCTCAAATTCATCCAGTACAAACCCTTCTTCTATGAAATGGCCCTCCTGATTTTCCCTAATCAGATGCTCCCAAGGTTCTCTGGGTGTGTTCTCCCTGGCTTCAGCAAGCTAAATCATGATGGATTTTGACTCCTGGGGTGTTCTTTTTTTCTTTTTTTTTTTCCTTTCTTTCTTTCTTTTTTTTTTTTTGAGATGCAGTCTTTCTCTGTTGCCCAGGCTGGAGTGCAGTGGCACAATCTCGGCTCACTGCAACCTCCGCCTCTCAGGTTCAGGTGATTCTCCAGCTTTGGCCTCCTGAGTAGCTGGGACTACAGCCGCCCACCACCGTGTCTAATTTTTGTATTTTTTGTAGAGATGGGGTTTCACCATGTTGGCCAGGCTGGTCTCAAACTCCTGACCTCTGGTGATCTGCTCACCTTGGCCTCTCAAAATGCTGGGATTGCAGGTGTAAGCCACCGCGCCCAGCCTCTTGGGGTGTTCTTGCTGGTTTTTGGCTATGTGCTGATGATGTGAATGACTGAATACCAAAGGTTATAGTGAGCAAGTCATGTGGCATTGTTTCTTTGGTTGGTGCAAATATATCTGTCAATGATTTTCTTTGGCTATTGACTATCTTCCTTCCAAAAGTTTTCATTCACTTAGCAAACATTAATTCAGCATCTACTATATGGTAGGTGCTGGGATATATCCACAAGACATTCTTTGTTACTGATATCACAAAAACTGCCCAACTAGGCAAGGCAGACAACATGGAGATTATAATTGTACCTTGCTACAAATCAAATTATCATAAATAACAACATGATCTGAGTTCTGTTAGTGGAAATACTGTCTGCTTTGGAAACATATAACAATTGCTTCTGGGATTTAGATATGTAGACACAGAATTCTAGGCCATCAGGGCCATTAGAAATTATCTAATGTAAGTAAGATTAGAGAGGAAGCCAGCTCCAAATAATGTATTTTACCTTAGCACCCCAAAAAGAGAGTTCTGGGGAAAGTATTGCCAGATCATGAGTTCTAGTGGCCAAAGGTGGAATTACATTAGCCCCTGGTCAGATGCACAATTCTCCTAAGCTTACAAAATGAGCTTAGAATACCTGTGATTTTACTTCTTCTCAGAGAAGAACATTTAGCATACTTTATAATATACAGCTGAATAGATACGTATTCCTAACTTGTGTCACTTTTATGATTTCATATAAAAACACTCCATGGTGCTGATTAAAATATGAAAAACCCTCAATTTTCCAGTTAGTCTAGAAAAAGAAACTCTACTGAGAAGTATTCATACCTATTGCATTTCTGAGGCTTAGAAACTGTGTAAGGCAGTATTCTCTGGCATGGACTAACATCAAGGAGCAGCCACCGAACAGAATCAGTTTGATGAAGGAGAACGCTGTGCTCCGCACACACCTCTGGAGTCGCACTACCTGGGGTGTACCCTGGCTGTGTCACTTAGGGGTGGGGGCCATTTTGTACCTAATACTTCTTAGGATGGTTGTAAGGATTACACAAAATGATGCACATGAAGTGTTTAAATAGTTCTTGGAACATCATAAGTGCTCATTAAATGTCATCACCACTATCACCATCATCATCAACTAAAAGCCGACCCTATCAGTGATCAATTTTCATAACACTAGTAAATAGAAGTAATTACAAGAGAACCAGGCTGCTGAGCAGTAAACTCAATTTTAATCTATTTAAATATATCTAAAATATAAAGAAATGCTATAAGTTCTTATAAAAGGAAGAATCTTCTGGTTAGGTCAAATAACTGCCCTTCTCTAAATACATATTTTTGGTAAGTCTATGGTTGTACATACTAGCTCTGCTTAAAGCAAGGCACCACTATAATTTCCAATTCAACATAAATGGAACAGAGTCAATTAATAATGGATGACAGTAGTATCTTGTTCAACAAATAGAACCAGATTGCCACTAACAATTCTGGAAAAGAGCAGGGCACAGAGGCTCACGCCTGTAATCCCAGCAGTTTGGGAGGCCGAGGCAGGCGGATCATTTGAGGTCGAGTTTGAGAGCAGCCTGGCCAACATGGTGAGATCCCGTCTCTACTAAAAATACAAAAATTAGCTGGGCGTGGTGGTGGCGGCATGGGCCTGTAACCCCAGCTACTTGGGAGGCCGAGGCAGGAGATTCGCTTGAACCTGGGAGACAGAGGCTGCAGTGAGCCGAGATTGTGCCACTGCACTCTAGCCTGGTCGACAGAGACTCCGTAAAAAAAAAAAAAAAAAAAATTCTGGAAAAAGCTCCTTGATTCATAACAGCAGCAGCAGAGCTTATTACGGAAACACAGGATGACGACTGAACCCCTATCAGTGTGCACATAAGTAGCACGGTGACAAATGCAAGTAACTTCCGGTTATTTCTGATGAATGAGAAGGGATATCCTATACAGATTATTCTCTAAAGGAAACAAGAGTATCTATGACAGACTATTCCCTGGCCTTAGCAATCAGCATGAAGAAAGTGCAGGTGGATGAGGCAGATTCAAGAGCGGGACTAGAAAAAAACAGGGAAAGTTGATGAGGTTTTATCAGTGGCCTGGGCAAGACAGTAACAGACAGGCGCTGTGTTGCCGAGGATGGAGTGCAGTGGCTGTTCACAGGTGCAGTCGTAGCTCATTGCAGCCTAGAACCCCTGGCCTCAAGCCAGCTGAGTAGCTGTGACTACAAGCGTGCCACCCACTGTGCCTCACCCGAAAGACGTCTTTGCTGGGAAGAGAGAACAACCTATATTTACTGAAAATTGATGTCTTAGATCCTAATGCTACTCTTTCCATTTGGGTTTAGTGGGCCCCCATGGGGCACCAAGATGCATGTGAAGGTGAACCCCCTGGTACTGCCAGCCTGCCGTGTGGCCCGCACCACAGGGCTGGTTGCAGGCCCGCCCCTAAACCCCCAGCCAGGCACTTTCTACCTTGGTTGATCTGGGTCACCAGTTCTCTAAGTCTTCAGGCTAGCTGGTGACCCTGCGTAAATTATCTCGTCCTCTGAGATTCAGTCTCCTCATCTGAAGCAGTGGGGAACCTTAAATATCTATGAAGGGCCTGGCACTGTCCCTGGTAAATTCGAGGCCAAAACATTCACTCCCTTCCCTTGCTCTGGGAGGTTCCTCCCTCCTGAGATGAAGAATCCCAATGCCTGGGGCTGAGGATGCTTCCAAAAATGTAGCTGAATATTTACTGTCTGTCCACATTGCTTATGAATATCTTTCTCATCCCTATAAGATCTAAATATTGAGAAGGGAGTGGCACCAAAGAAGGAAATTATCCCTTGTTGGCCTTCTCCAATGCTACGTGCATTAAACCCTTAGAAAAATCTCACAAGTGCTCAGTGTTCCCTTCAGGGAAGTGGCAGGAGGGTGCAGGGGTTAAGAGTGCATATTTGGGGTCAGCTGGCCTGGATTTAGTTCCCAATGCTGTAAGACCTTGATCAAGTCATTAAACTCTCAAAACAGTAGCTCTACCAGACAGTTGTGGTGTGGTTTAAATGAGGGAATCTAAGTAAAACTCTTAATGGAGAATAGGCTTGCAGTAAATGCTCAGTACATGTTGGTTGTTTCTGTAATTTTTTAAAAGGCAGAATGTGGGACCATCTCAGCTGATTTTATAACAGCTGGATCTCTTCTTCCTGGAGGTTACATGGCAGCTGAAAAAGGGCACAAGGCAGGGCAGATAAATTCCTGGGGCTCTTGGGAGACAGGGGTGGCAGACTGGGCCCATGAAATATTTGAGGGCCTTAACCTACAGAGTGGCTTTCTCAGGGCACTCGCTCTGCTGGAGCCCTGGCCTAGGCTGGCATGCAGTCACATGATGAAGGGTGAGGCAGGGAGGTCTAATCTCACTGTGGTGAATTCAAGGAGGGAGATGTGAGCCTGGCCTCCCAAATCCATTTTTCTCCCATAGAGATATGATGTGCTCAGAGGTTGAGCTCCCCGGCACTTTTGGGTTAAAATGGTCCCTCTGTGGGAGTCCAATTATCAGTAACGTCACTGTTCTTCTGGGAAGTGTGTTCCTGATTTCAACTTCTGCACATAAGCCATGACTGAGTTGTGTGGCTGCTCATTTCCTGTCCTCAGTGGAGGAGAGAACAGAATTGGCACCAGGAAAGATACCAGCCCCTCTAGGTATGTACACACAACATCTACAGGACTCCCACCAACAGCCAGCACCTCTGCCACTCAGGACTGTGATTTTTAAAAACAAGAGAAACCGCATGGAGAATATTCACACAGTAAGTTAAAATCTGGAGCAAATTTATGCTATTACTTTCTCAACTTGAATGCTAGTATTAACCAAATCATCCAATACCCACTTTTTTTTTTGGAGGAAATTGAAAAACAACCCTGTACTATCTCTATTGGGGGAGGATTTTTTTTTTTTTGAGACAGAGTTTTGCTCTTGTTGTCCATGTTGGAGTGCAATGGCATGATCTTGGCTCACTACAATTTCCACCTCCCAGGTTCAAGCAATTCTTCTGCCTCAGACTCCTGAGTAGCTGGGACTACAAGCATGTGCTTCTATGCCTGGCTAATTTTGTATTTTTACTAGAGGTGAGGTTTCATCATGTTAGCCAGGCTAGTCTTTTTTTTTTTTTTTTTAGACGGAGTCTTGCTCTGTCGCCCAGGCTGGAGTGCAGTGGCTGGATCTCAGCTCACTGCAAGCTCTGCCTCCCGGGTTTATGCCATTCTCCTGCCTCAGCCTCTCGAGCAGCTGGGACTACAGGCGCCCGCCACCTCGCCCGGCTAGTTTTTTGTATTTTTTAGTAGAGACGGGGTTTCACCGTGTTAGCCAGGATGGTCTTGACCTCGTGATCCGCCCATCTCGGCCTCCCAAAAGTGCTGGGATTACAGGCTTGAGCCACCGCGCCCGGCCAGCCAGGCTAGTCTTGAACTCCTGACAGGTGATCCGCCTGCCTCGGTCTCCCAAAGTGTTCGGATTATAGGCTTGAGCCACTGCGCCTGGCCAGGAGAGGATTTTTTATTTTTATTTGTACAAATTTATGGGGGTACATGTGAAATTTCATTACATAATGCATAGCGAGTGATCAAGTCAGGGTTTCAGGATGTCCATCATCCAGATGCAATACATTTTTAACTATAGTTATGCTACTCTGCTAGCATTACATTTATTCCTTCTAATTGTATGTCTGTAACCTCTCACCCACTTCTCTTTCTCCTCTCCTGCCCTCACAGTCACCCTTCTTAGTCTCTGTTATGTATTTTTCCACTCTCTACTTCCATGTGAATAAATTTTCTAGCTCTCATATGTGAGAACATGCAATAGATATTTGTCTTTTTGTGCCTGCCTTATCTCAGTTAAGATAATGACCTCCAGTTCCATCTATGTTGCTGCAAATGACATGATTTCATTTTTTTTAATGGCTAAATAGTATTCTACTGTGTATATGTACCACATTTTCTTTATCCATGTATCCATTGATGAACACACAGGTTGATTCTATATCTTTGCTATTGTGAATAGTGCTGCAATAACCATGAGTGCAGGTATCCCTTTGATATACTGACCTTTCTTCCTTTGGGTAGAAACCCAGCCGTGTGACTCCTGGATCAAATGATAATTCTGTTTTTAGTTTTCTGAGAAATCTCCATACTGGCTCTACTAGTTTACATTCTAACAGTGTATGAGAGTTCCCTCTTTACTGTATCTTGTCAACATCTGCTATTTTTTGTGTTTTTAATAATAGCCATTCTGACTGGGGTAAAATGGTATCTCCTTATGGCTTTTATTTGTATTTCTCTGATGATTACTGATGCTGAGCATTTTTAATATATCTGTTGGCCATCTGCATGTTTTCTTTCGAGAAATGTCTATTTATGTCCTTTGTCCACCTTTTTTTTTGAGATGGAGTCTCACTCTGTCACCCAGGCTGGAGTGCAATGGCATGGTCTCGGCTCATTGCAACCTCCACCTCCCAAGTACAAGTGATTCTCCTGCCTCAGCCTCCGTAGTTGGGACTACAGGCACATGCCACCACAGCTGGCTAATTTTTGTATTTTTAGTAAAGATGGGGTTTCACTAAGTTGGCCAGGCTGGTCACAAACTTTGCCCACTTTTTAATGGGATTATCTGTTTTATTCCTGTTGAGCTCTTTGTATATTATAGATATTAGTCCCTTGTTGGATAAATGGTTTGCAAATATTTTCTTCCACTTAACAGGTTGTATGGTATAGAATTTTTTAAAAAAGAGCTACCAATTGTGAAGGGTAATATCCCTTACCTTAAAGGGCCACATAGGCCCATTTACCTATGTGCTAAACTGCTCAGAGCTCTCCCTGCAAGAGATCTGCTGCTAGGTACGTATTTCAATTAGGTCTAAGTACTAATTATTCTACAGTTTCATTGGCTGAACATGGTAATATCATTCTTTTTAGAACAAGTGTTTAACAGGCCAGGTGTGGTGGTTCACGCCTGTAATCCCAGTGCTTTGGGAGGCTGAGGTGGGTCATGGTGAAACCCCGTCTCTACTAAAAATACAAAAACTAGCCAGGCATGGTGGTGTGTGCCTGTAATCCCAGCTACTCAAGAGGCTGAGGTAGGAGAGTTGCTTGAATCCGGGAGGTGGAGGTTGCAGTGAGCCAAGATCATGCCACTGCATTCCAGCCAGGACAACAAAGCAAGACACTGTCTCAAAAAAACAAAAAACAAAAGTGTTTAAGGTGTAATAAGCAAATAATACAATAATATAAATAATACACTAGATTGTTCCTAAACACAACGAAATATAGAAAACCCTTAGGAAGACTTAATTAAGGGAGTGAACAATGTAAGTTAATTCCTCTTTATCTTCCTAAAAATCTAGCCTTATAATTCAGAAAAAGCAAAAATAAAAGTTTGCCCTAACACAACTAATTCTTTGCCACTTTATTTCTTGCTTTGCTATCATAGTATCATTCCAGGGCAAAATTACCGTTCTTTTGTTGGCTATGAAGATTACAGAAAAAAAAGATAAAAAAAAAAAATTAGCGTTCTTAGTTCATATGGTACCATCAGCTGAGTTAAAATGAGCTTAAAGAAATAATCATTCACACAAAAGCACTGTATGCCAAATGAAACTAGAAGATATTTTACAACTATCTTTAATCTACTGGTTGACAATATATCTATGCCAGTTTTGGTCTATCAAATATTCATGTTTGCTTTACTTCCATATTCACATATTTCACTGTTCTTTCTTACCCGTGTTGTGTCTCCCTCCTGCTTAATCATATCCATTCCAGGCAGCTGGTTTGGGAACAGGTTGCCTCCCCTCAGAGCAGGATCATTAACCTGAGGACAAGAAGACAGGACAGTGGCTATGTGGAGCAGGATGTCCAAGAGTGCACTGGAAAACAAGTGGCCGCCGCCCTTCCTCCGTTTTTAGGGGTAGAAAAACGGGGAAAAGGAACTGCAGAACAATGGACTGATCCCTACACCAGCTCTCCCATGTACACATTTTGCGGAGTCCAGAGGAACATGAAAATACTTATGAAATACTAGCTGCCTTCAAAATTAACCTTTATCTTTATCTGTATGCTGATTGAAATCAAATTCAATTGACTTAATAATAATAGAGCCATTTTTGTGCCATAACCAGTATGCTTTCTTGGCTTATTCAAATTACACCAATGACTCACATTTGGGACTTTCAAGTCATCTGAGAAGTTCCTGACATCTTTGCTATTTAGGCAAGTCATTAACTCTCAAGAGCAAGTGTGAATATCCAAACTAGTGCTGGATTTTGTGAATTTACTGTGACCAAATGAACTATTCATTTGCATTTGTACATTTCTTTACACATTAGAAAGTAAATGTACGAATGCTAATAGAATGATTTTTGTAGGAAGATACACTACAGTTGCGCCTTGGGGCTTCCAAATTAACCATGGGATTCAAACAGTTTAAAATCATGCAGAAGTTTCTAAACAATCTGGATTGTTGAAAATGCATGAAATAAACATGCATCAGTTTACTGCTCAGCAGACTGGATTAGGATCGTGTTACACTAGACTATGTCAGTAGCCCTTACTTTGTACACTTTTCCTCAGCAAGCAAATTAGGAGTTGCTAGTGGCCCATTTTTGCAGGAAATACAACATCAACCCTACATTTCTCCATTGAAGAAATAAAAGCATATACATCTCTCTATAAACACACACATATATTTTAAGAGATAGGGTCTTGCTCTGTCGCCCAGGCTGGAATGCAGTGGTGCAATCTTAGCTCACTGCAGCCTTAAACTCTTGGGCTCAATAGATCCTCCAGCCTCAATTTCCCAAGTAGCTGGAACTACAGGCACCTGCCACCACGCCTAGCTAATTTAAACATTTTTTTTTTTTTTAAAGAGACAGAGTCTCACTATGTTGCCCAGACTGATCTTGAATTCCTGGCTTCAAGCCTCTTCCCACTTCAGCCTCCTGAGTAGCTAAGCTTATAGTCACAAGCCAACATGCCAGGCTAAAAGTTTGTATATCTTTATGTCTGCTTAATGTATCAAAATAAGCATTTAACTGCCATCAATTCAGTAACAGAAGTGTAAGTTATTACTATAAGCACACAACCTTCTTAAAAAGCAAAGGGTTTTAAATTTTTTCATGTACCACTTCACATTTTTATTAATCGTTTAAAGAATAAAACACCAAAGCTCTGTAATAGTTCTTAAAATTTTCACAAAAATTGTGGTTCACATCAAAATTAAATGGATCTAATCAGAGTCTTCAATCTTTCACCATTCTCACAATCTTGCTCTAACAGACATTCACAGAGCTGTCAGTGATTTTGTGCTTAAGTCATTTACACTTTCCATACTGTACTTTCTCCATATATGAAATAAGAGTCAAGGTCTTGCCACATTTTTTACTTGCGTGAACTATTGAGGATCAGCGGTAGAGTGGTCAGCATTTTGAGCCTTTAAAAATAAGATCTTCTGTAAATACCATGGTACAATTATTAACCTCTAGTTTTACCTCTGAATCAGCCACAGATTTTTGGATTCCAGGCTGGCTATTGCTATCTCAAATGCTTTGAGTCTCTCTGCCATCTAGTGAAGTTAGGAACAGAATCATTTTGATGTTGTTCAACACAAAACAATCATTTAAAAAAATCCTTGCATTCACATTCCAAAGTAAAAAGAATAGTTTTTGGATTATCTGTGTCCGTCTCTGCATAAATGAAGCATCATATCAAACTAACTGGACGGCAGGTAGTTTGGCCTTTGCTTTTCATCTGGTTTTACACTTAGAAATAAATCCATTATTAAACTATAATCCTCTAGCTGGGCATGGTGGTATGTGCCTATAATCCCAGCTACCCAGGAGGCTGAGGTGGGAGGGCTGCTTAAGCCAGGAGACGAAGGTTGCCATGAGTCAAGATGGCACCACTGCACTCCAGCCTAGATGACAGAGTGAGACTCTGTCTCAAAACAAAACAAAATAAAACAAACCCCCTCAAACGATAACCCCCAAATAAAGCTATTTTAAGAGTACACTCACCACTTCATTTTTAGAGATTCACTTTAGACACTGGTTAATTCCTCAAGAGAAAAATGTCAATGATAAGAAAGTTATGAAATATTTTCAAAGCTCCTCAAGCAGTCAGGAATCCTTTCTGTTTATTTAATCATTAACAAAGATTTTTATTAATGTCACTAACACAGGTGAAAGGTGAAAAACACTCCTCAAAATAAACGTGGGAGTGGGTGGTTAAGGTTAGATACATGGAAAGATACATTTGATGCAGAAGTAGACAAAAAGCCATGACCTGAAGCCACTGGGTTGCTTCTCCTTGGGCGCTCACCTGCTCGGGACCCATGGAGGACAGCCCCGACGTAGGCACGGAGGTCACTGAGGTCATGCTGATCTGTCCTGTCATCTGGTTCATGCTGCTCATGCCACCTGTGTTGGTCGCCATGGACACACTGATGTTCATGTTGTTACTGTACATGCTGGTGTTTGCTTGCTGCCCAAAGTGTGGTGGGGACTGCTGGGAAAACATGCTAGAATACAATGGAAAGATTGAATGAATGTTACAGCTTGCTGGTATCCAGAGGCAGGCAGTTCAGAGCACTTGTTTCTCAGGCATTTACTTTGAGTGAATAAATTTGAACGGCATGATCCCAGGCTGAGACAGCTGGCAGATAGTGGGCTTGCTGAAGCCTGAGACAGCAGGGGAAGTGGCATTCGATGATGCTGTCAGGGCAAGCAAATCCTTCTCCTTTTCATACTGCCACTGTGATGGCTGAAGAACATCCCTCACTTTCATGCCTGCACCCGAGGAGCTTTCTGTTTGTTTTTATCAAAAGTAGTGATAAAGGATGGCTTCTAGGTCACCGCCTTCCACAGCAATTTCTATCATAAATTGGTCGGTGGGTACCTTCTTAGGGATGTTCTTGTTCCTCCAAAGGATGTTCCTTGCTAAGCTTTTGTAAATTCTAGTGACTCCTGTTCTAGGAAAAGTAAACTGGCTTATTTAGAAATTTGCTTGATATTGCTTGCATGAGCAGACTTTAAAAAAAAAAAAAAAAAAAAAAGAGAAAGGAGACAGGTAGTCTATAGAAAGTTTCCCTGGTGATCATTTATCTCAACAACACACAGAAACATGGTGTTACCTGTTTCCGCCCATGCTCCCCTGTGCCCATCCATTCATGTCAGAGGGGGCCTGATAGGCTGGGTTGGCCTGAGACTGTTGCATCATGGGACTCTGTGTATGTGCCATTCGGGGTGACATAAGTGGGCTCTGGGGAGTCGTAGCCCCAGTAAAGCCTGGATCAGGTTGCTGACTTATTCCTTAAAAAAAAAACCAAAAAAAAAAAAAAAACCAGAAACAGAAATTCAAAAGAGACTGTTAGTTGTATTGTAGAGACTGGTGGGAGGGAAAGAACATTCCAAATTAGGCATGCATAAAAAATTACTTTCAAATACATGATTGTGTACTGATTAATTACATACATTTAAGAAAGATTCCAAGCTCAGATAAAATATGGAGAAAATAAAATCTCCATACTGATTCCCCCTAGTAGTTAGATGGTGCCTAGGAAGCATTAACCATCATAGCTAGAGTTAGAAAGAAAAAATGCTATTCTTTCTTCAAATTCCTTTCCAAATCAAGAATGGGTCACATATTTTGATTAATGAGAAATACATATATATATATATAAATATCAAAATATCACTGCAATTAGATTGTTTAAATTAAGTATATAATTATTATTTTGACACAGGGTCTTGCTTGCTCTGTTGCCCAGGCTGGAGTGCAGTGGTGTGATCATAGTTCACTGCAGCCTTGACCTCCTGGGCTCAAAGGATCCTCCCACCTCAGCTTCCTGAGTAGCTGGGACTACAGGCAGGCACGACCATATCCAGCTAATTTTTTAAATTTTTAGTAGAGATGAGGTCTCACTATGTTGCTCAGGCTGGTCTTGAACTCCTGAGCTCAAGAGATTCTTGGCTTCCCAAAGTGCTGGGATTATAGGCATAAGCCATTATGCCTCCTGGTCAGACTGTTTAAATTAAATTTAAATTGGATTAAAGTTCAGCTATATATCAAAAGTCAACACATTTGAATAAATTTTTATTGAATTAGCTGAAGCCATTCCATGATGAGATGGATCCATCTTTAAAAATAAATAGCTGTATTCATGGTTAGTTTGTTTTCTCTTTATAAAGAGCTCTGCAGTACTTTAGGGTTATCCAAGATTAGCAAGAATAAGAAAAAAATTAAACGTATGCTTCTGGTTCAATTTTGAGGCAAACAGAATTTAAAATAAAAGGAAAGAGAACTTTTAGCAGACTTTTCTAAATCATCAAGAAGGAAATAGAGAAAGGAGCTGGGAAACAAAGGAGGCAACTTCTTAGAGTATTTTGAGGATGGTAATAAGTACACTTTTGCATAGAAAACTTGTAAAACATGCATATTTAATTAATATTTAAATTAGCTACAAAAGAAAAGCTTAAGATCATATAGAAAAAAGCTGCACATTATCTTTCTGTTCTTTAAAGAAACAGGAGACTTGGATTTCGGCAGCAGACTTCACAGTTATTTACAGATAATTGGCAATGGGTAGTGAAAGTCATTTTGAATATTAACATTAATGTAAGCACTTACTTTATCAATAATTCAACCATTAACTGAACATGACATGCACACAAATATTAACGTTCATGACATTATACACTGGTATCTCTTAAGACTGACATTAAACAAATCAATATGAAGAGAACTAAGAGGTCTCCCACAAGAATTACCTATTCATTACAGATCTGGTATAATCTGTAAAGTATTTTTCAAAAGTCACAGAATGTCTATAATATTTAAATTTATAGAGGTCTTTTTACATTTTGTATCTATTGATTTGTTTGAGTCAGGCTCAGAGGCTTTCAAATATATGAATAAAAATATATATGCACTTGTAGACGTTGACATAAACAGATAGATCCATACACACTCTCACACAAGATAGACACCGTCTATGCACACACACTTACTTCGGTCATTCTTAAAGTAAGACCTGCACTCAGAGAAAAGGAGGTACCTGAGCTGAGGGCCTGGAATGTACTGTGCTGGACTTGGGGACTCCTCACAGGCCCCAACTGTCCTCCCAGGTTTCCTATCATTCCCTGGTTAGCCAGATTCATCTGGGAGCCATGCAAAGAGCTGTGAGAGAGGAGCTGTGACCCAACACTGGGGGACACTGGGGAGAAAGGACTGGTGAAAGGTGGTGGGGATGTAAGTCCAGTACCGTAGTTTGGAGGAAATGGAAACTGCTGTGCATTTGCCTGGGGAATCCGAGGGTTGCTCATAGTTGCTGGCATACCACTAGGAGCCACCATGCTTGGTGTCATATTCAACCCTTGTCCTCTCATCATCAAAGTTCGTTGCTGAACTTGCTGTTGCTGATGCATCTGTCTCTGTCGAAGATGCTGGTTCAGGATTTCCCTCTGTCTCTGGGCCAGCATCTGTGCATTAATAGGTGCCTGAAATCAGGGGTGATACATGGAGGAAAATGTTTGGGACAGACACATATTAAAAAACAAAGTGAACATTATAGACTGGCTAACAAATGGTACTATCATCTGTAAAATTATTTGGAAAAAAATTACATGAAAGGAATAACTCAGTTGAACAACTGGTGATTGAGAACGTGAGCTTCTAAGTTCTAAAGATACGATTATTCTGAAGCTTTGCTACGACTTAGCAGAGTTAAGTTTGATGCTAATATCAATTAAATCATTTTGTAAGGACACAATTAACTAAAGGATCTCAAAAGAACACAGTCCTTTCTACAAGAAGACTGTAATATAAACCCTGAGGATGGTAGTATAGAGTCTCATTCAAGGGACATTCAAGTCTACAGAGAAATAAAATCACTGGGACAAAAAGTGACATGGTACACTTCAGAAAGGCTGAACAGAGGCAGAAGGAAAAGGGGGAGAGCCAGGAGAGTGCCTGATAAGAATGCACAGAGACCGAGTCAGAGGTGGAGGGTGGATAGGGAGGAAAGGCAGGATGGATGAAGGGAAGGGTTCCTGGTGCTTGCTGTCAGTGAGAGGCATGAGGCTGCTAAGATATCATTGATCCTCATTTGTGAATTCCACATTTCCGAAGTTGCCTACTCAGTAAAATTTATTTGTAACCCCCAAATCAATACTCATGCCACCGTCATGGTCATTTGTAGACATGAGCACAGTGGTAAAACATTTCAGATATGCAATGTGCACACTTCCAGCTGAGGTTGAACAAGGCAACACTTTGCCTTCTGGTTTCAGCTCTCATACTGTAAACAAGCGTCCTCTTTGTGGTCTATTTGGTGCCAAGATTTTTGCACTTTTTGCTTTTCCTGTTGGTGATTTTGTTGCTTAAACTGGCTCCCAGGCATGGTACTGCAGTGCTCTCTAGTGTTCCTAAGCACAAGAGGCAGTGATGTGCCTTCTGGAGAAAATAGGTGTGCCAGATAAGCAAGCGCCATTCAGGCCTGAGTTACAGTGAGTTCTTTAAACAAAAACACACATAAAACAAGGTTATGTGTTGACTGGATGATGACAATGTTGTGACCAGAGGTTTGCAGGAACTCAACCCTGTATTCCTCCTAAGAACAATAGTTCAGTGTTCTCTAATTCAGTGTTTGCAGTAACTTTATGTAGCACAACTTCTTAGAATAACAAGAATTGACTGTACCTGGCAATAAAAATGGCAGTGATTAGAAGGGAAAAATGTAACATACTAGTAGGTAACTGGGTGACAGTACAGGGCCAGTGTGCTGATCTGGATCCACATCTACTAAGTTAACTTTCTTCAAAGAGGAAGAAATGACAAAAGTAGCTGCATGCATACAATGAAAGCTAATAGCTGGTATGCTGCCTTACCTGTGTTGGTACTCCAGGCCTCAGAGTCAGGTTCACATTGGAAACATTGCTGATTTGATTCATAAGTGGCTGGCGATTCTAAATACATACAAACAGGATGAATACATTTTATGAACAGATACACTTTACTTTAAGTTTCCCAAGTAACTGCCCTCCCCAACCCAGTATCTGCAAGTTGCTGTGACAGCTGTGCCATCTCACATCATCTTCCCCATATCCTCCACCCAGCACCCCTGGCTTCCCAAGTGCCACTGAAGAACAGACCTGCTGTGCTTGGAGGCGGTGCTGAAGTTGAAGTCTCAATTGATTTGGCTGGTTCTGCACTAGGCCCGTGGGCCTGAGGCCTGGTCTGGGCTGCATACGGAGTGTGGCATAACTAGGCCGCTGTCCCATGGTGTGAAAGTTTGGATCTTGCATGGGAGGATAGCTACCCTGGGCCATTTGTGCCTGAGACGCATACTGCTGTGGGAAAACAGGCGCCTTCTGCTCCAGCATGATGTTGGAATCCTGACTTGAGAACTGTTCTGGATCTACTGCTTGGCTCTGGAGAGAAAGTCCCAAATAACAAACAAATAAATTAAACCATAAAAACAGCAGAGTCAATATGAGGATGTTTTCTCTCGCTGTCATACATTTGAAGCTTTTTATACTTTTTAATATTACACTCACTACACAAAGGTACCTTTAGCTTGACTCCACTTATCTTTCTAGAAAATGCCTCTGCTCACAGTTCCGGTTACACAAGGACAGAAGCAGGGGTCACACTGGACTCCCAGCAGCATTTCTTCCAAGGGAAGGGGAAAAATGTGCCAGGACTACAGAATGCCTCCTACCCACTCCACCAATCATATTGGCCTGGACTTTCACATGCAAATATCCTCCGGAAGTGTTATGTTTTTTGATTGATTATTCATACCTGTAGAGTTCATTTTAATTAGATAACCTCTTTGGCACCTGTGGGATCAGCAGGTGCAGTGTGGGGTACTGACCATCATTATCCTGATTTTATAGCTAACAAAAATGAGACTTAAAGACATGAAGTGAATTGCAACAAGCCCTATTCAGCTAGTATGTGGTGGGGGTCCATTTCAGTTTGTGATTTGGGATCTGAGCTTCTCACCAGTGTGACATGCTGCCTATTACCTACTTTACTGTTTTCTGTGCCTGTCAGGATTCCCTACATGCCCCACATTTTGCCATCATCCTCTCATTACCTACTAGACATGGTTTATGTGTCTGTCACTCCTGACTTTTTTTTTTTTTTGAGACGGAGTTTTGCTCTTGTTGTCCAGGCTGGAGTGCAATGGTGCGATCTTGGCTCACCGCAACCTCCGTCTCCCAGGTTCAAGCGATTCTCCTACCTCAGCCTCCCGAGCAGCTGGGATTACAGGCATGTGCCACTACGCCTGGCTAATTTTGTACTTTTAGTAGAGACGGGGTTACTCCATGTTGGTCAGGCTGGTCTCGAACTCCCAACCTCAGGTGATCTGCCTGTCACAGCCTCCCAAAGTGCTGGGAATACAAAAGTGTGAGCCACCGCGCCCAGCTACTCCTGACTTCTTAGGGCTAACCTATCTACCTGGGTCAGAATGGAACAGGCGAACAAACCCAGAACTTCCCCGGGCTCCAGGACACCTCAGACTGAGGTGGCCCTGAATGTTTATGTGCTGAGGGGAAAGGTGGACCTGGCTGATTCTCCTTTTCCTTCTACTTCTACGAGTAACTGCTACAAACTTAATGGTATACAGGAAGAAAAGACTCTAGCAACAAATAAAGTCTCTCAAGCTTTCCTTTTTTTTTTTGAGGCAAAGTCTCACTTTGTTGCCAGGCTGGAGTGCACTGGCGCGATCTCGGCTCACTGCAATCTCTGATTCCCCGGTTCAAGCAATTCTCCTGCCTCAGCCTCCTGAGTAGCTGGGATTACAGGCGTGTGCCACCATGCCCAGCTAATTTTTGTATTTTTAGTAGAAACAGGGTTTCACCATGTTGGCCAGGATGGTCTTGATCTCTTGACCTTATGATCCACCCACCTTGACCTCTCAAAGTGCTGGGATTACAGGAGTGAGCCAACGTACCCGGCCTCAAGTTTTCTTTAGCTCAGTGTTGTCCTAGGCCTTCTTGAAAACCGTCTACCCATGTAGTGCTGGAGCCGCCTGGAAACCTGAGCTCTGATCAGCACAGCCCTAGGGCCAGCCTGTGACAGCCAGGGGCCCACTGCCCTCCCTGTGTTAATTCTAAACATGGCGATGGAGCCTAAGCAGAGGAAACCATTTATTGCTGAATTACTGCTCTAACTACACACACAAAACTATCTCAGAACTTAAATATGGATATGAATAATTTGCATTCTATACTTCCCTCAACTCTACCTAATAATCATATTTCTATAATTCAGTTTCATGACAATGTTATAATGATGGTGGATTTGATGAGACAAAATAGAAATAACAGAAATGAGTGAAAAACGGACTAAAAATATTAAATGACATGACACCTGTTTTGATAACATTAGAAATCACTCAGCAACTCCACGGATCACATTTTAAAATGTCACTTAGACAAACTCAAGGATAAAATAGTACTGAGTGCTAAATTCTAACTATCACTGAAGACAAAGCAAACCAGTCACACAGGAAATATTTAAACTCCATTTTCCTTTCTTAATTTATTTTAGGTTATATCATGTAACCTCGAGTCATTTCTTTCCATTCTGCTGTTTTCAATATGAATTGATAAGTCATAACTCCCACCTGTGTCTGCTCAACTGTGGGAATTATGATAAGACTAATTTTAATGTTTCAGAGAAGTCTCCAATGACTCTGCATCACCTTTCTCTCAGAAAGACGATGACACGTCATATGGCCAAGTAGTAGACTGGACACTGGCAGGTACTTTTTGGCAGTAAGAAATAAAGATGATTCATGCTAAGTAAGGAGGAAAACAGTAACTAGAATGCGATGGTTTTTCCGGGTTACTCTTTACACAGTAAGCCAGGCTGCACTGCTTCACACAAAGTTAGCTGTGCAGCCAGTTCAGATAGTGTTTTGTTCTTTTAAGGAACTATGTTAGGTTATTTATTATATCATAGCTATCAGGTACTCTAAAAGCAGGGACTTACTTTTTTATAGTAATCAACTAATTACTTGGAAGAAGAAAGCTAAATAAGCTCACTAAGATTAGGTAACTTTTTTATATTCCCATTTACGCTTAAATATCCCCAAAATTATGGTGGGCTAAACCGTAAATGAAAGGAACTATAGCTAGGACTATAGGTGTGTGCCACCACAACTAGTTGCTACATTTTATTTTATTTTTTTGGTAGAGACAGGGTTTCATTATGTTGCCCAGGCTGGAGTGTAGTAGCTTTTCACAGGCACAATCATTGCACACTATATCCTTGAACTCCTGGACTAAACCATAAGTGAAAGGTTGAGCCCACCATTTTTAAAGGTAAAAATGATGAAAGAGTTGCAGCTACCTGTAAAATGACTTCTGCTAACTTATGTGGAAAGTATTCTTTTAGCACAAACAGCTTCCTATCACCGGCCCACAGGTGTGAAATGAATGCAGTGGTCACGACTACAGACACTCACACCAGCTGGAAGCCCGGGGAAAGCGTCCTAGGTCACAAGGCAGCAATGTGCTGTTTGTGGTTTCTCTGTATCTTGTGTGTCCTTCCCTATCAGCAAGGATGGACACCAGGTGAACTGGACTTGAGTTTGTGTCTTTCTGCTAACTTGAACTGTATGCAAAGCTCATTCTCAGTGCTCTCCATTCTCAGGCAAAAGTTTATGTGAGGGTTACAAGGAAAGGGGAGGAAGAAACAGGGCCAGCCTGTTTTGAGGTAAAAAAAACAGTATATTCTAAAAAGCAGACGGTGGAGTACCTGTAAACAGAAAATGTACACCTCTGTGCCCATGAGAGCACTTGGCCCCCACCTGCTGCCCTTCTGCGCATACCTGGCTGACCAGTTCGGGTATTCCCAAGGCTCTATCAATCTCCTCCAGGCCATCAAAATTCCGCAAGGCCAGATAGAGCTGGTCCAGAAGAGCTCCCTCATCACTCGGAGACTCAGCTGCAGGATGTGGACACAGCAAGTCATCTGGAGAACTGCCAAACGGCTGCCTGTAAAGACAGAAATGTTATCCTGGGCCAGTGGAAAAGCTGGTTGATTAGAGAACAAATTTTTTATCTCAAAGGTGAAAGTATCAATTGACTTCCAGGGTCGTTGCAACAAACTACCATACCAACTCAACACAGAACAAAAGGACAGTCTGAAATATTTGATACACTTTATTCAGTGCCCAATACAGGCCAGACACAAATCCAGACATTTAAGGTATGATTTTTATTTCTATTGGTCCCACTTCATGGCTTGCAAAGCTAAGGCTTGGTGAGGTTAGGTCCACATGGATCTGTGCAAGTCCAGGGCTCACCAACCTACACTGACTGCTCAAGCATGTAAATATTTACTTGGCATTGAAGGAACCAAAGGACTTTTCTGCACTTTAGTAGGAATCACTGATTGACTTAAGATTCTTACTCTACAGGAAGCTGGGATGACCCACTTGGGAGAGACAAAGAACTAGAGGCATCAGAGCTGCATTAATTTTCTTGAATTCAGCTGCAGCTAGATTAAATTTGGCTGGGCTGATAGGAAATTTCTTAGTCATGCACAAGCAGGCCTTGAAAACATGTATTTTTCTCTGAGATAGGGTCTCACTTCATTGCCCAGGCTGGAGCGCAGTGGTATGATCATGGCTCACTGCAGCCTCGACCTCCCAGGCTTAGGTGATCCTCCCACTTTAGCATCCAAGTAGCTGGGACTACAGGCACACACCACCACGCCTGGCTAATTTTTTGTATTTTCTGTAGAGATGGTGTTTCGCCATGTTACTCAGGCTGGTCTTGAACTCCTGAGCTCAAGCGATCCACTCACTTCGGTCTCCCTAAGTGCTGGGATAACAGGTGTGAGTTAACCTGTTAACAGATAACCTGGCCTGAAAACATTAAAACCCTCAAGAAGCGTATGTGTTAGCCTTCCTGCATTAGGTACATAAGGAAAGTGGATCATGAACATGCAAATTATATTTGTTATTATATAAGATAATTGGTGATAAAATCAGAACACTAAACTCTAGATTACATGGTACATACAACTCCTATACATTTAAATTAATTGTCAGAGTAGAGGAGGGGTGTGTGTGTGTGTGAGTGTGAGTGTGTGCAGTGATGCCATCATGGCTCACTGGGCTCAAGTGATCCTCTGGCCTCACCCTCCTGAGTAGCTAGGACTATAGGTATATGCCACCACAACTGGCTGCTACATTTTTTTTTGGTAGACAGGGTTTCATGATGTTGCCCAGGCTGGAGTGCAGCAGCTTTTCACAGGCACAATTATTGCACACTACATCCTTGAACTCCTGGGCTAAAGGAATCCTTCTACCTCAGCCTCCTGAGTAGCTGGGACTACAGATGTGATGTGTGCCACCAAGCCTGGCTAATTTTTGTAAATTTTTTGTAGAGACGGGGTCTTGCTACATTGCCCAGGCTGGTCTTGAACTCCTGGACTCAAGCAATCCTCCCACCTTGGCCTCCCAAGTGCTGGGATAACAGGCGTGAGCCACCACATCTAGCCTAGAGGAGGCTTTTAAAAAAGAGCTTCTGAGTTGCCTGAATACTAAAAGGGAAAATGGTATTTGTACTTTACCAAAAGTCTATTTTGTACTCTTAGAGTCACTACATGATGTTTTGGAGAAAATAAACGTTTATAGATTAAAAAACAAACAAAAAGTTTATAGATGAGCAAAATCATTCTTAAGCAAGTGAGAACAAACTTATCAAGAAATGAAGTTACCTATTAACACAGTTCAATATGCCATGTGGTTTTTAAATGTTCTAATATGCTATTTTGGCTTAGAATCCTGAAACACTGAAGTGCTAGCACTGAAACCAACAATTAATTTCAAATGGTCATAAAGGAATGCATTAGTAACAACCTATTCTCTCTACTCACCTCTAGTAACTTGGAAATTGTCCAGCTGAGGGTCCCTTGAGGCCACTCCTCACCTGCTTCCCCGACTTCCTGGCTGCAGGAGCTCCTTGCATTCCTAAGGGACCCATCCAGACCCCTGAGAGGCAAGTGCTCTTCCCACTCCTGCCCCTTTCTTGTCACTACTGGGCTTCACAAAGTCACACATGCTGGGAGCTTGCTGACTCTTTTCTCCTGCTTCTCTACAGCCCACACTCTCCTAGAACTTTCTTTAAACCAAACATGATCAGACTGCTCCACTACTGCTACACTTAGGGAGGGGGAGGAAGAAGCAGATGCAGAAAAGTAGTCAGGAGAGGGAGAAACCACTGAACTGTCTGCCATGATAGCAAAGAGGGAAGGAGATTCCTCAATGAGGAGAGGCCAACAAACATGAATGTGGCAGGAGTTCCATTAAACAGTTCAAGTTAGTCAAGAGTAATGTCAGCTATTTACCAACTTCTCTTAGGCAGCGACTTCATTTCCTAAAAATGCTAGTTAAGTTAGGCATTAAAGGATTTTCTTTGCCTAGATTTTGTCATTTTCAACTTGTTTCTTTGGAAGATGCATTCATATGCAACCCTCCCATCCCAAATGTATTCAGTGATGGCAGGCTCGTGTGAAATCTAATGCATGCAGGTGGCACAAGCAGACTTCCCAGCCTCACATCTGGTGGAAACTCACTGTCAGAAGGAGGCAGGCACTGTCTCGTGCCTTTGTAAGACCACTCCACCTTGACAGACCAGCAATAGAGCCAAACACGTATTAACAAACAACTAAAACAATCATTTGAATTTAAACAATTTCCTACATCATAAAATCACTTTTTGTTACATGCTTTTCTTTTTTAATTAAAAAAACCCCAAATGAATGCAGAGATTAAAAAGTTAAACAGTGCATCCAGGCTGTCCCACTTTGGTCAAGGCCCTCTTCAACACAAGCTCAGACTCTCATGACACTTTGCCAACAACTTTCCTGCTTGCATGATATCTCTGATTCTAATATGATGCTCTCAGGTTCCCATTCCCAAAGCACACTTTACTGAGCAAACAGGCCCTACGCAGAATTCTTATGTGGTTCTTCAGCTCTCCCAGGAAAATGCCCCTGGAATGGGGTGGTAGTGGTGGTGGAATTCAAGGACACATGCCTTTGATAATGCCTAACCTTCCGAAACTTAATGTTCATGCCTTCCCTGTGAGCCCCAGCTATCATGGGCAGCTGATCTTTCTCCAAAAGATGCTATTCATACCACCAGAAAACCAAGACCTTGTCATTTACCCCATCCTTCCCATGCGCTTCCCCAGTTGAGGGTCTACTTTCCATTGGGGCGCCACCCATCTCCTCAGAGACCGCCCCGCTTTCTCCTCTCAGCATTAAACCACTTACTGTGCTATGCTGAATTGATACTAACAATTTACGTTAAAAACGCAACTACACACCATGCTCACAAGGGGCAAGCATTGCATCCTCTACCTCTTTTTGGCCCAGTGCTTGAACATAAACACAGTATAGGCACAGTAAGTTTCTAGCGGATGAAAACAAAAGGTTCCTGATTTGGCTGAGTTACAATACATTAAAAACCACTTTTATATTCAGAAATACATACTGTCTTGTGGCTTGTTGTTACAAATTTGGGCATATCATGAGTGGTATCACTTCCCTTAGAGAGGTCATAATATGCTTGCTAACAGAAAAAAATACTGATCCAGACTCCCAATCCCAACTTTATAAATGGCCACTAACACAATGAAGAAATTATTTTCTTACATTTTGGACAATTACATATAGTTACAACCTGGATAGTATCTGACAGATAAATATAATAAATATAATATTAAGATGAGAATGGAATTCAGAGTAATAAAGGGAAAAATAACACGGCCCCAGGCTGATGCAAAATAATAGGTAATAAACAAGCAGAGAAGAGATCCTGGTATCAATAGAAATCCCATACCTTAAAGTCTACATGTTTATTTGTGGACTAGTAGGTCATTAAGTATGGGAATAAGAAGGAGAATTAGGTCAAATTCTCAGCACCTGTTTGAGAAACCATAACATTACCATTTCTTCACTTTTCAAAAGTATTTTCAAAATTTTGTAAAAAAGCAGCAGCTACTGAATGATGAGAAATAGTCAACAAAAGAAACCTTACTTAACAGATACATTTCAAACAGGAGAAAATCAAATTAAAATTGTGAACTTAGGCCTGGCGTGGTGGCTGACACCTGTAATCCCAGCACTTTGGAAGGCTGAGGGAGGTGAATTACCTGAGGTCAGGAGTTCAAGACCAGCCTGGCCAACATGGCAAAAGCCTGTCTCTACTATAAATACAAAAATTAGCCGGGCGCCTGTAACCCCAGCTACTTGGGAGGCTGAGGCAGGAGAATCACTTGAACCCAGGAGGTGGAGGTTGCAGTGAGCCGAGATCACACCACTGCACTCCAGCCTGGGCAGCAAAGTGAGACTCTGTCTCAAAACAAAAATCCCTCAAATTGTGAACTTAATGCAAAAAGAAGTCTTTCATGAAAGACAGCTATTGTATTTCAAGAGAAAACCCCTTTAATAAAACCAACAGAAATCTTTAAAAGTCATCTATAAATTTTTGACTATATTATAAAGAACTCTTTTATATACCAGATGAATGAAGGAAAAAAAAAACCCATAATGGAACTAAAAGTGGAAATTAGCTATAAATAAATGAGTATGTGAATGTTACAGATTTAAGGGCTAAACTACTATCTTTTTGAAATGTGTACATAAACTAAGGCTGGATTCATCAAACATTAAAAAGCCTGTTCCTAAACATTAACTGTGATGCTTATAAAGGGGATTTTTAAAAAGCACTGCTCTTCTTTTATTTCAAAAGAGAGACATAGTTAGAACCTTTATTACCCATTACTTCTGAATTTCTATGACAATAAGATTACCATAAAGCTGGTCATAAGTTTCTTCCACACTGAATTATTTAAAATAAAAATGTGAGAGTGGCTAGAAAAACTGAAATAACTTAAAAGGTAATGAAAATGTTTTGTTTTGTTTTGTCCACAGTGCTTATGCAAAAAACCTAACTGATGGTAACAGAAACAATGACACCCTAGGGCAGTGCTGAGTCACAGACACTTGCACAGCAAACCTAACATGCTGACTCTATTACTGGACCAAGCATAATTCTGGACTTGCTTCCTTTTTTTTTTTTGAGATGGAGTTTCACTCCTGTTGCCCAGGCTGGAGTGCAATGGTGCGATCTCGGCTCACTGCAACCTCTGCCTTCTGGATTCAAGTGATTCGCCTGCCTCAGCCTCCTGAGTATCTGGGATTACAGGCATGCGCCACAACACCCGGAAAATTTTGTATTTTTAGTAGAGACAGGGTTTCTCCATGTTGGTCAGGCTGGTCTCAAACTCCCAACCTCAGGTGATCTACCCGTCTCAACCTCCCAAAGTGCTGGGATTACAGGTGTGAGCCACCGCACCCGGCTCCATTTTTGTTTTAACAGAGCTCTCCTCCTATTTGGGCAACACCAAAAATCCTAATTTTGGGCCTAGTTCTTCCTAAAAATTAATCTTTGACATTTCATCCAAAAACAACTATCAGGTGGTGGATTTAATTATTATACATTTGTCCTGTGTTATATTTAACTTTCCATGGAAATGGGTGGGTTTCTAACATATCAAATAAACATATCTAGAAATAGCCTACCATTCACTGACGTCATGAAATCAGAATCAAAGAACAAGAGGGACTGTGAGAAACCACCACCTCCAAGTATGACAGTTCCGAGAGCAACAGCAATGGCTATCTACCTGGGGCACGCTTCCCTGTCTACACAGCACGCGCCTCCCACTGCCCTTGGCAGCCAGTTTGGGATGAGCCACACCGCCTGCCTGAGGTTCTTCCTCTGTCACCCAATGCCTCAATTCTACTCATAGCAGTCCTTACTCTGGGTCTGTGATGTGTCGCTTTTACCAGCTGAACTGGCTTCCTGTCATCTCTGCCATCTGAAATCAGACCTTTTCTTCAAGACTCTGAAGCCTTCTCCAAGCATCCTGGTTGGATAATCTTCTGAAACGTGGCTTATGATTTTTATACTGCACACTACCTCAATATTACAGTTATCAGCATACATATTTTATTTTCCATCTAATTTGTAACTTCTTTAAAGGCATGTCCTAGGTCATACTGATTTCTGGATTCACCCCTCCCCTTCGTGCACTGTGTAGTAGATAATATAGTCCAAATAAACCAAAACTGGTCAGGCACCAACTACTCAAAAGGAAAAGATTAACTTCTGGACAGGTATAAAATAACTGGCTACCCTAGGTGCTCAGGACTCACCTGTTTTGGCTGGCAAAAGATGCCTGGTCTATAGGCAGGATGCTTTCAGGCCATGGGGCAGTCTGATTTGGAGGAGCTTGTTGCTGGCTATACTGAGGTCCCCCCATGTTCATCTCTAATTCAGATGGCCCTAGAAATGGAGAAGAAAAAAATCTTACATCTTTAATCAAGGAAGCATGTATTTCTGCGATGTAATATAAAGTGAAATGTCTGGTTTATGACAAAGGGAAAACACAGAAGCAGTAATAATTAACTAGGTGAAAAGAAGAAGATAAAATTCTGATTCTGAAATAGAAGTCAACAAATATGAAGGCCATTTCAGAGAATATCTAGACAAGTAGTTCTAAACCTTTAGCATTTAAGACTCTAAATACTCAAAAAGTTTTTGTTCGTGTGTGTTACATCTTATTGATATTTACTGTATTGGAAATTGAAATTGAGAAATGTAGATTCATTTAAAAATCACAATAAATGAATTATATGTTAATATAAAAGATTTTTTTCCTAGATCCAAGTGAGTGGAATAAGTAAGATTTTTTAATGCAAAATTTAAAAAATTCTTTTACTGGCATTGTTTTACATTTCTGCAAATAGCTTTAATGCCTGGGTTAATGGAATAGAGTGAAATCTTCTGTTTTTGCATTTCACCTGCCGTGATATCATATAGCATGTAAAATTTCTGGAAAACTCTACCATACGCTTGGGCGATAGTAAGAGTGAAGAAGGCAACCATGTTTCAGGATTAGTATGAAAATAGTTTGGGCCTTGCAGACACTCCCTGACTGGGAATCAGGGTGCTGGACCATGTTTCTAGTAAGCATGTCGAGACTATTGGCTCCTGAACATCGACTAACTGTACTTCAGCTGGCTCCCTTACCCGAGCAAGAGCAGAGCAGAAAGGAGGCCCAGACAACCTACACACGCTCTGTCTCCGAAGTTCTTTGAAAGGCTTTAAAGCCAATGGATGAGATGAGCTTTTAAAATTTGTATTATCATCATTATCTGTAGACCTGTATTCTATTCCAAAAGACAATTTTCTGTTGAATTCATGGCTTTTGGAGTTCATTAAAAATCAGAGAAACTCAGCTATACAATAAAGCTTATAGAACTGTATTTCCAGCTCAAGAGCCAGATGCTCTTCAATGAAGACTGAGAATAAATTGCATTTCTGGATATAAGGTACTATTATGATTTTTAATCAATAAATCTTTTTAAATTTCTCATTTAATTTTGCATAGAAATCAGTTTTTAGCATTTTTCATACTGTCAAATTATAAAAATTTATGTTTGAGAACCACTCATTAAGTACATTCAATGTAGTAAGGCAATGTAAATGCCATCTCTGAGAAACAATAAGCCAAAATATGCTGAACAATTAAATAGGTAAGAAAACTAACGCCAAGTTAGGATGAAAATTCTACACTTTGTCTTGTCAAAACAACCCTGGCATCTTTTTTTTTTTTTGAGAAGGAGTCTCACTCTGTCGCCCAGGCTGGAGTACACTGGTGTGATCACAGCTCACTGCAACCTCTGCCTCCCGAGTTCAAGCAATTCCCCTGCTTCAGCCTCCTGAGTAGCTGGGACTACAGGTGTGCGCCACCACGCCCGGCTAACTTTTGTCTTTTTAGTAGAGATGGGGTTTCACCATGTTGGCCAGGCTGGTTTTGAACTCCTGACCTCAGGTGATCTGCCTGCCTCAGCCTCCCACAGTGCCTGGCATCTTCTTTGGAATTATTTAGCTCTTCCTCATTGTGCAATATCTAAGTATATGAAAAGAATATAAACATTAACATATTGGAATTATGCTAATGTACAAGAGAAGGGCTAACATGGCAATGATAAAGGACATAATCTCAAGTATGAGTTGTACAGACCATTGATTTTTAAAATATAACAGCTTTATTGAAAGATAATTCATATAACATACAATTCACCTATTTAAAGTGTACAATGAGTTTTAGTATATTCAGAGTTGTACAACCATCACCACAATCAACTTCAGAACACTTTCATTCCACCAAAAAGAAATCCATTACTCATTAGGAGTCACTCCCTACTTCCTACCTGAGCCCTTCCCCTCAACTCCTGGCCCTAGGTAACCACTACTTTACTTTGTCTCTACAGATTTGCTCACTCTGGACATTTCATATAAATGGTATCATATAATGTATCAGACCATCAATTTTAATAATATGTGAACTGTCTCCAAATAGAATTCTAGCAATCCTCACATTCTGTGAGATGTTCTGTAAGACCCTGTAACCTTCAGTGAGGGTCTGGGAGAGTCTGATTTACCAATCTAGGTGGTGGCCCAGGAATCTGCATTTTAAGTTCCTGATATTGTTCTGATCACACAGCGTTAGAAACCGCTGCTGTACCACCGAACTATTATTATTTCTTTCTGAGACGGAGTCTTGCTCTGTTGCCCAGGCTTTGACTGCAGTGGTGTCATCTTGGCTCAAGGCACCCTCCACCTCCTGGGTTCAAGCGATTCTCCCGCCTCAGCATCCTGAGTAGTTGGGATTACAGGTGCCGACCACCACGCCCAGCTAATTTTTGTAATTTTAGTAGAGATGGGGTTTCACCATGTTGGCCAGACTGGTCTCGAACTCCTGACCTCAAGTGATACCGCCACCTCGGCCTCCCAAAGTGCTGGGATTACAAGCGTGAGCCAGTGCGCCCGGCCTATTTCTTTATTAATAGTGTGACATTATAATTCACTTCTCCCCCAAAGTTGAAATTAGGTAATTTAATAAAAATAAAACATCTCAAAGGTAGTTGGTTCTTTTATATAACCTTTGAGATTCTGATTCCATACAGAGTTCCAGCAAAATCTCACTTATGGCAGCTTCAGGGGAGGATTATCTAAAATGCACATAAGAAGCATGTCTTGAAAGAACTTATGGAGCTGATCCTCTTGTCTAAGAGGGCATAAAAGTTAAAAGCAAACAGCACTAGAGCCGCCTTACCTATATTCATGACCTGAGACTGAAGCGTCTGTCTTTGGCCAGGCTGGCTGCTGGGCCTCATGGGGATGCTGGCCGCTGGGTTCCGAATCATACCTCCTTGGACTGGCCGGTTCATGGCACTGGTGGTAGCAGCACAGGTGACTCTCACAGCCGAACTCTGTGGTGCCCATTCTCCAGATGGCATAGTAGGCCGAGAAGCACTGCTACCAATCATTCCTGCATGCAAGCCAAAGAAAACTGAGAGATGCAGTAACTGAAAACACATTTAGCATGTATGAACACCAGATGATCTTACCCTACAAAATAATCATTCTGTAATTCACACTTATCCAATAGCTAATGTTCTCATTCGCCAGATGTGGGCCCTTGGCTAAGAAATAAGAATTGGCAATCACTACACAGTTTTCATAACATGGACTTGCCACTCTTTACAGTTCAGAAAAGCTGTTAAAATTGTTCCCATTTGTGCTTAGAAACAGGTGCCGTGGCGTGTGGATAACCCCAACTTCCTTCCTCAGGAAGTGAATCACATTAGCTGATATACACGTCAATGCTTTACTTTCCAAAAGGGAGGTAGAGGCTAAGAGGAACAAGGTAAAAACTGATAATCAATACTCTCATTATAAACGATAATCATAGAAGATATCTTGAAGTCTACATGAGACTTTATCCTCAAGTCTCCTTCAGGGTATACTTCAAAACTGACCAAGAGTAGCCTCTAAGTAATGGAGAAATTATAGATCTTTCTCATATTTACTGTAGTTCTTTGCCTTGCAAGTTCCTTGCCTTGTAACCACTGTATTCCTGACTATACAGACCTAGAATTGGTTAGGACAGATTTGTAAAAATCCCTTCCTTTTTGAGGCGTTAATAGTTATCTGACCACACATAAGAGCGTAACGCTCCTAAGCAGGACTGTGTTTGCTTTGTCCTGGCCTGGCCCCCAGGATGCTGATAATGGCCAAACATTTGCTAAGACTTGATATTCTAAAGGGGGAACTCTTCAAATGAGGTCTCTTCATTTTGAAGTGTTTAATGATGGATACATAAAGGTTCTGCTTTCAAATATATGGCTGCTTTCATTTTCTTTAATTACGATAAACAACTAAAAATGGGGTATATTTAACAAATGAACATGCATTGTGGGCGTTTCTTCACTTATGAAATGAGAATGCGCTGTGACGATGATTAAGGGTGAAAGGCAGTCAGTTAGATTTTAAAAAGTTAAGAGGCCAGGCGCTCTCATGTCTGTAATCCCAGCACTTAGGGAGGCTGAGGTGGGCAGACTGTTTGAGCCCAGGAATTCAAGGTCAGCCTGGGCAACATGGCGAAGCCTCGTCTCTATAAAAAATATAAAAATTAGCTGGGCATGATGGCACATGCCTGTAGTCCCAGTTATTCAGGAGGCTGAGGTGGGAGAATTACTTGAGTCTGGGAGGTTGAAGCTGTGTTGAGCCGTGATTGCGCCACTGTACTCCAGCCTGGGTGACAAAGTAAGACTCTGTTTCAAAACTAAACTAAAATAAAAAGTTAGAAGAGTATTCTATTAACACATATTTTTAAAAAATGTTTTAAAATTAGAGTTGAACTATAGAAAAATATTATGGGAAAAAGGGATTTTATTTAAAAAAAAATCTGTTATCTAAATAATATGACAAGATTATAGAAAGTCTAGAAAAAAAAAAAAGAGAATGATCCATAATTCAACAATAGTACTGCAATGATAACTGGGAAAGCCCCTCTCAGTCTGTGTGTTTTTTTTTTTTTTTTTTTAGATGAATTCTCGCTGGAGTGCAGTTGCGAGATCTTGGCTCATTACAACCTCCGCCCCCTGGGTTCAAGTGACTCTCCTGCCTCAGCCTCCTGAGTAGCTGGGATTAAGGTGCATGCCACCACACCTGTTTAATTTTTGTATTTTTAGTAGAGACGAGGTTTCACCATGTTGGTCAGGATGGTCTCGAACTTCTGACCTTGTCATCCACCTGCCTCGGCCTCCCAAAGTGCTGGGATTACAGGTGTGAGCCACCATGCCTGGCCCAGTCTATGTTTTTTTAAACAGCATGAGGGTATTGTATGATCTTCACAGCCTGGACACCAGTGCTCTCTCAGCTGCTGGGAGTTTAATACAGGCCTATTCTCAATTCCAGAAGATTCCTACAAGAACTCATATCTTCTTGTATTTTGCTGGTAAGCCTTAGTAAGTCATGGCTCCTTTTTCTCTTATAGAACTTTACACAGATCAATATTTTATTTATCTTAAATTTAAAATTAATCTTTATTTACTGAATATTTAATGAAATGAATATGACTATATAATTAGTGAAGCAGTCAGTGAACGACACACGTGGCAGGCACCCAATAAATATTTGTTGAAGGAATAAGTTACCTTAATACAGCCCAGTTCACAGTTCTCATGAATTCCTTACAAACAACAGAAAGTTAAAAATCTACGTCTTCCCCTTAAACTGAACTCTTATATTCAGTTAACTGTCTAAACGGCACTCGGTATGTGTACAGGGATACAGGCTTGGCTAAAAATAAAATACCAAGAGTTAAAACACCTACCACTATAAGCTTTTCTTAAAAGATTTCTTTCCATGCCTTTGCTTCTAGTGACTCATTGAGACTAAGGAGCTGAGCAGCTCTGCATTAGAAAACAGCATCCTGCTATATCCGTAATAAAAATATGTTACAGGGTACAGGATGTGGATGTGGTGGCAACAGTAATCAACGCTACTGCAACGACTTTCAATCTGAACTGGATATAAGTTTGGGAATATAATGGCCACTGAGACAATGACTATTACCTAGGAAATGTGCCTACGCAAATTGCCGGACACCTGAAATTATAGCAGATCAACGTTCAAACCTGATCACAAGCAACTTCCTACATCTTCAAAAGGGAGCCGGGAACCATATCTGAAAGTTATTAGGCCAGGCATATTACTGTTTAAAGTTCTTTATTTTTAATTAGTACTTTTTGGAATAAGAATTTTATCACCTAGAAGTATAAAAGGTTGGTTGAATTTTAAGCTCTTATTCTGAAATTCTTCAAACACAAATAATCAATACATAAGAAGTTTTGGGGGTACAGTAAATTATCCCTGGAATAATTTTATATATACCCTGCAATGCCTAGAACAGTAACTGGGATAGAAGTGAAATAAGTCTCAGCTATAGGATTAATGGTTGGAAACCTCATAAAAGTAACAATCACAGAATTAAATGGTTAGCTCACTGGAAAGGCTTTCCCATATGCCATTCTCAGAGTGAAAATCTGTAGAATTTTCTCACTTTCAGATGTTTTCTAACATAAAAAGTTCACTTGAAAAATTCTACTAGTTTAATGTGGATAAATATACCATTAAATAACCCACCAATAAAGTAACAGTGCATTTGAGCCCTTACCTGTGCTATTGTTCCCTAAATTTCCTTGATTTCCTATCATCCCTTGATTACCCATCATTCCTGGCTGAGGTATCACTGAGTAGGGACTACTGTTTCTGATTGGTGGGAAAGGTCCAGCACCAGTTGGGCTTTGCAATGTGATGTCAAGTGGCAAATTCTGGTTTGGCAATAACCTGCCCAGTTGCCCTGGTCGTGGGTTATTAAAAGCTAAGGAGAAAACAAATGAAAATTGAAGGTTAATATAGGATAATGGAAAATAATATTAACAGTAGTGTTTAGGGACAATGCCTGTAAAATGACAAAGGTATGCACGTCAGAGACCAGCTACCTAGACAAAAAAATCACAGACAAAAAACACATGCAGCACCCCAAAGCATAGATGTGTGATCTAATCAACCGATCTCCAATTCTTGACGATCTTGCAAAACAAAACAAAACAAACACATATAGATTATTTACCATATACCTTCCTCACCAATAGTAATATTCATTCATTCATTCTGTCTCTTTTTTTATTCTGAGACAGAGTTTTGCTCTCGTTGCCCAAGCTGGAGTACAATGGAGCGATCTCGGCTCACTACAACCTCCGCCTCCCAGGTTCAAGAGATTCTCCTGCCTCAGCCTCCAGAGTAGCTGGATTACAGGCATGCACTACCACGCTCGGCTAATTTTTTT
>NW_012115088.1:4794520-4832116 GCF_000951035.1 Colobus angolensis palliatus
CTCGACCTTGTGACCCGCCTGCTTCCGCCTCCCAAAGTGCTGGGATTACAGGCCTGAGCCACTGTGCCCGGCACTTTTTTTTTTTTTTTTTTTTTTTAAATACACGGGCTTGCTCTGTTGCCCCCGCTGGAGTGTAGCAGCACAGTTGTAGTTAACTGCAGCTTTTAACTCCTGGGTTTAAGAGATCCTCTTGCCTCAGCCTTCTGAGTAGCTAGGACTACAGGTAAATACCACCAGGCCTGGCTAATTTTAAAATTGTTTTGTAGAGACAGTTTCACACTATATTGCCTAAGGTGGTCTCAAACTTCTTGCCTCAAGTGATCCTCCTGCCTTGGCCTCCCAAAGTGCTGGGATTACAGGCATGAGCCACCATGTCTGGCTCCCAATAGTAATTTCAAATATATAACTGTATTTGCTAATTAAACCAATTTTTTTCATGTTACAATATTCAAACTTAGGAGTACTGCTTTCTCACAGCTATGAAGCTATAAACATCTCTTACATACATCACCAAACCTATACATATGTGGTTTGGATATTAGAATATCACTTCTTAACTGGGCTTTCCTAGGATTAGAATTAGATGAAAAGTGGTTACTCTCATTAGAAGTTTAAAAATTTAAGTGTGACCTCTGTTGCCTAAAGTAGTATTAAATTAAAGCTGTAGGGCCCTGCTTTTCAAAATACAGCTTCTTTAAATTCTAGACACATTTGGACTTGATACGATTTTTATAGCTAGTTGACAAGAATTTATTGTGTACTAAGGACTAGACCAGCATCACGTTGACAACCTATAATTTGTTAACATTATTAAATTTAAAATACTAAGATTTACAAATTATTGTAACTTATTACATACTATCAAGTACTTTATTTTTCCTTAATTATTTAAACAGTCTGAAATAGCATATTTAAAAGAAAAAGTTCTTAACCATCAATGACAGAAATAAAATATTTTTAAAAATTAGGGCTGAGAATGGAAATTATGTGCATGCTTAATCATGACTTCCTCAGGTTTGGTTATCAGGTTGCCATCAATAATCTAAATACCATCAGGAGCTACAGAAAGAAGAGAAACGGTAAATTCTACACAGTCCTTCATTACCTCCCCTAGGGCTAATGAGCATAGACTGCCTAGTGTGTTTCTTTTTTTTTTTTGAGACTGAGTTTCGCTCTGGTTGCCCAGGCTGGAGTGTAATGGCATGATCTCGGCTCACTGCAACCTCCACCTTCTGAGTTCAAGCAATTCTCCTGCCTCAGCCTCCCTCCCGAGTAGCTGGGATTAGAGGCGCCCACCATCATGCGCAGCAAATTTTTTGTATTTTTAGTAAAGATAGGGTTTCACCATGTTGGCCAGGCTGGTCTCGAACTCCTGACCTCAGGTGATCCACCTGCCTCGACCTCCCCAAGAGCTGGGATTACAGGCATGTGCGACCGTGCCCAGCCTGCCTAGTGTTTCTTACCCAGTTCTCAACTCTTTGACTTCATGATCTCCCGTGATCCACAATTAACTCTCCATTGCCCAAGAAAGAGTGAGGTTTGAGAAGTCACATGCAAATCTTTCTATTGTGTGTGTGTGTGTGTGTGTGTGTTTTGAGATGGAGTATCGCTCTGTCACCCAGGCTGGAGTACAGTGGCGCAATCTCGGACCGCTGCAACCTCCACCTCCCGGGTTCAACCAATTCTCCTGCCTCAGCCTCCCGAGTAACTGGGATTACAGGCGCCTGCAACCACGCCCAGCCCAAACTCATCTTTCTTTTGTTTTTTCCTATTTCAGAATGGTCAGAAATCACTTGAGAAAAGACCTAGTAATTAAAGATGTTCTATGATTTGACTGATGGTTGCCATTTTTGATCTGAGAACAAATGCCAGGTATTGGCTCAAATTGTATCTGAAAAGGAAAAATCATTCTGTTTTGCCAATTTAACGCTGAAGAGGTTATCTGTCTTTCATAAATTATGGCCTTGCTACATAACAGATACTTTCTTCCATTCAAAACTATCAGACAACTTCAGGTATTAATCAAGTTTGTAAACTGAGTGTTCACAGTAAATAACGAGTTTATCCTAACTTACAAAACTTTAAAATGAAAAGATAAAAGATGTCTTTTCTAAACAGACAGTTTAACTTAGAATACATTCAGAAACATAAAGTTCCACGTCAAGTGATGTTTATAAGAAGATTCCTAAGATAGGGCAAGATTTTTAATGTGTGTAGCCCTTTCATGTATAATAAATACTTTGAGTAGAATATTTTATTATTATTTTTTAATTTATTTTTTCTTACTTCCAGCTGAGCAGTTTGGGAGAGTAGAATATTTTAAAATAGTGTATTATCCCTAAAAAAGTCAGCATAGCTCCCAAATGTTCTATATTTCAGTATTTCATTGTCTATTAAACACATAAAATCCAGGATAAACTCCATGTCTGAAGACAGTCACTGAAATGAAGGGAAATATGACAATCAGTTGAAGAACTTCATCAATGTAGGTCAGTCTCCCTGTCCAGTGCTGATTAAATTAACCCACAAGAGAATGTGAGAGAACCATGCTCAGGAGGATACATTTTGAATACTGTTTCAAAAGACCAAGACAGTAGATGGTGCTATTTGATCACAGAAACCTTAAAGTGACTAAGCTGGTTGCATCAGACTTCAATAATCCCTGTTTCTGATAGTGATTATATGGAAATTTCTTGGCATAACCAGTCATTTCTCATACTCACTGCTCTGTGAAACTCGCAGTGCTGTTTTCTGGGCTCCAACAGGTGTGACAGGGCTGTTTTCAGCTGTGAGTTGCATGAGGTCATTGATGATGGCTTGCTTGTCAACTGATCCAGCAGGGGCGCCTGGCCTCGTGTCTGGGAAAAGCTGTGGTAATTGACTATTCTGCAAATCATCCAAAATCTCCTCCAAGTTGTCCAGCTCACTGCCAGGCTGTAGTTGACAAATAGAAGAGTTTATCTAGTCTACTCTAAAGAGTAGACACCACAAGCCCATTTGCAATCATTGACCTAACTGCCATGAGGCACCACAGCCAAATAAAATACGTAGATTCATGCATACCTCAGGCCTAACAGATAATTGATCATCTTTTAAAAAATTAAGTCACCAAAGGACAAGTAATTTAATCTTTTGGTCCTCAGTTTCCTCATCTATAAAAAGAGATGGCTGAATTAGAGAGAAAGCTCTCTTTCAGCATTGTGATTCATTGGCAATTTATAAATTCTCCTCTATTTTATGCTTATCATTCAATTAATTATGAGAATGTAGATTTCCAATTAATTATGAATAGACTATGACTTACGGTCCAGGTCTAGGTTTTATCGTCAAAACTCCCTAAGAAATAACAACAACAAAAGGGAAAAAAACTGGCATATAATGTAATGCAAATATGCACCCAATCAGTATTTAATAAATGGTCATTTCCTTTCAGGATTTTTTTTTTTTAATCTTTAAAAGAACACAGGGTTTGGGGAGAGAGAAGCAAAGTAAGTTTGAAGTAACTATGAACTAAGCACTGCCTTTTCAATTTAAGTGGTCCTTTTTTTCTGTTTGGACTTTCAATTTTGGATGACAATGGTTTTCCCAGTCATTTGCCAGGTTAGGTGACAAAGGTAGGGAAACAGGATAAAAACTGGTTGCCCCCAAAGGCAGCACTATTGATCTAATTATACAGAAGCTATGATTTTTTTTTTTTTTTTCCTGAGAAAGGGTCTTGCTCTGTTACCCAGACTGGCGTGCAGCAGCACAAACATTCATCCTCGTAGCCTTGACTTCCTGGGCTAAGTGATCCTGCCACCTCAGCCTCTTTAGTAGCTGGGACCACAGGCATGCACCACCATGTCTGGCTAATTTTTTGGTTTTTCTTTTTTTTAGATATGGGGGTCTCATTTTGTTGCCCAGGATGGTCTCTGAGCTCAAGTAATTCCCCTGCCTCAGCTTCCCAAAGTGCTGGGATTACAGGAGAGAGCCACTGTGCCTATCTACAGAAGTCATAAAAAATGTTTTCAAGGTTTCTCTTCCATTAAAAAAAACAAAATTCAAGCACTAGCATAAGCTAAGTATCACCACTATTTCACACTTAATACTTTTCTTCTATGACGCTAAACTGGAATTTATTCTAGATTTTACAGATATTCTTTTAAATATAACCTACCTCTGTGCCAGATATTTAAAATCAGATAGTGCATGCTGGGACTGCTTTCTAGTGCAGAAAGTAGTATGAACGATTTTCTTGACGTGCAGGTGGAAAACATAAGTTAGTTTCCTCAGTCATTGGACTTTGAATCCTTGACCACAACTATTCCTTTCATCTACACTGGCAAATCAAATGAAATACATGGCGTACATCTGATAATGAGTTACACTTAAAGCAGGATGGCTTACATTTTTATCCCATACAATTCTTCCCCATGCAGAGGTTGGATATGCTAAGAGTTCTGCAACTTGCAGCAAATGTAACATCCATATGAGATGTTTTTTGATTGGATTTATTTCTCAAGTTAGGAAGAACAGAATGAAGTGACATTTTATTTTATTCTTCTCAGAGAGAACTAGCTTAGCAATAACTGGGAGATCAATTTTCCTAATGCATTGTTAGAGCAATTATAAGACCATTTTTTAGTTAGTTTAGCCACTCAATTCTAACAAAAGAGGGAGGTATCAAATACAGGAGAATTAGTTATGAATTAAGAGCTGGATTCCAAAGTTAGCATCCTAAAATATAGACAGTCACAGACAGGCCAAATGATCCTTAAAGCTCTGTAGGAAGGCACCACACTGACTGTCTCCTCCAACGGCAATAGTTTCCTCCAGAGTGGCAGCAAATTACTATTTCTTTGGCTGAGTCCTAAGTGAAGTAGTTTATGTAGGGGCCATGCTGCATTTTAAAAGCCCATAGGTACATGTTCATACTATTAGAGCCACAAGGGAAATAAAACCCAGCAAAGTCATGTCACCCACCTCGTGATCACTCCACTACGGCATGTATTCATTGAGTTCAGTGGTGGGCAAAACTGTTCATACTACTGAAATAACCATTTAATAACCATCTGTTCTTCCAGGAACATAAAACTGACTTTATGTACTTCAAATACATGTGTAAAGTTGACTCCACTGTAATCTTATCATGTTTTGCTGAATGCATAAGGTATAAACTGATACTCTCAGTATAAACATGTACTGCCCTCCAAGGACAGCACCTGGAGCTAAGTAATGGGCACTGAGTCAACACGATGAATTCTTTTAATCATATTAACACGTAATTTAAAAAATCTTCCCCAAATCAGTAATTTTTTCATAGGAATTCCTATAATTTCCATTACTTTTTCAGAAAATGTTTCATAAAAATGTGTGGTAGCTTTCCTTATACTTGTCATGTAGATCAGAAAAAGGCTCTAATAAACTGAGGCTATATCTGCTCTATGAAACCCAGTTTCCCTACTACAATGCTGTCCTGTGTCGAGCAATTTTAAAAGGTAGAAGCTCCATGTGTGGGGGTGAGGGAGGTAGGCTATAATAAGTGGTAAGCTGCCTCTTGAGAAAGCTCTGCAGATTACTTTTAAGAGAAATATCCAAAATAAATAGATCCATGTAAACAAAAGTAAAGTATGTTATTTCTCAATGGATACATTTATATTTGCGTCAAATCCCAGACATATGTAAAAGGAACTTTTGACAATATATATTAAGAACAGTCTAGACTCACACTTTTCCTTTTTTTTTTTTTTTTGAGACAAGGTCTCACTCTGTCACCCAGGCTGGAGTGCAGTGGTATAATCTAGGCTTACTGCAACCTCCGCCTCCCAGGTTCAAGCAATTCTCCTGCCTCAGCCTCCCCAACAGCTAGAACTACAGGTGTGCACCACCATATCTGGCTCATTTTTGTATTTTTAGGAGAAACGGGGTTTCATCATGTTGGCCAGGCTGGTCTTGAACTGCCAATCTCAGGTGATCTGCCTGCTTTGGCTTCCCAAAGTGTTGGGATTACAGGTGTGAGCCATCATGCCTGGCCTAAATACATTTTTCTGAAGAAAGCCATTCAGGATCTTCTTAGTATCAAAAGGAACTAGTTCTATGAAGGCTTTTAACTATGAACACTATTGGAATTTATTCAAGCTTAGCATCTGAAAAATGCATTATGAAGTTTTCCCCACTAGAGATAATATTACTTTGCCTGTGTTTATTCCTTGTCAATTTATGGAGTACACATTTAATGTTGTCAGAAGTTCACTTCACATGCTCTTCTTCAAGGAGATAAAGTTCAGAATATCTATACCCCTCAGGTTAACAATAACATCTGATGACTACAGAATCTTTTTCTGTATTCACTTAAGTTTTGGAAGGAATAAATCTGATTACATTAGGTTTCTGTTAAAAAATTTTCTCCCCTCAATTTTTGTAGGCTTTAATTCTCATCAAAGTTCTTCTAGTCTCTATCCACTTTGTTAGGCACAATTTCTTTACAAGACAAAAAGATTAATGCCTTCCTTTAAAATGCTTTGCCAAGATACTTTAAAGTTTTGCTTAGGCATCTATTTGAATGCTCAAATTAGCCACATCAATTTGAGTTGTTAGTTTAAACTATTTCAGGCAGAAAATGAGTCAGAAAGATTTTTATAAAAGTTCTACAAAATGAAAATCAGACTTGATTTCTTTAATTTTTCATTTTTCTGGTTTTAGGATTTTTTCATGTCAAATCAACTTGTTCTCTGCAGGAAATATAAAAAGCACATGCATTTAAACAACATCAGTATTCTAATAAATTACAAAGCATCTTTTCAAAATATTTTAAATAAAAAGCATAATTTTACCATACTTGCCTAACACAAAGTTGTTAAGAAACGGTAATACAATTCTACCACATCTGGAGAGAAATTTTCAGGACACTATCTGTTTAAAATATGGTTGCCTTTCTAATGGAGTCAAATGCCAAGAAGAAATTCTTTTTAGACTATTTCCAAACCTTATCATACGTGTCTCAGCAGCATCAGAAAGGACCAAGTAGTATCATTGGGTTAAGTATCAACCATGTTCCACTGTGTAAATAAGCATGTAACTTAAAAGTCTGTAAACATACTGGAAATTTTTCTGTTACTGTTTCCTGTTGGTTAGGAAATGCTGTAGAAACAAATGTTGTTTAACCACTCTGCCTGGTAAAAAATGCTATTTTGGGTATAATAGCACCATCGAAGTACTTCCTGTCCTTAATAAGTTAGTAATAGGTTAAACACACACTCAGTCAATGGCTCTTTTCTGAGTCAAAATAACAAGACAGTTAACTGTGCAATTTAGCCTCACTAATAGTTTGTTTTATCTCACTAAATAACTTATTGTATTCAACTGAAGTGGAAGAAGTCTTCAATAAGTTTGTACAGCAATCAATAGGAGATGCAATTAACCTGTATTTGGAAATAGTGAAGGTGAGCAAGAGGTGAAAGAATCGTTGTTTTTTTCTTAAAGTCATTCTAACTTTGATCTAAATATAGGTAATGTACACTTCCTGTGGTAACTTTTCAAGCTGCAATGTTTTTGATGTTAAAATTGCTCCAAAGCAGTACTTCTGGTGGAGTTTTACATGAGAGTAAAGGGAGGACGAGACTAGTGACTGTATTTCATTAAGAAAAATATACTTACTATATGTGCCTCTGTGTGCATGTGCGTGTGTGCCTGTGCACACTGCTTTTTTATTCACCCAAAGTGACAGATCTGTGCTGATTACACTCTGGACTTTCTGTTTCCTAGGTGAGATAATTTTTATCAGAAAAACGTTTCTCCTAAATAATAATCTGAAACTGCAAGTGACTCAAGGACTTTTTTAAAAAGTCCTCTTTTGTCAGTTTTTTGTTTGAAGTTAGTACAATCACATAAATAAATACAGAAATACCAAAAAGTGGCCCCTTTCCTTGACCCTCTAAGTCCCTGGGGCCTCAGATCAGGCCTGGGATAGAAATAAATTGTTTACAGAGGGAAGGCCTGGCCACATTAGACACTAAGCTAAGGGAGACCATCTCACCCTCCAGCATGTGTCAAGAGACCGTAGTGCCACTGTCTGTGCCTGCCACTCTGGACTGCCACTAGCTGTGTAGATTTTAATCTAGTAAACCTCAAAAGATTAAAACACTTATAGGTGTTAATATGGTTTTACATTTCACTTTATTCAAGACATTGCTATTAATTTTCTGCTGAGACACCGGTTTCCCCATTTAATGATTTTACAGTGTTATGGAATAGCTTGCTAATAGAACGTTGCACTAACATTTAACTTTAAGGATTAATCACCCAAGATGTTTATGTAATTTGGCTCTGCTTCCCTTGTGAAGGACATGAAGGTTTGAAAAATTATATCTGACCTTTAGGAATGGTAGCAGCTGTCAAGACATCAAAGTGAAAGAAATAAGGAAGCCAAGTGCTTAGAAGCCTAGATGGAGCTCAGCTAAAAGAGCAAGTGTGGCCTCGGCATCCCTGACGATGGCTCTCAACCCCAGACCTGCCTCTGGGTTAGCTCTACCGACTCAGCAGAGCTCCAGGGTACAGCAAGGGGTGTACTTTTCCTCTCTCCATCCATTGAAGACACTGACAAATGAAATATCCTCTTGCAAAACAAATTTCAAGGACAAACCTTGAGCCATTTAAAGTAGGAAGGCCTCTTGGCTTCTTCACTTTTTAACCAATCACGACTCAAGAACAGGTAAGACGTACAGGGCATATTCAGGGACTACAGGAAAGGGATGGCTAGGGTGAAGTCTTGGATCATTGATTCCCCAGGAAATGTCTCATGCCAAGTCACTGTGGCTGTTAATAACCCATGTTTTCTTTAAATGGGTTTTTATTTTTTGAGACAAGGTCTCAATCTATTGCCTAGGCTGGAGTGCAGTGGTGCAATCATAGCTCACTGTCGCTTCCAACTCCTGGGCTCAAGCAGCCTCAGTCTCCTGAGTAGCTGAGACTACAGGTGCATGCCACCACACCTAGCTAATTTTTTATGTTTTCTAGAGATGGGGTTTCATCATGTTGCCCAGGCTGGTCTTGAACTCCTGTCCTCAAGCAGTCCTCCACCTTGGCCTCCCAAAGTGTTGGGATTAGAGGCATGAGCCACTTCACCCAGTCTGTTTTTGTTTTTTAATAAAGAAAAATAATAGCTTACTTTTTCTCTGTGATGTCATTATCTCCTTAGAGGATTATCAAGAATGATTTGGGGTGGAAGGTTGAGGAGATGTTGATCAAAGGATACAAATTTCAGTTAGTCAGGAAGAGTAAGTTCAAGAGATCTACTATACAACACTGTGGCTACAGTTAGTAATGATGTATTATATGCCTGAAAATCACTAATAGATTTTAAGTGTTTGTACTGCGAAAAGTGTGTGAAGTAATGTATTTGTTAATTAGCTTGAGCTAGCCACTCCAGGATATGTATTCCAAAACAACATGTTGTATACCATAAATATATACAATTCTAATTTGTCAAGTATAAATAAGAATTATTTTGAATATCACTTAAGGTATCTTGGATTTTTTTCAGGCAATTTATTTTTCAGACAAGAAGAACACATAATGTAGCCTATTATTCTAGTCTTGAACTTACATAACATGGCTCAGATGTACTAATGTCAGTTAAACCTTTCTCCTTTCTACTATCCCTTTCCTTCTTAAATATTTTTTATACCAGTGGTCTAAGAAATTCTTTTGCATTAATCAGAAGTTTAGTTAAGAGTAAAGAGAGGTATAATGACCTTCATTGGGTTTCAAAACCAGTTAAACTCTGATCTTATAAAGAGAGAAAGGTAAACAAGAAATAATTCAATTAAGTCTGTTCTGACAAAGCCCAGTTTCAAGGAAGTGATTATCTCCAATTCAGGCAGCATCTATAACAGAGGCTAGCAAACTACCACCAGCCTGTGGGCTAAATCCTGTTTTTGTATGAGCTAAGAATGAATTTTAATGGTTGAAAAAAATTTTTAATATTTTGTGACACATGGTAATTGCATGAAATTCAAATTTCAGTGTCTATAAGCAATGCTTTATTGGAGCAAAGTCATATTCAAGTTTGTTTACACAGTGTCTGTGGCTGCTTTTGCACTACAATGGTGGAGTTGAATGGTTTTGACAGAGACTATATGGCCTGCAAAGCCTAAAATACTTACCATTTGGTCCTCACAAAAAAAGGCCTGCCCACCCATGTTCTATAACAATTTCACTCTTTGCTAGGAGAGTATTTGAAACACACAGCTTCAGTGAGAGTTTCAAGGTAAGAACAAAGGAGAAAGCTTATTTTTATCCAATCACCTGAGACTTCAAAATGCCCCTATGGAGAAAATCCTTGATGGATACAGATTAGTACACCTGCGAGAAGACGTGATAAAACTTACCTGGTCACCAGGCTCAAAGCTCATCTCCTCCTTCTCAGTTTTCATTGCTATTAATTTTGTGTTACTGGCAGGATCTGTCTTACTGTCCAGACGCTCAAGTTTGGGGGTTATTTCTGGTAAACCAATATCTTTAGTATCATCTTTATCTAGCAAATAGCGAAGTAGTGCATTCTCTTTCTTCTTGGGGCTCACCGGTTCCTGTTTAATAGTCACTTCTGATCCAGGAGCTGTGCTGCTGGACTCCTGGTTCAGGTCTTTGCCTGTGGCTTCTGCTGTTAACTTGGCCAAGTCCACAGGGGAACTGCTGTCCTGCAACAGTCTGTGCAAAATTTTATGCTTCTCCTTGAGCGAGGTTCCATGTGTTGACCCAGAACCAGGCAAGCTACCTGTGGAGTCTTTGTTTGTGTCCGACAAAGAGCTGGCTAAGGGCGAGGGCTCCATCTGATCGGATTTGGTGGTCAGCAGCTGCAGGAGTTTGGTCTGCCCTTTGCTGTCGTGCAGTCTGCTCTGCCCGTCGGCTCTCTCGCTGCTCACGGTCGGGGGCAGGTTGGGGTCATTTGTTTCCTTTTGCTCTCCAGGGTGGCAGCTGCTCTCTGCTTGTCCAGTTGTACCTTCAGAGGGCTCCCCATAAAGTCCAAAACAGTCTTTTGAGTCCAAGCTTCCCATCTTGCTGAGTGGGGGAGGATTCATATTAACTGGGGAGTTTTGCAAATTGCCCATTTTTAGGTCTGGTGAAGCCAGCGATGACCCTAATGAGACCCCGTGCCCCTCGCTGAGGGCCTGAAGTGCATTGAGGGAGCTGTTGGTATAACTATGGCTATTTCCTGTGCTGCTGCAAACTCCCACAGGGGAATGCAAGCTTCCTGCAGGGGAAAACTGACTGGGTGGGATTCGAGGGCTGCCAGCCACTCCAGGGCTCATGCGATGCCTTGGTGAAAGCATAGAGGTGGGCTGTCCTGGATTCATGCCAGGGCTGCTTTGTGAGGGGCTGTTCATTTTGAGTGCATAGTTACTACCCTGAGGAGTGGTTGCTTGCATGCCTGACACATGGTTCATTCCCCCAGAACCACCAAACCTGCCCATGGGCATGCCCATTTGTTCCTTTGGGCCATTTATGGGAAAATTTATATTGCTACTGAGGGTCATGTCCTGACCTGGGTTCCCACTGCACAGGGCCTGATGGGCAGGGCTGCTAGAGCTAATTGGATTCAATGGCTTCCCCATCGTTTGTCCAGTCAGATCTGGATTCATCACACACACATTCTGCTCTCTGTATAATGAGAAAAGAAAGAAATGTAAGATAAAAGGAAAAATAACTTAGCAAGTTGTTATTAATTTTTAAAAATGAAATGGCCTCTTCGCTTTAAAAGAACAGGCTATATTTTAAGGATAGATAATACTTTGTTGAAATCATCTGCAATTATGGACAAGACTGAACACGTACAGGGTTGGACCAAGAGGGATGTTTTTCAGGCAACTCATTAAGATGTCTGGTTTTACAGAGGGGGTGTGTTTAAATTTGACTACTACTGTATTGAAATTGCATTTACTAGACAAGACATTAACAGGGTTCCAATTACATAATACATCTTTCTCATGAGTAGCTGAGAGCTTGTACTGTCTTAAAGAAATGAGTAGAGCTGTCTTCGGTTTTTCTTCCAGAGATTATAATTCCCAACAATACACACATCTGTAAGCCCAGAGCTCTGATATTTACTGCTTGGCTCAAGATAAACACACTTAGGGGCAAACAACTTGCCCCTAACTGTTAAGAGAAACTCTGCCAGTTCTAGAACTAATAGTTACTAAAACTGTTTAGAGTTAGATCACCTTGTTTAACAGATTTCCACTCACCTCCTCACCCCACATCCCTCCAAGTCAGAGCGAGACCTCAGAGCCAACAGCTTGGGAAGGGAAGTTCAGAGTGACTTTAGTTTGTGATCTTACTACTCTACTTCTGGATAACTCCATTCCATCTCCTTACTAATGACTAAAAGCAGCCTTTCTGAGCAAGATGATTTTGCAAGTTCTATGAACTTTAATTTACAGCCTTGGCAGTCACTTTTGAGTTACCAAATGTGTTCACAAATCCAAACAAAACAGGTTTCACAAATTGTCAAACATCAGCTTTTGGTTAGGTGGGTGAAATTTGCCACATCTGTAATCACGTTCAAACTGTTTCAGCTTGAGGTTAGATTTATTAACAGTTGGCAGAGTTGCCTGATTTTTTTACTCCTAAATAGACAGCAAATTGAGAAATGTGATAAAATGGGACTCCTCAGCCAGAGCAACGTTATATATTTACTGATAGGACCTCATAAAGTTTTCCATGGCATAAGCATAAACATTTAGATAACTAACGAAATTTAATCATTTTCCTAAATATGTGCTTCCTAAATATGTGCTTAAAACAATATGGTTTATGACATTTATTTAAAAATCAACATTCAATTTCTTTATCTTCACATTTTTATGAAATTGTTTATTACCCTTCAATTTAAGGTCTAATGTTGAGAAGTTAATTTGAACCTGAGAACAAAAATCTAAAATATTATTTGTAAATATATACATAGAAAGTTCTAGATTTAGGCTGGGTGTGGTGGCCCACACCTGTAATCCCAGTGATTTGGGAGGCCAAGGTGGAAGGATCACTCAAGGCTGGAACACGCCTGTAATCACAGCTACTCAGGAGGCTGAGGCACAAGAATCGCCTGAACCCAAGAGGCAGAGGTTGCAGAGAGCTGAGATTGCGCCGCTGCACTCCAGTCTGGGAGACAGAGCAAGACTCTGCCTCACAAAAAAAAAAAAAAAGAAGTTCTACATTTAAACACACAGGAGCAGAAATCATACTACTGACATCAATATTCCTGCCCTGCATTTGTTGCTACTGGGAGGTGATCAATAAATTTCCCTTTTTCAATGTAATGGGAAATTATGTCTGAGCAAAGTTAGTGCTAGCCTTGTGTTCTTCCAGCTGGGTTTTACAATTCACTACTGTTAAGGCTAAAATTCAAAGTAGAGTCCTACTTTGCCAATACAGTCGTTCTTTGGTTACATGCGGGACTGGTTCTAGCCTCCACCCTGCCCCGACGCCACAGATACTAAAATCCATGGATGCTCAAGTCCCTGATATAAAATGGCATAATTTTTGCATATCACCTACACACATCCTCCTATACTTTAAATCATTTCTAGAGATCATTTCTTATAATACCTAATACAGTGTAAACACAGTTATAATACAAATAAAATAATACAGTATAATATTATATATATATTTTCCCCCCCCAAATATTTTCCATCTGTGGTTGGCTGAATCCTGAGATGCAGAACCCACGGAACAGAGGGTCAATTATATTATGAATTGTCATTTAGCCAACAGCTAGTAACAATTTAATTTTATATTTTACATTACTGGGATTGATGAGAAGAAATGTCTAACAAATCCTCAAAGCTCTAAAATGATTTGCTGCTTTTTTAATATCTCCTCTTAACTTGGAAATGAAAAATGACTTCTTAGAACTAGGATTACCTGTGAAGCATATGTAAAGATATTACAAGTTGAGGTTCATTAGTAGTCTGAGAACGGATGAGTTTGCTCTTCGTTTGTGCAGCAACAAGAGTGCCATCAGACAAGGAAAAACGATAGATTTGACTGAATGCCAATCCTTGTCTCAGTACTGCAGGCAAGCAAAGAAACAGAAGGCATGTTTAGAAAAAAAAAACTGAGAGGTCGGGGAGGACAAGACATAATAAGAGTAATCAACTTCATTAAGTTTCATAATAGTTTCCCACCAGCATGTTAAAGCGTTATAAGTAATCTTTATGAGATTAAAATATAACATTTTAAAAGCACATTTACTTTTCATTCAAAATACCAATAACCTCAATTATCTGTTTTTCTTATGAAAAGGAGGAAGAGCCTGGACCCTCAAACTGTGTTCTTAAAATCTTTATTATTATGGCAAAACAGTGTAAACCATTTATCAGTTCAAACAAGCTTTACAATGATTTGCTTAAAATGGTAGAAAACAATACAATGTATAAACAGGGTATCTCTTAGGTATACAATTTGACTTTAATTACCTTGTAAAACTAATACAAATATTAAAATAAAATTTATGACATTAAATATGTTCTCTGAATATTCATCTTGAAGTTGGTTACGTACTGTTCAATCAATCATCTCACACACTACTCTCTCCCAGTCCTGTTTCTCACTGTGCAAGAAGTATTATTTTCGTGGTTAGGACAACAGGAAGTAAAAGATAAACAATCAGAAGAATCTATTCAGAGAAAAAAAGGCTAAACAAAACTGAAACAATAAAAGTGCAAATCTTAGCAACATTGGAATTGGTTTAACTTTTAGATAAGGGGTCAGGTGTTTCCATTTTCAAGACAATAACAAAATACAACACAAATCAACTAGGTTAAGACAATTTCTCTTAAAATAATTGAGATTTATCTTTTAAAGCTACTATGTTTTATAACTGTCTTATACCACCTATTAAAAAAGAACATTTCAATTCAGTTTAAAAAAAAGACATATAATTTTAGTTCCTCTTAAACCATTTTAACAAGGCTACTATGTTGCTACCACATAATCCTCAGCACACATTTTGTGAGCTGAACAGTTACCCCTAAAGCAACCATGCGTATTCACCATGCCACAAAACTGCCAGGAGAGAGAAAGAGAGAGGCTGACATATAATGTGGATTCTAATTTCTTGGTAAAATTTCACTCTAAGCAATTTGTCTAATGACTTCTCTCTGCAGTTTCAGTTAGATACTACATTTAGGTTTCACTTTCTGCCATCAATTGTTGCACAATGTTAGTCTGAAGTGGTAGTACTGAAAATGAATTACTGAACATGTGAGTATCTTGCTTTGCATAATGTTTCTAAAAGATGACATAAATGTAACTTTTTTATAGTAAGACTTGTATTTCCAATGGCTTATAATTTCAGAATTTTAACTGACCTTGGCTGTGATCCCTAAAGATTTTCATTTAAACTTGGTCTACATCCAACAGCTCAGAAAAGTAGGTATGTGTAAGCACTCACCTGAACACATTTAGGAAGTGCCTCCATTTAAACAACACTTTGCAGATTTCTGTTCAATGTAACTGATCATCCCTGATCTTACCTATTTCAAAAGTCTGAAATGTCTATATGGGGTTTCCTTCTAGTGGGTCCCATCTGTTTAAATCTAGTGCAGTGTCTGGTGCATCTGTGTAAATCCTTTTGTAAGGAATCGGGTTGTCAAAGAATTAAACTCAGGACCCAAGGATGCCGAACATGTTTGCTTATGCCAATTTCTTGGTTTTTATTATTACTATTCTTTTTATTTTAAACCGGATGTAATGAAATGGTAGGTTAAATATTGATTTCTGTCAATGTAGCATCTTTATTTCCTTGTATTCTTTCCAACTTAAAGAAAAATGCTGGAAGACACAAGTTGTTGGATTATGCACTTACTTCTAAAAAATAGGATGAAAAGGATGAAAAGAATAAATAAGATGAGGAAAAAATAAGGGCATGGGAGAGACAGGTCATTTATTATGATTTTTTATAAGTGATCTAAAAAGCATAAAGTTTAAACATACCAACACTATCGGTAAAGTGCCAGATGCACATTAGGTAGATGATGACAAACTCAAACTCCATTTTCTATAACTAGTTACAAATTTTTTCTGCAAGGAAGCAGACAACTGTCGAAGCTGAGTTACAAGCTGCCCTGCACTGCACGAGTCCCTCCCGTGCAGTATGGCCCAGCTGACAGTGCATGTGGAGCCCTGGCCAACCGCACTGCTGGGACACAGAGAGAAGGACAGTCTTGCTCCCCAAATTAGCACATACTAAAGCAAAAGGAGTTTTTTTTTGGTTCATACCTCTTTAACAGAAAACAAAAATGCAATTGAGAAAAAGTGATTCTTTGGAAAGACCTTTGGAAGCAGCATGACAGTGACCAAAATGGGCTCAGAAAGATGTCCTGCACTGATACTGAATGCTAGAGAGTCAGTCATTTCACCTGCCTCAATCTCCTTGTCCCCTTGTCCAGAGTGACAGATGTGACGTCCACATCACAGGCTTGCTGTGAGGGCCAGTGAGAGGAGGCAAAAGGGACAATGCCACACAAAGACCAGGTACTCAGTAAGGGCTGCTGTTATTACTGAAGTCTTGGGCTCAGTTCCAGCTGTCCTACTGCTTAAGTCAGTGAGCTAAGACAAGTCGTGTCAACTTTTGGGCCCTCTAGAAACACCTGGATAGTCTTTGCTGGTTACTACCTTGAAGAAGGGCTTGGAGTCCCCACCATTACCTCCACCAGGGATTCACTCACTCTCCAAAATTCTACTTACTCTTATATTCAGATTCTAACTGAATCGTTAATATTTCTCTTAATTAGATGGTACTTATAATTTTGTTATACATCTAGAAGCTCCTGGATCAAAGAAAATGACCTCTTTCTTCCTCCTTTTGTCTGCCTCTGTGACACTATCATCTCCTGTTCTACTTTCGTCACTCTTCTGTCCTACAAGTTCTCCTGTTAAAATTTTCCTTCAGAAGGCAACATCTACGCCAGATGAGACAGCTCATGAGAACAGTCACCAGCTCTGTTCCCAAGGTGAACTCCAGGAATCACTGAGAGAAAGCTCCCACAGGAAGCAATAATTTAAGAAAAATCATTTAGAGATGCCTACCTTCATGATGATGCCTCTTGGCATAGGACACAGATTCTCCTTCATGCTGTGCATGGAACTTCTGAATGCACCTTCTTACCAGGTCCTCCCAGCCTGGTTTCATGGCTGCTCTCATGGTGCTGGTATCCAGAGAAGTGATCTTGCCTATTAAGTAACAGCAGGCATTATACCTACATGCTGATCTATTCTTTATGGAAATAAATATATATATATATTTTTTTCTGAGACAAGAGTCTCACTCTATCATCCAGGCTGGAGTGCAGTGGTGCAATCTCAGCTCACTGCAACTTCCACCTCCTGGGTTCAAATGACTCTTGTGCATCACACGCCCAAGAAGCTGGGATTACAGGCGTGCACCACATTTGGCTAATTTTTGTATTTTTAATACAGATGAAGTTTTGCCACATTGGCCAGGCTGGCTTTGAACTCTTGACCTCAAGTGATCCTCCTGACTCAGCCTCCCAAAGTGTTGGGGTTACAGGCGTGAGCCACCATGCCCGGCCAGAAATAATTAAATTTTAACAAGATCTAAATGTATTTATTTAAACTAGGTAACACAAGTACATGGACCAAAAGGGTATACAGTGACAGCCAGCATCTCTCTCTCTGGTCTTCCAACTCCTTGACATTTCTACTGCAGCAGCAATTGCTAGTACTAGCATCCTTACAGTCTTCTAAATACAGTCCTTGCATTCTCAAATATGTAAGCATTCTGAAATGATTCCTTTGGTCTTCTTTGGAAAGGAAATTTACCTTGGAGATCCTGGCGAGTAGTAAAACTTTCTGATGAGGGAAGAACTGGTCTTTCCTTCATGGGAACTCTTCTTGCCACGCAAATCAAGCAGGACTGCAAATCTTAAATCACACATGTTTACATTTATCATATGGGGCTTTCCTAGTGATTCAAACAAACCCAAGTGTATTTATGACAGCACAGCCCGTCATAAAAAAAGCAGTAAGGGAGAGAGTGATGAAACATTATGTACCTGAGCTTCTTACTGGTTTTATTCTCTCCATGAAAGTGGTAGGTGGGTAAGGGAGACGGAGGGTGGCTGTGTAAGGAGAACTGGGGAGCAGAGGATAAACTGCCGAGGCCCCACGATACATGTGATGGAAATACATCCACTACACTAAAGCCTTAATAATCTGAAACACTCTCTCCAGCAGTAGAAAAAAAAATTAAATCCTTTCTTTTTAAATGGCTGATAGAAAACCCGGTTAATATGTAATGAAGTACAAAAATGATGAAACTAAAATCTGATACTCTTGCTTTATCAAGGCTTTGCTTCTTGAGTTTTAGGGTTCAGGAAAACTAGGTACACCTTATGCCAAACTAAGTAAATACTACAATGGCAATATGCAATTTAAAGCAAAGAATATAAACTGGGTCTAGACACAGATTCAGAGAACGACTCCCACAATACCTAGAAAATGCAGCGTGCACCAGGACAGCTGCATTATAGTTCAGAATCTTGGCTGTGGACAGTTTCTCACACAGCCAATTCTAATCACTTATTCCTCACCTTGCTTCAACTGTTTTATGTATCAGGGTTCACTTCTGGAGGAAAAGGAGAAGTTTTCTTTATCTTTGTAACATGCAGAGCACACTGCACAGCCCTTTCAATTTAAAAAACACTGGACAAATGCTGTTGTTAAAAAACTTAAGTAATCCCTTCATGTCTCATGTCACTGATTTATGATTGTTTACCTCTAAATTTGAGAATTTCCTGAATTTGACAGAGTTTATTATCTATATTTGCTCCTGCTGCTACCCTATCTAAAATATCAGGCTGCCTCGATTTCTCCCTCCACAGTATTCATGCTGTAAGGCAGAGGTCCTCTACAATCAGTACTTCACTAACTACTCTAGGACCCCACAGTGCCTCCTTGGACAGATTTTTCTTTCTCAACTTTTACAGAAATTTTAGTATATAGTTTGTAACTTGGCTGTTCCTGAATTGCTCTGTTGTAGTCTTTTAAAATTATTTCATGTATTATTTCTTCAACAAGACTGAAATATCCAGCAATAGTTGGTATCACAAAATTAAAATGCAATTATAGTCCTCAACAAAATAACAACTAAATTTTTGGGCACTGTGAGATAAACACCTTTCTAGCTACTGTATGAGTTATTAACTCAGTTAATCCTCTTAACAGCTCTATGACACACGTAGTAGCATCATTTCCATTTTACAGACAAGATCAAAGCACAAAGTTTAAATAATTTGTCCAACGTCACACAAACCTTTGGCAAAGCCAGGATTAGAATCTGAGCATGCCATAGCATGCTGTGCTTATGCTATACTGTGTTAACACACAGAACGTACTTTTAAATGTACAAAAAATGTTTATAAAGCACAAAGTAATAAATTAGCTCAGCTATTCCTTTTTATACTGCCTTGGGAATATTATCACAGATGGATAAATTAGCAGCACTTACTCTGTTGCATAAAACAGAATAAAATCATTTGATGTTCCTTACCTAGACAAAATACTTAATTTTGAAATACTATATATTTATTACCTTTAACAGCTCTAATATTTCCTTCTCAATAAAATTTAAATTTTAAAATAAGCATTAAATAACTAGCATTCAATGCGAACCACAGTTCAGCATATTCATTTAAACCTTATTACATTCTGATACTGGTATTGGTGACTTCACTTGATAATAAACTGATACTCAGAAAGGCCAAGGATTCTGTCCGAAGTCCTAGCCAGAGCTGGGAGCAGCTGAATTAGGAGCTGGCCTGTCTGATTATGTAGCCCAGGATGTTTTTAGCCACAAGTGGTCCTCAGCTCTTTCCCTTCTGCTCCCCACGCACAATGCACTCTTCAACACTGCCTTGTATTAGAGTGACACTCAGCTGTGTGGACAGTTTGCCTGGTGGGCTCAGGAGGTGGGCACTACATCAGCATATCTTTATGGCGAACAGCCTAATAAACTTATAGTCTAAAACCTGCTCCATTCCCTGCTCCTGTCTCTATCCTCTCTTTAGTACCATTCTATTATATCACATTCTGGACCCAGCATCCATGGATAGGCTACATGGATTCCATCAACCCCTTGAAAGTAAAATGCTGTTTTACTGTGTGCATTTTTCTTTTTTGAGATGGAGTCTCACTCTGTTGCCCAGGCTGGAGTGCAATGGCACGATCTTGGGTCAATGCAACCTCCACCTCTCAGGTTTAAGCGATTCTCCTGCCTCAGCCTCCTGAGTAGCTGGGACTACAGGCACATGCCAGCCACCAGGCTACTTTTTATACTTTTAGTAGAGATGGGGTTTCACCATGTTGGCCAGGATGGTCTCGATCTCCTGACCTCGTGATCCACCTGCCTCAGTCTCCCAAAGTGCTGGGATTACAGATGTTGAGCCACCGTGCCAGGACAACTGTGCATTTTTCTAGGGCTGTGGCATACAGCTTGCACTACATGTTCAAAGAGCCTAGGATCCCCCAAAAGTGTGATCACTAATACAGTCACATTAGTACAGCAGCCACTAGCCACAGGTGGCTATTCAAATGCAAATTTAATAAAATTAAAAATTCAGCCCCCTAGTTGCACTACTGACATTTCAAGTGCTCACCAGCCACACGTGGCTAGTGGCTGCCACACTAGACGCTAAAGATATGTCACTTCCACCATCGCAGGTAATTCTGTTGGACAGTGCTGTTCTGGAGACTTAAAAATTTCCATCACAAAATAGTAAAATTGAAAAGAACAAAGATACTGCCTCCTCACTTTTCTTCAGGAGACCACTAATTAAAGTGTGAAGGAAGTAGCACAGGAATAAATACAGAGACACATAAAACACCCTAGGGGTTCTGTCCCACCTTCTCCTTCTTCTTTGATGGACTTTGGTTGAGAGACAGCGAAGCACTGCATAGTTTCATATTTCTGATGAGCTTCCTGGTTGTCATGACCCTCCTCTTCTGAATCAGGTAAAGGTTTTACCAGCATCCGACAATTGAAGGTATGGCTGTTCCGCCTTGGAGGTTCGCCAGACCAAGATCCCCCATTCACTGAGCAAGGCAAAAGCAACCCAGTTTTACAGAGAAACAAACATCAGATTCATTGCCTCTGAATTATTAAAATGATGTAGGAAAAATATGATTATTTCATCTTTACGTAGTACTTTTATACTTTCCTAAATACTTTCATAATCTAGAGGAGGAAAAATCTTTTAACATTTTTACAACTTGGGAATATCCTGGAATTTTCTGTTTTTTTCCTCAAATTTTTAAAAATTTTATTATACTTCAAGTTCTGGGATACATGTGGAATCTTGGGATTTTCAAAACATTTTCTACACTACTTCTTTACCCGGACTCCTTCCCTTCAAGTCCAGTCCTGGATTGTTACTAGAATACTATAGTTTTCTACTTTTGCATCTTCCTAACTGATTTCTTGGAAATTGAGTTCAATCTACTTGCATTCCAATTTTAGATAAGTTACCTCTGCTCAAAACTCTGTGAGTGGCACCAAATGTAGTGCATATTAAATTCTTTCAGAGGATTTAGAATTGATGTAGTCTGAAGGATGAAGTCCATTAACACAGACTCTCACTAACCAGCTCCACTGCATCCATCTAACAGGATCTTCCACATTCCCCTGCACAAGCCTCCCCATGCTCCACCATACCAGGGCCACATGGATGTCCTTGCTCCCGCTGCCACTCTATCTAACACATCAGGTTGCCTCAGTTTCTCTCTCCATAGGTACTCATGCTCTAAAGCTGAGGTCCTCTACAATCAATACTTTACTATCTACTCCCCCATACTGCCTCCTAGGGCAGATTCTTCTTTTCTCAAATTTTACAGAAATTTTAGTATATGGTTTGTAACTTTGTTTTTCCTGAGTTGTTCAGTTGTAGTCTTTTTAAATTGTTTCACGTATATTTCTTCAATAAGACTGAAAAATCCTTGAAAATACAGTGCTAATGTAATTTCTTTTCAGGTTAACTACTTCAGACATCTATTTGAGTATTAAAACTAAAAAAAGTATGTATTTAAGAAAGAGACAATGAAAGAGAGGAAAGACATCAATTATTTTTGAAATGCATTAGAGATAACAATGAAAGAAATAAAACAATGACCGATTTTGAGAATTAAAGGGTGTTTATGGATTTTACCAGGTTAACTTCCTCATTTGACACATAAAAAGTCTGATGCCCAAAGACATGTTCAACTACTAGAAAAGTTGGAATCAGAACCAATCCTAATTCTCATTTTGGTGTTCTTTTCTATATCATTCCTTATGCTTTATCTAAAAACACTGGGGACAGTACGACAATAGAACAGGGGATCAAAAAAAGGGTGAGTCATAAGAAAACTAATATATTCTCCAGTAACCAGCTAAAGAAAATGGAGAAGGACACGTAGGTGTTATAGCGAACCCAATGGCCCATGAATGGCCCAGTGAACCCAAAGAGCCCATGGCCACTGGACTGTAGAATGAGAAAGGAAACAAACTCTAGAAAGGAAAAAGTTAGCTGTAAGAAATTATCTTAAAATTACAGAAAAACCCATAACTAGCTTTGTATATCTTTGCAGACATTTGGAAAGTTTATTTCAGCATCAGCATTTTATTTTATTATTATTACTTTTTTGAAACAGAGTCTCTGTCACCAAGGCTGGAGTGCAGTGGTGTGATCTTGGCTCACTGCAGTCTCCACCTCCTGGGCTCAAGGGATTCTCGTGCCTCAGCCTCTGGAGAAGCTGGGATTACAGGCACGAGCCACCACGCCTGGCTAATGTTTTGCATTTTTAGTGGAGGTGGGGTTTTGGCATGTTGGCCAGGCTGGTCTCGAACTCCTGACCTCAAGTGATCCACCAGCCTCAGCCTCCCAAAGTGCTGGGATTACAGGGGTAAGCCACTGAGCCCAGCCATTATCAGCATTTAAAAAAGCTTATTTACAAAATAAAGACTACACAGAGTAATCAACCGAAGAGAAAAAGAGTTCCTATTAAGTCAGATTAATAAGTTGAAAGTTAAAAGGATACAATATAAAGTAAGGCAAAAAGCTCTTTAGACAAGTGAATTAATAACAGTGAATTAATAAGTAGAGGTCTTTTAAGGAAGTCATAAAACTACTGAAGAGATCTGAAAATATTAGTTACTTGAAATAAGAAATCCCATTTTCTTAATTTACTAGAGAATATAATAAAGGAATCCTACACAAGTATTCACACATTTTGCATTACTGTTGTAGTCACTTTGAACAAAGAATTATCACATAAGGAAAAGCTAGCCCGAATGAAATTTGAAAAGGACCTTTCCCTACTTATTATAACAGTAAGACCAGCTAGTATAAACAATCTTAAGAACAGAAATACTTGCCAACTCAGGATTTGACCTTATTTTTCATTTCTTTCAATCCGTGAAGATGTTCTTAGCATCATCAGTTTGAGAATATTAAAAAAAGAATCACTTAGTGAGTGGGAACAGCAGTACTCTAGAGCGGCAGCTAAGGTGGGCCCATGCTGTGAATCACCCACTGCACATTGTGTCCTTAATCATCACGTATAGTCGGACGACATCTCCAAAATAAGATGAAGTCAGGAAATTCGAGACAGGGAGAGTGGGCTAAGGGAGCAGCATCTGGTGATCACACCTACAGGGCCCACCGGAGAGTCTGCGAGATGGAAGAGCCCATTCAGGGCTTGGGCTGTAGCATCTGAACCTCTCATCTGCCACTTGTTCCTTAACATTTTATTTCTAGAATGTGTATACACCTATAATATGCTTCATGTGCAGGACTCAAAATACGTTGAATCTCAAACTTCTCATGACCTTTGACTTTTCGGATGGTCATGGAGAAAATGGACAAAACGAAGTTGGCTAGAATGGAACAGGGTGAGGCAATGTGTCACCTTAAAAAACAATCTCTACATTATAGCACAAAGGACAGATGCTCGAGGGGATGGATACGCCAGCTCCATGATGTGATTATTTCACACTGCATGTCTATATCAAAACACCTCATGTATCCCATAAATATATACACCTACTATGTACCCACAAAAATAAAAAATTAAAAAACCACAACAATCTTATTTAAAATAGTTGCCGGCCGGGCGCGGTGGCTCAAGCCTGTAACCCCAGCACTTTGGGAGGCCGAGACAGGCAGATCACGAGGTCAGGAGATCGAGACCATCCTGGCTAACACGGTGAAACCCCGTCTCTACTAAAAATACAAAAACTAGCAGGGCGAGGTGGCGGGCGCCTGTAGTCCCAGCTACTCGGGAGGCTGAGGCAGGAGAATGGCGTAAACCCGGGAGGCGGAGCTTGCAGTGAGCTAAGATCCGGCCACTGCACTCCAGTCCAGGCGACAGAGCGAGACTCCGCCTCAAAAAAAAAAAAAAAAAAAAGAAAAGAAAATAGTTGCCATATAAGTACTTTCCATCTGAATCATTTTCATGAATCTGAATCAATTTCTGTTCATTTATCATAAGATAATTACTGCCAAGCAAAATCATCATCATCATCATCATCATCACTTTTTGGCCTTCTGGCTAAGAAGCAATGATTTTCATGTACTTTAAATACAGGATCAAAAATGATCACTCATTTGAGATCAGTATCTGAAGATGCCCCCTTTTCCATGACTTTTAAGCTTAAACACACAAGCATCTGTAAAAAACTACCCAGTCACTCTCATCCCCATCTGATATAATATAGTTTTATTTGATCCACTTCAACCAAGACAATGTGTGTGTGTATGAGGCGGGGGCAGGTGGAGGTGAGGGGAGGTAGGGAGGGAGACCCAGCCGACAGTCATTTACCTATAGACTTTGGCAGCAGGTTTTTGACAAATTCCGTGTGGTCCCCAACATGCAAGATGCTATATACACTTTTGTTCATCAGCTCTTCTTGGTTATACCTCAGATACTGTGTCACATTCTCTGACACAAACACAACGTTGCCTTCCAGGTTCACTACAAAGAAGAACCCATCAAGGGCCTAGGGGACAAAGTACAAACTGTTAGGATGCAACATAACATCACAGCAATTGTTAAGAAGGGAATGATCCCTTTAAGGGAAACACAATTCACACATGGATAGAAAAGAGATCTTTCTCAGCTCTCTCCCAGTTTTCAGGAACAATTAACACATTTTCTCTTGGTGAAATAGAAATTATTCCATCTTACTAAGTGGGAGAGAGAGCCTAGATTAGGGTTTCTTGTCACAAACTAAATGACCAACACTAACTCCATTAATTTATCAGGAGATAATTACTGTGAAGTAAAAGTGTACAGGCATTCATTTGTATTTTCAAAATGAGATTGACATACTCCACCGGGCCAAGAACAACTTTTATGTCACCAACCTAATGCATGGTAATTTTTATCTACAGTTTTTCATGTTATACAATGAGAGAAAGGAGTCATTAAAATTTTTTTCCCCAGTTTAAGGATAATTACCAGGAAAACCTTCCCAAATTTTACCACCTGGCTGTCACGGATTATATGAAAAACATCACAGATAATTTCAGACCTTTAAAGAAACATCAATCCTTTATTACTTGGTATATATGGGAAAGGGTCTCGGAAGTGTCTCTGATGTGGCAAACTCACCTTCATGGGGACCTCAGCATTGCCCTGCCCTTAGAAGGGCACTAATTATGCCAAATTATTCTATGTTACTTGTTCTCTAGATTAAGAAGCAGGTTCCTAAATTACCTAAATAACAGTAGCAAGCTTCCGGAAATGAGTTCACAGCTTCGCTTTTTGTTGTCATCCCAATGGAAGTGAGGGAAGGAGATAAAAAAATCTAGGATCATTTCAGGAAGTTGAGATAATAATAGTGGATGTGGACATGTTCACTGTGCCTTACACGTACCTCTTGGAAGGAATGTTTTATCTTTCCCACTTTATAGAGGAGGAAACTGAGGCTCAAAGAGGTTAATATCTCAGAACTAGTCAGTGGTAGTAGAGCTTGAATGTGAATCCAGGAGGATCCGATTCCAAAGCTCATGCTTTGATGACCATTCAGTACAGTCCTCTACTCTAATATTCATTCACCCCTAATCCATTTCCCATCATGTTCACTTTGGTGATGGAAATGTAGGGGGTTTAACAGTGAGTTTCTCCTGGTTACATTACCCCATTTTTCTTTTTTTGGTCCTTGCTTATCAAAGCTCTGTTTTTATGGGTCAGGTGAGTGATAAGGACTGAAAGCTTTACGCTGATTCATCATACCTGGGACCAGGACCATGGGGTCTAGTCAGTTTAGGCTGCTCAGTTTCTTTATGATACATGTTTATTACAATTTTATCCTTTTTGAAGATAAGGTCTTGCTCTGCGCCCAGCCTGGTGTGCCGTGGCACGATCATAGCTCACTGCAGCCTTGAACCCCTGGGCTCAAGCTATCCTCCCACCTCAGCCTCCTGAGTAGCTAGGATCACAGGTATGTACCACCACACCCAGATATTTTTTATTTTTTGAGACAGGGTCTCACTCTGTTGCCTAGGCTGGGGTACAGTGGCATGATCATGGCTCACTGTAGCCTTCACCTCCTGGGCCCAAGGGATCCTCCCATCTCAGCCTACCAAGTAGCTGGAACCACAGGCACGTACCATCACACTTGACTAATTTTTTAACTTTTGTAATGATGGAGTCTCCCCATGTTGCCCAAGTTGGTCTTGAACTCCTGGGTCCAAGTGATCCTCCTTGTCTCAGCCTCATAAAGGGGTGAAATTACAGGCATGAGTCAGTGCACCAGGCTTTTTAAATTTTCTGTAGAGAAAGGAACTCACTGTGTTGCCCAGGCTGGTCTCAAACTCTCAGCCTCAAGTGATCCTCCCACCACTCCGTAATCCCAAAGTGCTGGGATTATAGGCATGAGCCACTATACCCAGCATGTTTATTACTATTTTTAAGATGAATGTCATATATATATACACATACAACAATGAATTTGGTGGATGGGGCCTAAAGTGTTTACTTTTTCCCGAGTTTGTTTTTTCCTTAAGTTACTATTAAACAGGCTTCTATTTTATGAGCTATCTTTGAATATATTTCGTCTTTAATTCTATTTTAATCACAAAACTAAGTGCTCTCTCAAATTAGAACTGACCATAAGGTACTAAAGAAAGGTTCACCCATTTGGTTTTTAAGTTTTTCTTAAAACATTCTATCAGGTTTTCTCAATGGTATGAACCACATGCAGGACAAAGCAAGACTACATGTAAATAAACAGCCTTTCATAATACATGGTACTAACCTTGAGAACTGTGTGCAAGTGTGTACACTCAGGAAGTTAGGTGATAAGTTATATGCCCAGTGTCCCTTTTCAGCTCATTGATTTGGATATACCCTTTGATAAGGATTTTCATAATCATATTACCTATGGTTCATTTTTAAAAGTACATGTTGCTTCCTACTGCTTATACCACAGTAAAAAGACTGACTTGAGGCATAATAAAACTGGAAGATGAAATTGTTTCATCTCATAAAGCTGTGTTTTTTTAAGGCTCACTATGATATGCTCTGATGAAAAAAGCTGACATTTGGTTGTGCTGCCTAGCAACCACTATGCTATGATGTAAGCATGAGTGTGCATCTATGCCTAGGAACAGCTCCATGAGAACATGTTCTCTCTGTTTCAGTGATTGCACGTAAACAGGGATAAAAATTTAAATTCAAACCGTAAGTCACCAGATTTAAGAATAACCTCTCTAACACATTTAACACTCAAGTCCTGCTACACAGGTTCTTGATCAATGTACTAAATTCTCAGAAGACTATTTCGAACGACAAAAATGTTGGTTTGATTTTATGACATCAGGTCTACTGAAATCTAGCAATCTGATTTCTACAACTGATGAACTCAAAGGGCTTGAGTCCCAGCTCTGGTTACTCCCAGCATTTCTATTTAGAAGTCTCAAAAGTCTTCCCAGGAGTTTCCACTCTAATGTTCCCCTTACCCCAAGATATGATGAATAAACACAGGTATAGGGAAATTCCCCAACTGTAATAATTTAGTTAACATAATTTTCAAATCACTTTTTAATTTATAATTCAAACATTTTTCCAAAGGAAATTATCCACTTTCTTTCATTTAATTCTAAATGGTCCACCTAGTTACAGTTTTCATAATCTGCTTCTAAGAACCCAGAGAGAAGTAGCACTCTCTGGCCTTCCATTGCCTTGTTGACTATAGAAAAATTGGGTTAAGTGTGTTTTTGCTTTTCTCCTGGAAGGTGAGGCTGAATGTTTTCAAGCCAGTGATTCAAGAGGAGATAAGCAAGGGCCAACATTGGGACATTTAAAGCCTTTTGGCCAGCAGGTTCAGCCCCAGGAAATGAAGTTTGTCATTTCTAAACAGAAAGTCTGGGTCAGACGATCTTGAAGTCTTTATTGTGTGCCCCCTTCTGCCCTGCCCCCAATTTTATGGTAGATTTTCACAGAATTAGATTTTCTAAAAATAAAAATCCCTTTAAACATCAACTGAAAAAAAGAGATAAGGGGGACTATTGGTTATCTTTATTTTAAAAATCAGAATTGTTGGCTGCTGCAGCAAGCTAGCTGATTCTACACTGGCAGTGCTGCAAAGCTTCTGGCCATGCAGTCTTTTCAACCTCATCATATCATCAGCCGAGCAAATTATCCTGAGAACTGACATAATTTATGTCTCAGGGTTCCTCTGTTTCTTGTTATATATTCACTGACATTTTTTTTTCTCATCTTACCATAACCTACATCTTGAATTTTAATTTTGGAAAAGGTACAGCAAAGCACTTGGCTTTTAGTACTAGTTAATAAAACAGAAAAACTGTACTTTACAAATTCTAGACATTAGCTGGTCATAAAGCTTCCTTAATAAAGAACAGGTAGTTAAGACTAACCTTATGCTTCTCTTCAAAGTTCCTTTTGCCTATTATTTTACTTTTCTTCCTTATGAGATAAATAAGCTAGTTTGAAATAGCATAAGTAGGAAGCATAAAGCTCCTCCTTGGTCCTCATATTTTAACCTGTATGTATAGGCATTTGCACAGGGCATACACAAAATTTAAGAATTTTGAGAACATTTCAAGCTAAAATACAACACAGAATTTAGTAGGACTTGTGAATAGTTTCCCAAATAAATGCTCAACTGGCAATTACAACTTGTCAATGTCTACTGTAAATCTAGTTTATTTAATTCTATGCTAATTTCAAACACACATTTACTAGTAGCAGGAGCCAAAACATACGTGGAGACACAGAGCCATATCAGCAAGCTCAAGAGGTACATAGTACTAGTGTGGATTCTCCTTAAATTATATTCACCTGAAATTAAATGTAATAATGTGAAGATCAACAAGATTTTAAAATACGGTACTAAAATGAAGATGTGTTACCTCAAGCATCATAGGCCCCAGCGCATCCTTGTCGATGACACCCTGCCCTGTAGAGGATACATCTGACTTCTGTACTTCATCTATGTTGGCAGCTGCTGCTTTCTCTGCAATAAACATAAGTGTGAATTAAATGGCAGTGCTATATCAAGGACAGAGTGACACAGAAATGTTTTTATTGTGATGATTTTTAAAAATCTCTAGTGGGATCAGATGCAGCTACAAAAGAGTTAGAGTACATCCCTGTTGCCCCTAAATGGGAGACACTGCTGGAAGCAGAAGCCAGAACATTAACTTTTCACCTCTAGAACCTGTGGCTCAGATCCCCTTTCAGGCTGCTCAGAAAATGAGTTTTGAGGTTTCCTGACAGTCCCCGACAGGCATTTTTTTCTAGATTATGAAACTGCTATATTCTATGGCACAATTAGCTTCTACTCAGGAGATTCCCCAAACTAGGATAAAGGAAGGTCTGTTGTTCAGAATTCAGTAGCATAATCAGAGACAGATTTGGACACATTTGAAGAAATAACAAGGAGTCATAAACTGCTATGGCTGCCCCCATGGGACACTCTGCAATGTCTGCCTGGACTCTTTTACTGTTCCACTTCTGCTAACATTCCCATTTAAAGTGGCCAGGAAGATTTGGTCCCAATGCTTCTCCATCTAAGAGGTTAGAAGCACCCTACCAGAGACTTGGGGAATTTCAACGGCTGCCCTTTGATGTAGCAAAGAGGCACGTAATGTGTGCTCCTGGATGGAAACGTGCAAGGCAAATTTCAGGCTCATGAAGACAGGAAGGCCCCAGAAGACATTCTACATAGAATGAGAACGTTTTGTGAAAAAGCTCACAGAAGAAAAAGATGCACACTTATCAACGTATTTGTAAAGCAGTTATATCAAGAACACCAAAAAAAGTTTAAAGCATAACATATACATATCAACAACTTGCTAGAAAACAACACAAAATGTGACAATTATTTGTACCTGAATAAATTATATCCTTGTTTATACTGCATGTTATCATTGTAATTAAACGTAGAAATAGAAAACTGTAAATCAATTTAGCACTCAGAATTAACCTGCTTTCAGAACCTTAATAATTTTTTTGTCAAAAATATTTTATGCAGTATGTTGAAAATCTGTAAAGCCTAATTTATGGCTGAGAACCTAGAAAACAAATAGGAATTACGTGGGTCCTCCCAATCTTGCCATTCCCACGACAAAGCTTCCACAGAGCATGTTATCAATGGAAGGGGAAGATGACCTGTGCAGTTCAAGCTCAAACTCAGCCACTGAGAAGTATGACTCTAAGCAAGCTGCTTAAACTTACCTGTCTTCCATATATCAGGGACCGAGCTAAAGTAAAGGGGATGATACGTGAAACACTCTTTAAAAATACAAAGAAGTTTTCAAATGTATCATAATACTAGCATATCTGTATTGATTAGTTCTTCCTTGAGTTCCATATGTAGTAATTTCTTTGCAGAGCTTATCATAAGCAGACTGTATCTGCTTTATCAACTCTCTAATATATTCCTGATTTACCTCCTTAGATCGAAAAAATTGTGACTGCCTATAAATAGAGATATGACTTGTCTGGTAGCCTTCATAACTCAATATTGGCAGATTTGTCAGTCCTTGCTTCATTTCTGGCTTTGCTGCCTTTCCAAGCTCCTCACTGCGGGATGCTGTACATTTGTTCTGTCTGCAGGCTTCGTCTCATCCCAATTCCTCAGTCAGTCCCTTCTGAGGCGGGAAATACCTCAGGGTCTCCAGCCACAGGATTGGTTTAGCCAGTTATTGCATGTGACTGCCCCCATCCCCTTTTCCTGGAATCTTTTTAATTGCCAAATAGACTCACAGTAAAATAAATGTGCACTGGGGCATACTTTTTAATTTTGTTGGCGGTTTGCTCTGTAAGGATGTTGATTTCTTTTCAAGATCTGCTCACTTTTCTACCCACCATTTCAGGAATAGGATTTGCACTGCTAACTGCTGCTTCATCTAATTTTCAAGGGCCATCTTGCTATGGGAGCTATGCTGGATTTTCCTTGAGCACCACCATCCACACCACACTCTGTGGGGTCTTCTTGGATGTAGACAGGGTGTGTACCTCTCTTAACAGTCCTTGTTGTAGAGGCCCCAGTGTGCCTCAGACCTAAGGATCCCTATGTTTCATGAATACTAAATCTCAAGGCCCATATAAAAGATGTCATAATTTGTGTGGTCCTACCGCATTTATTTCTTGATTGTCTTCAGTGTTGCGGCAGTCCATGTACAGGAGCAATGTGCTGACATACCACAGACTGAGTGATCCGCAGCCTTTCCTTCACTTAACTATTCACAGGGGTTGCATTCTCCCATCAGGGGTCACATTCTCCCATCTTTCAGTAGCAGCAGTGATTCTCAAAATGCAATGGTAAATGTAAGACAACCGCCCTGGAGGGGGGTCTATCAGAATGTGCAGTGGGAACACACAGACAGCTTGAAAGGTCTGCTTCGCTGAGATTCGAATACATCTTCCTAGGAGGATATCCCCTTCTCCTGCCTCCTACAGCATGACACACACTGCACAAAAGAGTAGGCTACCCCACTTGAAGGTAAGCTTTTTGAACTGTGTCTGGATTCTCAATAGCACCATCCCGATTTCAGACCAGGTTTTCACTGCATCTATGGGGGCTGACTGAGAGGCTAGACCCACCACCAGCACTTCCCCCCAGAAGCATGGGAGCAAGTGAGATCGAGGTGTGTGGAAAAAGAAAGTAATTTTCTCCTTTTGCCTCACTGGACCTCCAGGGTAGAGGAGGAGGATACAATGGGCGGACAGGGTCAAGTAATATGGGAAAGGGTTTCCTAAAAACTGGTCTTAAATAACAACCTTATCTTGCTATAGTCAAGAAGTTTCAAGGCATCTCATATTCTCTCAGGATCCCAAGTCCTATTATTCCACTGTTTTATTATTTTTAAGAATGAATTTAGTTTAGGTTAATGTTGGGGGAGAGAGGGAGAGGAAACAATAGCTGTCAATCACAAAGGCAATCCTGTGCCTATCGCTGATTGCTAGAAAACATCAGGCTATTTGGCACATGAGATTCTGATAGCACAATAGTAATGAATTACTGTTTTCTATGGTTTCGACACTAATGCTGCATTTTTGGGCAAAATAAATACAAAATAATGATGTTTGTGATAGTAACCAAATTCTAGGCCTTTTAAAGACAATAAGTACGCCTTGTGAGATGTTTATGGTACCAGGGTATGATCATCTTTCTGAGGATCTAAATTCAGCCATCAACATTCTGTGTGATACAAAAACCTTACACTTAGATAACTCAATCAGGCAGGTTCCTCAACACTGGTTAAGTCTCCGTGCCTGGGTATTCTAAATTCTAGCAACATGCTCAGGCAAAGAATTTTAGACTTTTGTCAAAGGTTATGTAGAATCAGGATCAAATCTGTACAGAATTTTACTTTTAGGAATTTATAGATCAGATATAATTTGGGGTAAGGGCCTACGATTTAAATTGGGAGATGATTTAGATCTCACAAAACGTGTTTGAGGAACAACTGGAGGAAAGCCTGGATAAAAATAATTATTACCCTGAAACATTATTTATAAATGTGAAACATGCTGTTTTATTCTTTAAAATATTCAACTGATAAATATTTAAGAGGAAGAAAGCAGCAACTAACAGCAGTAATGGAGAATGAGTGGCCTATGTGAGCCCACATGAGGGAATAGAACAGTGACACTGGGATGGGCAGAGTAGCCTATGTCTGTGTGTCTGGTCTGTGGCCTGCACTGTCTATGCAGGGGAAGCAAAGTGAAAAATCCTCGTCCGCTGAGGGCTCACCCTCTATCCAGGAGGGCAAAACTATTACAACCCAACCAAATGAAGACAACATAGGGCTAAACGGCAAGCCCTCGGTTCAAAAAAGGGATGGAAATGGCTGGACATAGCTGAAAGTATTTCACATATGTTGTAACCGAATTGGATTCTGCAGGATATGCAAGTGGACAGCAAGAAAACAGGTGGGGACGGATGTGTGGCTGGCATCGGGCCACTACAAAATTTCAGCCTGGCTTGAAAGCCTATGGTAAGGAACACTGGCGAAATGTTGATCTAAGCTGGAACTCTAGAGATCAGCCTAAACGTATATTAGCGGAAACTGTGATTTGAAAGAAAATTCCAAATGAGTTTATAGGCTACTTGCAAGAAAAGTTTTAAAAAGTGTTGCAATATTTACACAAATGCTATTTATATATATTAAGAGAATGGGAAATTTTTATTCCTCATAAAGTAAGGAAATATAAGAAAAAAGAGTAAAGAATTCAGAGCTTCTTACTCTTATCCTTGCAAGAATGAAACATCTATTTTCTAGCTAATTTGTCTATTCTTTAATTCTGTATTGAATTTGTGCTTTGACCATTTCTTAATATTAAAAAGAAAAAAATCAATAATATGAAGTGATAGAAAACACTCAGAAATAGGGCTTTACCAATGTAATTGGAATCTAAATTAAACTGGTCCTAAATTTATGTTATTTGGGTACTTTTCATGAAGTAATTACTACCTCTGTTGAATGTTCAGTTGAGCCTTGAAATTATACAGGAGGAGGAAAAAGAAGGGAGGAAGGGAGGAGGAAAAAGAAAAGGACTCTTTAGAGAGATACTATTATGTTAACCGGACATATACTGGTATCTTGACAGAGCATTTCAGTAACGAGTATGCTATTTTTATGTACCAGATAAAAAAAGCTTAAATCCTTTGATATTTATACTCCTGTAAGTACAGCATTACTATACTAAAACACACTATTTAATATTTTTAAATAAGGCAGTTTTCTCAGCGGTCACAAACTATATTTACTTTTCTATATTTTGCATCCATTAACCATAAAAATATATTGTTACAAAAATATCCTTCAGTAAACTAAACAGTAGAAAGCTCATCTCAGAGTTTCATACGATCAAAACCTTATGAAATCTCATTATTACAGATGGAACTCTTTTTAAATCAGAGAAAGAGATTATAAAATCAAATTTTCAGAGACTACTAGAAGATTTCTTCTAAGCCCTGACTTCATTATTTCTTCCTGCTACGCTTTTACCATTAAAGTTATTCTTTTTATTGTATTAAATTTTTTTTTTTTTGGTAGAGACAGGGTTTCACTCTGTTGCCCAGGCTGGTCTTGAACTCCTGGGCTCAAGCAATCCTCTCGCCTTGGTCTCCCAAAGTGCTGGGATTACAGACATGAACCACCATGCCCAGTCCCCAAAGTTATCCTTTTTAGATAAAGAACACGACCTAATAAAGTAACAATGAATAATAATTCTATCCTTATATTCCTCACTCCCAAAAGACTTAAAAAAAAAATCATGAAATAGCTCTGATCTTTTTAGAACTGATCAGCAGGAAGTAGCTATGATCTTTTTAATAGCGCCCAGTTTTACAAATGCAGAACTCTGATTGGAGAGATCATCCAAGGATGCCTCTATAATCTTTTTCTGACTCTCCTTTTCCTCCTGGGTGGCTGCTTGAAGAGCAATCCCTCACGATCCCCTTCTCCATTTGCCCGTGCTCCAGAAATCCAATACCAATTAATTAGATTTCCACTTTCAAAGCGAAGAACAAAACCCCATCTCTTCAGGGACCATGTTAAGATGAGTCATACCACAAACTGAGGAAAAATCATTAATATTATATTCCATATGTTTTTTTGTAAGTAATTATTATTCATGCTTTCTCTTAGAACAAAAGAAAAGGTGAACAGGGAAAGAATTTCATCCTAGAAATATACGTGATTTGAAAATACAAGGAAAAAAATATTTATTTTTTGAAGCAGCTGTATTAAATTGCTAATTGGCATGTAGAGGCATAAATTTGTTATTTATTTGTTTATTTTTAGAGACAGCATCCCACCATGTTACCAGGCTGAAGTGCAGTGGCTATTCACAGGTGTGATCATAGCACATTACAGCCTTGAACTCTTGGGCTTAAGCAATCCTTCTGACTCAGCCTCAAGTAGCTGAGATTATTGGCAAATGCCACTGTGCTCAGCTCCAGGCATAACTTGAAAGTAAAATTCCAGTCTTCTGGTAAGAACAACAATAAATTAGAAACTGATCCCAGCAAAAACTTAATTTAGTTTTTAAAAAGTACATTTAAATATTTTTAAATTATCAAGTGATGTTTCTTTAAAAAAAGGCCTTTACATAATCTTCTGAAGTATCATTTATTAATTTTGGTTGCTTATTTAATCTCATAGTATTAGGTACTCTTAATCAATTTTTTATTAGGCAACTGAACTGAGATTATGAATTCAGAGAGTCTTTCCACAAAGCATTACCAGAACAGAGTTCTAACCCTTCACCGGGGTGGCAGTCATGCTCAAGGGACAGCCACATAATTGTTCTAACTCCAGCAGCAGCAGTGGCAACCATCACTGATTACTTAGAAACCTAAACGCTGCTAAATATCTCCCATTATAGGGACAGGGTGACACTGTCGTTATGGTAGAAATTGATACTCTTTTGCTTTTTCCTTTTTTGGGGATCATCTGAAGAGGCTGTAGAAAACATGTAGAAATTAGTCTATCTTTAAAAAGTCAGAATCCAAACAAATGTCACTCACTCTGTAATAATGAATCTACTGAAAGATAATCCACAGGGTATGTACACAGATACAGAGACATTTTAAGACTGCCCATGTTTAGGGAACCCTGAAGTGTAAAGACAATTAAGAATTTAGGTTATCTTTCTGTTTGGTCAAGCCTGAGGACAGTTGTTTTTACAGAAGCTGTATTATTTAAATTAGATAGAATTAGAATCTTTGACTAAAATGGAATCTGATACTTTGTGTAGGTTTTATAATTAATTCCTCTGCTTCAAAATGAGTAAAATCACTCACCTAGAAATCTACAAATTTTTCAGTAGACTGACGTCAAACACAAGTCTAATTACCTCCACAACAAATTTGATTTGAAGATTCTACTGGGAAAACATCCACGATTTCTATCTTTTCCTGCATTAAGAAACTGGATGTTTCAGGTGAAGTGACTGTCAAAGCCAGCAGCAGTGAGACCTACGCAGAGCAAAGAAGTCACTGAAACAATGATGGGTAGTTTCTGACCAAGCACTATAGATGAAATATTACAGGAAAAGTTATGTAGCATCTCAAAGGTTCTAGAAGGTAAAATGAGAGAATTATGCATCTGCACCCAACTAAAATTAGAAAAGCTGCCATATGGCTTTGTGAAGCCAGCAGCACATTCTTATTCATTAGGAAGCATTCTGCTAACATAAAAACACAAGGCCCTTCCTGTGCTCTCCAAATGTGTTTATCTTTTCAACATTAATGCACTATATATCATCAAGCTGCTGAAGTCTCCTGCCGTGCATATTAAAAGCGCGCAGCTGCACTTTCTTTAGTAGTGGGAGGAACCTAAGCCTCAAGTTGCCTCCCTCTTTTTCTGACATTGAGCTTCTTCTTAACATCATGATTTCCCTTCAGCATGAAGAAATAGCAAAATTAACCAATCTGAAGGCCATCTTCACCCAGCAAACCCCTCTTACTCTCTGCTTTAGAGAAAGCAACATACTTGGTTTCGTTTTCATCAATGGTATAAGGCTTGACTACTTAAGTAGAACTAAAAATCATGTCCCAAGTTTGAAATACATAGGCCTACTTTTAAAATTAATGTACTACAGCAGCCAGAATAGACTTTGAGTATAACTGGCTAGAAAATGCTTTTGTTCATAGGAATTCACCATCATTCCCTCTGCTATTGCTCATATATATATTACTATTTAATAGCCCACTTCGTATAGTACCTATGAGTATTGAATTTACTGATAGGTAAAATGGGCAGTGGAAAATCTTTCACAAGCTACGTGAGTAACAATTTGTCCAAAATCTTCCTTTTATATAATCCAAATTCCTGCACGCCACAGTTCATGTCCTATAGGAGCTTAAATTTAAAGATCAACTGCAGAAGAAAAAAAATACTTAAGCACACAGTAAACAATGTAGACACTGAAACAACCCATGGAAACATGGCTTCAGGAAGTGCTTCAAGTTAGTGAACTGAAAGCCAACAAGTATTAAATATTATACATATTACATTTATTATGGCAGCATTCATTCATTCCCTGATAGGATAATGGTGCATCTCTTTTTTTTTTTTT
>NW_012115088.1:4832391-4966290 GCF_000951035.1 Colobus angolensis palliatus
TGAGCCACCGCGCCCGGCCAATAATGGTGCATCTCTACTTGTATCTTCCACAGCAATGGAGTACTGAGAGGTGAAGGCAAAATAAAATATAAAAACTGCTATTTCAGAGTGAATTCTAATTTATTGGGCTCCACTCACTAAAGTTTTGGGAGTTACCTGAACACAGAAATAAAGGAATCATAATTTGCTTAGAAAGCTGAAAGGTGAAATTAAGATTAGATGAAAGAAGGAAAAAACATCAATGGGTGTGACAGAAATGAGAAGTGAGGTGAGGCTCGAAGTCATCACTTATTCAGAAGATTATGAGTAAGCCTGTCAAAAGACCAAATTATAAAAATGTTTTATTTCTTCCAAATATGAATGTCAACTCAAAAGCAAGGCCAACAAAGTTACACTGTAGGAGTACTTAATAAAGTTTCTGATAAATAGGTTAAAATATGAAAATCATATTAAAAAGTTGTCTCTAAAATTCTAAGACTTTGGTCTTAGTTGTACAACTTTTTAAATCTCCTAAATCACAATTCTGTTTATTAGCACAGTAAACCTCATCTCCCATTATTCCTGGCTAATACACCATAGCAATATTTAGTATCTATCTCCCCATATGCATCATATTCTTTTAAGATTTTGAGCATTCTCTCAGATTGTTCCATTGGCACAGATGCCCTTCCACCCCTTCTCTTGAAAGATGCCACCACGGCTCCAGAAAACTCATGTTGACAAAGTTAGGCCCCTGCTGCTGTGCTTCTATGATGCCCTATGCCCATCCCCATCTTAACGTTCCCCTCACCATTTTGAAATGATCTGTTTTCACGTCTGTCCCTTTTCACTGCATTGCTAACTCCTTGGCTGTAAGCAATGACATTTTATTTGCTGCTTGGCACATAGTGGGTGCTCAATGATGTTGTGTTAATACTGAACACAGTATTCACAGCTGTAAATACAGTTTCACAGCTGGAGCTAAAATTAAATTCCATTTAGCCAGGGCTGAAATCTCACAAATGTCTCTTTCGAGGTATCTGTTTTGAAGAGCTTTACCATATACCTAACATAGTGGAGGTTCATTTTAAGACTCTGATTTTTTATTTTTGGAGTCAAAGTATTAGGTAGAGATGGGATGAGAAAAAAGGTCAGACCATATTTGTTAAGGGCATCAAGAATAACAACAGCTCAGGTAGTCAGGCCAATGAGAAGAGGATTTGGAAGATAAGTCGCCAAGGCCTTCTCTACACCAAGATACGAAGTTTAAAAGCCCCAGCCAGCCTACTTTACTAGTCCAGATTCTCATCTAGGAAGTTACAACCTACTTCACAAAAGAAGTGATTTGGGTAACAGACATTTTTTTCAGTCCTTGGGATTTTCCCAGCCACTCACAGCTCTTAAGAAAATAAACCTACCCAAGTAGAGGTTGTACAAATTGTCACATTTGCCTGGGGAGCCAGGATAAAAGAGCACTCCATCGGGTTTCTTGTACCTCTCATGCAGAGTGCTGAGAGAAGCCTTGGATTCTAAGGATAAGGTTAACAGCTGATAGAGGAAAGCCACCTATAAAGCAGCGCTTTACAAAGTGGGATTGGCCGAAGGGTTAAAATCCCTGGAGAGGCTGCCAAGGTTCTTCCTGTCTTATTCAACTTTGAATATCCATTGACTAAAATAAACCTGAATGCCCTAAAGATGGCTAATAAACATGTAGGGAAAGACAGAGGTAAGGATGAAGGAAAGGAAGGTGGGCTGGTCTGTCTCTTCTTTCTGGCTCTGCCACCAACCCTCATTTCCATGAAGCTTGCAAGGCTTCACTCCCAGGACTCTGTTTCACTTTAATGGTGGCTATCTGGAGGGGTGTCTCTCAAGGCATCGAAAGGACTGAAAACCATCCTAGTATCTGACCTTCATTTGTCTTCTGGGGCCAAATCTCCCATGCCTAGGAATCCTCCCTGCTCCTCACTTCCTTTTCACTGACATCTTGCTCCCTGATTCATTTTCTGTTCCACTTCTCAGACCTGCTTGCATTTCTCTCCTTGTGTTTTTCTCCCATCTGGTTATCTTTTCCTTCCAGTTTCTCTTTACAGACACAGGACCTGATGTCATTCTGAAGAGACTGCTACAACTCATCATATGTAGACTCTTCTCCTTTCCCCCACTGTGATTCTAACAATATCATAGAGAGGCTGAAATTCCTGGTTTCATTTTGCATACTACCGTCTACTCCCAGTTTTCTCATTCTAGCATTTGCTTGAGCAATCATGGGAGGACCTCACTAGTGTGCTTTTCAAAAAGCAGGTGCTCCCAATTTAAAGTACCTAATGCAAAAAGCTGATAATAGAACACAGAATCATCCAATTTAGAGCCTAAAATATTATGCTAAATCATATTGCAGCAGATAAAGCAAAGCAGTGATAACAATGGGAGAACTCTGCATAAATATATGCAGCACCATGGCTCTGGCCAAGCAATGAAGGCACAGGGAGAATGGGGCTGAGAGGACAGCATACTCCAGGGAGCAAAACAAGAAAGACAATGGGAACAAAGGAAGTAACTGTAAGGTGAGTGCAGGTTGCTTGTAGCCAGGGTGCAAGTTCTCTGTGGACAGGGTCATGGGGCACATGGTGGGGTGGAGTGGAGCTGGAACAACTCCAGAGGCAGGCTCTAGAAAAGCTTACAATCTGACACCACCCAAATCTCCCACAGGCAAAGATCTCTAGTAGCCAAGAATTTGCTTCAGTCAAATCAACTCTGGAAAGCTGATTGCTAAGACAAAAACTAGGTAATTCCTAAGTGAACACTTAAGGAGGAAAATAAGAGGGTATATGAGAATAGGTCTGTCTAGTTTCAAGTACTTTTCTGGCCATTTGAACAATTACTACAGGCACAGTTTACCATTTCTTGTGATTCTCCAACTGCCATTATTTGTTGTGTCATTTGTCCTTCTCTACATGTATGTTTATTTTCTGCCTGGTTCACAGGATTTTTTTAACCTGTTAGAAACTATGTATAGGAATGCAGCCACCTAACAATGAAAACACATATAAATCATAAACCTAAATACACACACACACACACACACACACACACACACTCACTCACTCTCTCTCTCTCTCCCTCCAGAGAAACCCATCTTGGGGAAAGGAGCCCAGATTTATCCTCCAGGACGTCAAGAAAGGATGGTGTAAAAAGTTTACAATCCTGGGTCTAAGTTCACAATCCAGGGACTTCCTGTTAGAAGGTCTATGTTCTTCATAACAGAACTTCTGTGGGGAAAACTACATAAGGAATAATATTCATATCATATAGAAACAGATTCTATTCAAATGCTTGAAATAGCTTTAATTTTGAATTCACATTTTTACATACAAAGTGTATATCCTCCCTCCCCACCCTCCTCCCCTGACCAGCTCATCTCAGAATGGTCCCAGTCCTTATGAACTCGGCACTACCAAGGCCCCTCAGATCAGAGCTGACCGCACAGGGCAAGGTGCTGTGAGAGACAAGGCTGTTATGCAGTATTCATCTTCTGCACCAAGATCATCAGGGCCCTCTTCCAGAAGAGAGCTGTTACCTGGGGATGGCATCAAACTGTCTATACCAAATGCGAAGTCAAGTCTGGTAAAATAAAGGACCTGATTTCTTTTGAAGATCAAAAATACGCTACTACAAAATTTTTAAAAGCAAGGTTTGTGTACGTAGCAAACAAACCTGATTTGTATTTACAGACAGATTTACAGCATGTCTTACTGTGGAACATGCTCACTGTATTGAGAGTAAGAAATCAGGTAAAACAGTAGACAAGAAGAAAGACTAGGAAGCATTTGGAAAATAATTCCAAAGTAGATTTTCCTAATTTGTAAAAATGTGAATTTTCTTTATTAACATCTTTATTAACACCTAAATTCAAAGGACATTCTAGAAAAAGAGGTCCTGTCAAATATCCACTCAATTACTGCATTTCATATTGACAACAGGAAGAGCTTTAAATACATCTTTAAAATGACCCTTTAAATACCTTACAGCATAAATTCTCTCCAATTTAAGCAGGAGTGGCAGTGAATCATCAACCAACCTTCCACAACTATTTAAAGCAGTAGGCAATTAAAAAGAACACAAGGACTGGTGTCACTCAGAAACTGACATGCCTCAACCAGGCAGCAGGAGAGAGTGAGGGCCTTAGAAAAGGCTGGCACTTCCACACTGCAAAGCCCAGCACAAGTGTGAAGGAGAGGTGGTTACAATTTGCATGCTGAGGTCAAAGTGACATTAACAAAGGTCAACATTTACAGTATTTCCTAAATTTGGTATCCAGAGGAACCTTTCTACAACCAAATCCTCTCAGCAAATTCTGTAAACTGAGGGGAAAAAATGGTAATACCCCCAGTAATTTAGTAATTCCCTGAGATTTTATATCAGTTATGTACTCTCAAATACAAGGACTGTTTAAGCAATCAAATCCACTTGCAAGAAATCAGAACAAATATCTATTTAAAGTCTAACAATTTTCCAATAGATGTTATGGAAAAGTTTGAGCCACAATGGACAGACATACAGACTGTGAGCACCCTGGCTATGGATGGATAAGTCAAAAAGGAAAAACTCTCAGAAAATTAATTATGATCATCCATATAGGCCATAGAACATATCACAATTCAGTATCTAATTATAAATATGAAAAAGACATAGTAATTAAGTTACTCCCTATCAAATTAACTGGTTTAAATTACCTTAAAATTAGTTTTGTTTTACACATATTAACCACAAGAGATGTTTCTTCACCATTCTACAACCACTCAAATAATGAAATAAAACAAAATCCTCATAAAATTTCTTCTTCTTTCAATTTAATTATCCTACATAAGCTTCTAGATGCTAACTAATTCAGTAATATATTATCATAAAGACTTCAGAAAAGTTCTACCCAATGGCATTTTTCCCCCAGTGGCAGTTTGAAACAACAAGCTTAGCTTCAATGCAGATGCATGGGTTGAATCCAAGAAAACTGTTTCTGGAAATCCTGACTGGCAGGTGATGGTTTACAGGTGAGGCTGAAGATGACTGATATGACAGCTGGGCAGGTCTAGTTTTCAGAGCCATAACAAGAACAGAAGGTAGCCTGTTTTTTGTAGACTGATAGCCTGGACAAGAGGATGATGGTTTACTCATTTCATATGTAATTCACCTACTTCTCAAATAAACTGAATATTGGCTTAGATTTGCTTTTTCAAAAACGCATTGTGTGTTGTTTTTAAACTATATCAATGGACAGTGGGCTTCCCAGAGATTGGAAAGGTGGCAGTTTATCAGTTCTGTATTGCCAAGGAAAATATTTGGCTGCATAGAGGGTTTCCTGAGAGCAAGTTAGTACACGACCTCAATCTTTTCCAAGCTTATCATAATGCCGTAAGGCTATGCTGATTCAGCAAAGCAATCCATAATCACTTGCAAAATGCCCCTGCTTCACAGGGATGTTATGAGACTTAATAAAATAATGCATGTGAAGCACTCTGAGCTCTACAGAAGAAAGGCAGGAAGTAATAATATTATTCTGCATTTATAATGACAAGCAGTCTTACAATGGCAAAAATCTAATAGACCTGTTCACAAATTACAAATAAAAACTAGCTTAAATAATTTAATATAATTGTTCAACAAAAAAACCTGGAATCATTTCAGTCTGAAAAGTGGAATGAACAGACTTCATAAGGCTAAGTCAAAATGAAAAGAAATAGACAAGTTTCTACTAAACAGAAAGATTATATTCCTTTGTAAAAGAATAGAAATGGAATCAGAAACTTACAAGAAAGAAAAGTGTATTTTATTAAAATTATTTTGTGACACTGCTGTTATGAATTAAATTTAGTTATATTTCTATGGCTTTTTTCTTTCTTTCTTTCTTTTTTGAGATGGAGTCTCACTCTGTTGGCAGGCTGGAGTGCAGTGGCGAGATGTCAGCTCACTGCAACCTCTGCCTCCCGGATTCAAGCAATTCTCCTGCCTCAGTCTCCTGAGTAGCTGGGACTACAGGTGCGTGCCACCACGCCTGGCTAATTTTTGTGTTTTCAGTAGAGACGGGGTTTCACCATGTTGGCCAGGATGGTCTCGATCTCTTGACCTCGTGATCCGCCCGCCTCAGCCTCCCAAAGTGCTGGGATTACAGGGGTGAGCCACCATGCCCGGCCTTCTATGGTTTTCTTACTAATAAATTTTAAATCAAAGTCAGTATTAAGAGTAATAAAATTTTTTCAGTTATCAATGATAAAGCTGATTTAACTCTCAGTGGAATAAAACATGAATACTTTACCAAAGGTACATTGTTTCTTTTTAAAAAATTAAAATAATGCTGGATTTTCTTTCTTTTCTTTTATTTTTCTTTCTTTGCCAACAGTATTTGTCTTATGGATGGGAAATGCCTATTTATTTTTCCTCGGGACACGCCCAGCCAAAGGAACACGATGCATTAAATTTCACTTCATTTGGGGTGTCTCTACCAGAGCTGGCCAGGTTGAAGTGGCACTGCTAGGCTCTTAGGTGCCACTGACTTCACTGGATAGTGACAGGCCTTCTTGGTTCAGCAGATGCCATTTTCTCAAGGAAATCTCAGAATTTCAGGGGATCCAAGCTCTGTTTACCCTTTGTGCTTCCACAACATGACCATAATATCATTTACTGTATCATATAAATTGTCTGATTTGATCTAGATCTCCTCAGAATTCCCTCGATTGTCCAGTCTCTGAGCCAGAAATTATGTTTTTCATCTGTGTATCTCCATCGACCATGCAACTGCTGACCATGTAGACACCACGTAGACCCAAGTGACCCACACTCTGGAGAAAACAGTTTCCCTCAAGTGGGCTGAGCAGGCTGTACAGCATCAACTTCAAGCACATAGGACAAGGAATTTTACTCTCTAATTTTCATTTGTAATTTTGTTTTAGAGAAGTAGTTTATGTTTTCTTTTTAAAAAATACGTGATATTAGATGGTGGAAATGCAAAGACGAAAAAGACAAGCTCTGTCTTTTATAGGGCTTAGGGTGCACTGCCATGGTTAAGCCAAGTGCTGAAATGGGGTTAGTGGATTATCGTGATTAAAGTGTTAGGGATTTATGAACAAAAGAAAAATTAAAATTCGAAATTTGTGAATTCATAAGTATTAAAAAGGTTTTTCTTTATTTAGCTAGAAGACTCCGCTTGTTTGGAGAGTATAGGAAATAGCATTGATCTGGAAGCTGAATAAAGAAAGACTGTAATTATCTAAGATTTTCACTAAGAATGCTTTCATCAGAGAATGAACATAGCAAAGCTGATTACATAACTCAAAATAAACTTCCATCAACACACCGGAACAATATACACACCTCAGGATGCTAACAGGGCCTAATTAGTTCTCTAAAGTATAACAGCTCGAAAAAATTTTTGAAAAATAAAATGTGAAGATTAATAATCTTTTACATTATCCTCTCAGGATAAATCTAATTGCCAAGGAAATTAGACTTACAAGTCTCAAAAATTCAGGTTAAGAACATACCCTATAGGAATAAAAATAACTTTGTTCATTTTTCAAAATTAAACCCAGTTAAGTGGTAGACTTGGAGAAAAACCTACACGCATGGAACTACAAAAGCATCTATACAAAGAGGAGTTATACTATCTGTCCCTTCTAAAGAAACTATGAGTCACTAAGTCAGGAATGGAATTAAAACTCATTGGTGTCTAGATCTTTGCTCTCATGTATCCGAATATGGATTGGGAGCTCAATTAAAAACCTTGATTTCCAAAAAAAGAGAGGATTTAGTAGAGTACATCAAAGTATCTAAGGGGCTCTTCAGATGAATTATTATAATCAACTATTCATAAGAAGGAAAGTAAGGCCGGGCGTGGTGGCTCATGCCTGTAATCCCAGCACTTTGGGAGGCTGAGGCAGGTGGATCACATGACGAGGAGTTCGAGACCAGCCTGGCCAACATGGCAAAATGGTGTCTCTACTAAAAATACAAAAAACATTTAGCTGGGCGTGGTGGTGGACGCCTGTAATCCCAGCTACTTGGGAGGGTGAGGCAGGATAATTACTTGAACCCAGGAGGCAGAGGTTGTAGTGAGTCGAGATCGTTTGGGTGATGGAGTGAGACTCTGTCTCCAAAAAAAAAAAAGAAAGTAAAAGTTGGAAGAAGATGAACATTCAAGTAACTACATTATAAATGAGAAAAATCAAGGGAATGGGAGTCTAAAAGTCAAGGATCATTCTGTGGAGGATACCTTTGGTAAGGGAGCTAAAAGCGGTGGACATAACAGCAAGAAAACTAATGGAGAAGCTGGTAGGTACATGACTTCCACATAAGAATATCTGATACTGCAGGTCTTTACAAACACTGACACCAGGTCCATACACTTTCAACTTCATCATGAATGACTTCTCCCACTCTCACTTCAGGGGTCATTTCAAAAAAAAGTTAAATTGCTCATCATTTGTGTACTTTAAAAAAAAATATGAAAATAGTCTGTGTCCCATAGGCAAAGAATAGGCAGAGAGTATATTCTTACAATTCTGAGTGACTACTATAATGAATAGTCAGAAATCAAAGATGAAAGTTCTATCACTTTGAAGCCACTAAAGTAGTAACAAAAACTCAAATGTCCATCTGGTTAGCCAGGTAATATGCATTCCCTTCAGTACTGAAATAATGCCAGTCAAAAGAGAGAGAGGGTGGATTTCTATCCACCCCTCAAGCTGCACACATGGCCTCACCCACATTTCCTGGCCCCCCCACTTAGAATATTCTCTGGCATAGGGAGCTCCTAGAAAATGAGACTGAGTTTTCCCCTGAATAGATGAACCTTACATTAATTCTTCATGTAATATAAGACCCATCATTTACCTATACAGCAGCCTTTGTCTCTAAGAAAAGGAAGAAGAGAGAGGGAGGGAGACAGAGAAAGAGACATACACAGTGGGATATGTTTTTATAGAAGTGAGAGGGACCCATGAGAATCTCCTGTGAGATTAAAAGAGATAAACTGAGGGGTTTCTAAAGACTGAAAAGGCCAGGGACGGGTGGCTCATGCCTGTAATCCCAGCACTTTGGGAGGCTGAGGTAGGTGGATCACCTGAGCTTAGGAGTTTGAGACCAGCCTGGCCAACACCACGAAATCCCATCTCTACTAAAAATACAAAAATTAGCTGGACATGGTGGAGGGCGCCTGTAATCCCAGCTACTTGGGGAGGCTGAGGCAGGAGAACCGCTTGAACCTGGGAGGCAGAGGCTGCAGTGAGCTGAGATCGCGCCACTGCACTCCAGCCTGGGTGAGAGAGCGAGAATCTGTCTCAAAAAACAAAAATAAAAACAAAAAATGAAGACTGAAGACAACATGGAGAGTTGAAACCAAGCTTTACTTATATTTCAAAGAATACACTTCCAATTGTATCTGTATCTGGAATACTATTTAGTAGTTTTTAAGATTTGCAGAAAGTTTGTGACTTTTCCCTTATTTTACTTTGTTATTAGCAATAACAATCCTTAGTCCCCAAAGAGTTGAGCATTTGCTTCAGGGACAACTGTACATAAAAATCTGAATTTTGTGCTACAGTGGACCAGAGGAAGGGGGAAAAAAAAAGAAATAAAGTGATGGCTAGAGGAAGACAGCAGAATGGGAAGCAAGTGATTTATGAAGTAAAAGAAGGAACCTTGCCAGAGTCTTAGAAGAATTACTCTGCTAGCCTGAGCCCTTGGTAGCTCCTGGCTTCCAGCCTGTGCATGCGCCTGTGACTGGACAACCCCACCACCCATGACCTGCCCCTCTGCTCCTAAGAGTCTTGGCTGGTATTTCATGGCAGTGGAGGCCTGGAAGGGGAGGAGCCAGAACACTACCAGGGCAGAAAGGAAGGAAGAGGCAACCACACTCCAGGCTTCTCTGGAAATCCAGATCTTCCCAAGAAATACATGGATGTGTTGATAAATTAGCCTCTATAGTGTCACTCCTTGTAATAAACATTGGGTCAGTGGTTCCCACCTTTTGGGGTATGAGGACTCTTTTAAACATCAATAAAAATGGAGACCTGACCAGGTGCAGTGGCTCACGCCTGTAATCCCAACACTTTGGGAGGCCAAGGCAGGCGGATCACGAGGTCAGGAGTTCAAGATCAGCCTGACCAACATGGTGAAAACTCGTCATTACTAAAAATATGAAAATTAGCTGGGCATGGTGGCGCATGCCTGTAATCCCAGTTAGGAGGCTGAGGCAGGAGAATTGCTTGAACCCGGGAGGCAGAGGTTGCAGTGAGCTGAGACTGCACCACTGCACTCCAGCCTGGGCAACGAGCAAGACTCCATCTCAAAAAAAGGAAAAAAGAAAATGGAGACCCATAGGACAATATCATACTTGAAAATGATATATAACAGGAAGAATAGGTTACAATAAATTTAGGAATGCTTCTAAAAGAACCATCTTATTTATCACTACATCATCAAAGCGATATGCACCGCACAGATTAAGAACTTCTCTAGTTAGATGCAATATTGATTAACAATAGGCCTTATGGAGTTGGTCCAATAGTCTAATCACCAAAGTTTGCATTGGTTTGATAGAAAATCAAATCAATGATTTTCTGAACAATTAACTTACAGTTAAATCTCAGAAAAAGAAAAAGTTTAAAGGTTAAAAGGTCTCCTTCTTTCTTAAGAAAGCATGGAAGAAGAAAAAAAGACTCCCAAATGCAATCACACAAGATACATACTTCCATATTATCTAAGAGACAAAAATATGTAACAACTTCTGATCTTTGACAATTCAGCTATCTAACAATATTCCAAATAAAATGTACTATGTGTAATTTTTTTCCCTGACATAAAGGATCCACAAATTGAAGATGGTCTATCAGAAGAAAAAAGCTTTTAAGAAGTTGAGCTTAATCATGTCAATCCCAAAAGAGCTTGCTTCCTTTCCTTTTCTGTTTCCTCCCATCCGATATAACAAAATAAATACACCACTTGGAATCTTACAGAATGGTGGTGTGCACATGCTTATCTAATGTAGACAGGCTTAAATAAGGGATCACCAATGCTCTGAGAACCACTTCGGGCCTAAAGAAATAGAGGATACAGGCTCTCTAAAATGGCCTGAGAATTCTGTAATGTTCGCTATCTGGTGTTAACTGGCAGTGGAAAGGCATCTCAGTGATGAACGTATGGGAAGCAGCACCACGCTGATATTGGAATTATTTTACTCTTCTTCCACAGACAAAATTTCTTATTTCCAAAAAAGACAGCTCCAACAGGACTCTAAATCTATTACAGATATCAAGGTTCTAACACTGGAAGAGCAGAATCCAAGTCCGTTTTAAATGAACAACTTTTCTCTGCTGTGTATTTTTTCTATGTGACTATATTGAATTGGGGTTTTCTTTTGTACAAAATAACAGAAATGAGAAACAGAGGCAAAGATACAATTTCATATCTAAAATTTTAAGTGTAAATATTTGAAATCTAATAAATTCATTTTCTAGATGGAAGTTCAGATTTTACCTTCTTTTCCAGAACGCAAGTTAAAACACATTCCATATTGTCTTGTATAGAGCTAAGCACTCTTGGCCCTCAGATTCCATTCCTTCATTTTTGATCAATGATGCAATGAATGGTCACAGTGGTCACAGAGACTATCAGCAAAGTCTGTTTTGCTCCCAACATACTTCCCGAAATGGGAGAGAACACCTTAGCAAGGCCGGTGTTGTTTACTAGAGGTCACATCGCACAAGATGGACAGATCTTATGATGGATAATAGAACATTCACTCTGACAGAAAAATTCCTCATCTGCTCACATAGGGGCACAAAATGAATGTTCTAAAGCCTGGTATCCAATTTTCTGGCTAAATACCAAGAAGTCTTTTTTGGTCTAGAGAGCAACTTTCTATTTTTCTGGACTCTTTTATCATCTTTATTTATTTATTTATTTATTTTTTTGCCTGACAGGAAAAGCTGACCTGCCTTCAAAGTGTGCATCATCTTTTGAAATAGGGATCTGAAAAAAATATTCTTCCTAGTAAACTCGGTGTCTCTACCTGTTTAAAGTAACAGCTGATACCATGCTTACCCAGTTGACTCCTAACAACCTTCTTCCAAATAGCAGACAAAGCCAAGAGTAAACAGCTGGGTAACAGGTTTAATTGTCTTTCCACTTCACTGGGAGACAGTGGCTTTGGAGCTAGGTAGAGATCTAGACTTCAGTGCTAGTCCTACCACTTATTAGCTGTGTGATTCTAGGGAAGTTTAGAGTCTGGACCCAAAGCTAGGTTCTTCTGTAAAATGGAGATAATAACTCAACTTACCCTACAGGGGGTGTTGCAAGGCTGAAATGAGATGAGGTATGACAGAGCAGTACCTGGCACCAAGTAAGTACTCTGTATGTGTAAGTTCTCATTTCACTGTGGTAGCTGACCCTTTTGCTTTTGACAGAGTATATGTGACAGACTTTGCTATTACATAAGGATAGATCCGCACTTTGTAGGGCCTGAAGCTTAATTAGAGGGAGGGGTGTCTCTTTAAAAATACAAAATTGAGTATAAAAGTGAGTATTTACATAGAATGAGAAAAGAGCTGCAAATACTAGAGTGCTGAAGAAGATTCAAACCTCTTCTGAGAATTCTGTAGATAATAATCTGAAATGCTTCTGAAGAAGTGCTTCCTAATTGAAACGTGGCGTCCTATCTAGAACACTCTACAGCTCCTGGCGCATATAGGAGCCCATACAAGTAAGGGGTCCTGAAGCTTAAGCTTTGTCAGCCTAGAGGGAATTCTGCCTCTGAAAGTGTACAATATAGATTTTTCACTTACTTATTTTATTTTTATGTCATTCACTTGGCTTTTGGCTTGTAATATTAATTACATCTTATGTTCTATATCTTTGCAAGCAGATTGTTAGACCAAAGTTCCTGATATTTACAAGTCCCTTAAATATAAATGATTATATAGGAATCACTGTTTCATCTGACGATCCCCGGTGGCTACAGAAATCCCATGTTCCATTTCATCCTGCTACACTGCTTACAACCTTCTTCCCAATAGCTGCTTCACCACATTCCTTCCAGTGGAAAGAGACCAATTCATTCCCACCCCAAACACCTTGTGGTCACATCCTGTTGTGTTCCACACCACACCAAACTACAGCCACCTGTGAGATGAGTGGCCCAGAAGGAACAGCATTATAGGGAACATCACTCATTGAACCCCATATTTTACGTTCCTTTTAAGACAACAGAAAACCATGAGTGCTCTGAATATAGAGCAGCAGTATTCAGACAGTGTTCATGGCCATGAGAAATTCTTGCATCTGGAGGAGGAATAATAATAATAACCTTTCCTGGCCAGGCGCGGTGGCTCATGCCTGTAATCTCAGCACTTTGGGAGGCTGAGGCGGGCAGATCACGAGGTCAGGAGTTCGAGACTAGCCTGGCCAACATGGTGAAACCCCATCTCTACTAAAGATACAAAAATTAGCCAGGCATAGTGGTGCCCGTCTGTAATCCCAGCTACTTGGGAGGCTGAGGCATGAGAATCACTTGAACCTGGAAGGCGGAGGTTGCAGTGAGCTGAGATCACAACATTGCACTCCAGCCTGGGCAACAGGGCTAGACTGCCTCAAAAATAAAAAAATAATAATAAAAAAAACCTTTCCTTTTTTCTCTTCACCTTCAATGGATATACATCGGCGATGAAAGCCTGCTTAGAAATGCTGAGATGTGCAGAACATACAGGACCCTGGGTTAGAGACAGTTATGACCTAAAGGTGCTGTTTGCTATAGTGCTTCCTTAACCTATAATGCCTCAGATGCCTTGACTACAGCCTCCATTAAGATTTAAGGTATTTAATGAAACCACATCTAACTCAAATTATCAAAATCTCTTTTCTGAACAATATGTGTTAAAACTACCTCTAAAAAATTATCTCTAAAGACACAGCAATAACTATTACAAATCTTTATTTTTATTTTGAATGTGTTGCTTTTGGAATTTCTCTGTGGAGCAACATTTTCTGTCTTAATAAACAAAGGCAAAGTTGAAGACATGACAACCATTCTCAGGTAGGTAATGGAATGCAGAGGTAGAAAGATCACAGGCTGCACAATAACCAGACTGCACCTTAGGTTCTAGTTTGTCACTGACTAGTTTTAAGACCTCAACCCAAATACTGTTTTTGTGTGTAAGTTTCCTTATCTATGAAACATAGGCAGTAATTCCAATCCTGAAGCAGTCTCACAGACATATTCTATGGACAGAGTGTAGAAAGCAGTAGGCGTCTACATGGGATGAGGGGGTAGCCGAAAACAGTATGTACGAATGTATTTACATGACATTCTCTTAACACTGCTAAAGAAAAAAGTATAGTTAAGTAGCCCTGGATACAAGGAATTTTGGTTCTTAGTATCAGACTTTATTTAAACATTACCCATATGGTGAACTTCAATATATTCTTGGAGATCAAAAAACATTTTACTTCCTACCTTCTCTTATCCCACTTTCCTTAATATCACTACATATCTACATCAACCTATCAATCAATCAATCAATCATAGTACTTACTAATTTGCTATAATTACTTCTTCTTTTTCTTAGATTCAGGTATCAGCTTTATTACCTACTAAATGCAGGCACAGGCCAAACTGGACCCCCACAGGCCTCCCTCAAGGGTGGGTTCCTAAGTCAGGGAGGGTGAGGGACATATGCTGAGGAGCAGCTATTCCAAAAAAGCTTTATCGATTTCTTTGTTGTCTGTACAGCCTGAGAGCCCCATGACGAAAGGGCCAGTGCTTTATAGCTCTTTATATTCCTGATGGCTAGCACAGCATTTGAACACAGAAGATATCTGGCAAATGTGTCCTGAATGTAAATATGAATTAATAAGAAATCACCATGTTTAAGTATAATTATGGCATGTTCCCTGGTCATTTCCAGACCATATCATTGGAATTTATTTTAAACTGACACAGTAGTTAATGAAAGTCCTTAAATGTGTTTTTGTTCATTATTCTATTCATACCTTCTTAAAGCAGCTGAAGAAAACCTTGGATTTCTTGTTGCTTTCCCATTTTCTCTGAAAGCTTTTTTTTTTTTTTTTTTTTTTAAAGACAAAGCCTTGCTCTGTCACCCAGGCTAGAGTGCAGTGGCTCAAGTGATCCTCCCAGCTCAGCCTCTTGAGTAGCTAGGACTACAGGCACAAACCACCATGTCCAGCTAATTTTTAACATTTTTTGTAGGGACAGGATCTCACTATGTTGCCCAGGCTGGTCTCAAACTCCTGGCCTCAAGTGATCCTCCTGCCTTGGCCTTCGAAAGTGTTGGAATAATAGGTGTAAGTCATGGCACCTGGCTTTTTGTTCATTTCGTATGAATGCTTATTAAGTATCTCTTATGTACAAGACAGGTAAAAGGGTACAAAAATTAAGATAAGGTTTCTCCACAAAAGAGCTGTCATGGTAATAGGGAGTTTTTTTGTGTTTTGTTGTTGTTGTTTTCAGTTTAAACTATACTACAAGCCAAAATGATGTATATATTTGATCTAAAAGTGGCACACAAGCTGTGCAGTTATCAGTTAAAGAGTAATTAAAGCTGGAGGTCTGCCTAGAAGTACGATGGCTAGAAAGGTAAGAGCAGGAGAAAGCCCCGAAAGTACACTGGGACCAGCCGGCAGGGGGCCTTGAAAACCATGGGAAGGCATTTTCCTTCATCCTGCAGGCAGGGAGACTCACTGGAAGCTCAGGAGTTACACAGCCAATATATTTTTAGAAAGTTAATGGTGATAGCAGTGGGGATGGATTATAGAAGGTAAAGAAGCAGAGATGAGTTAAGGTGAGAAAAGATGTCTTAAATTAGAGTGCTGAAAATAAACATGGGGAAAAGGGTTATATATCACAGAATATGGTGAGGAACTGACAGAACTGACTTAACTGGCTGAGTGTGGGGAAGGAAGAGGTAAAAGAGAAGGTGGCTGGAACTGAGGTTTCTAGTCTTGGTAAGGACAAAACAGGTGATCAGCGCATGCTGGTTACACACACTGAGATAGGGCACAGGAAAAAGGATGAGGCAGTCTTTTCAGAAGGCAGAGGAGAAAATGGGTTTGGTTTGAGATATTATCAATTTAAGGCACCTGTGGAACACCCCATGGATGTCTAATGGTAGCTGGCAATCTGGACGGACAGTGAAACTGTAAGCTGGGGGCTGTGGGGAGGGACTCACCGAGTATCTGTGCAATGAAAGATGAGGGAAAGGTCAAGGGCAGAGATTTACCTTGACAATCAGCACAGATATAAGCAATAGTTAAAATTCATTAAAGAGGGAATTTTATTTGGGAACAAAGAATGGCCAAAGTTTAGATGAAGAAGAAAAGCCAGTGAGTGAAGATGAATGTGGTACAGCTCAAAAGTAGAAAGGGGTGAGGCGCAGTGGCTCACGCCTGTAATTCCAGCACTCTGGGAAGCTGAGGTGGGAGGATCACCTGAGGTGTCATGCAAGATGAAGTTCTAGAGATCCGTTGTACAACAACATGCATATAGTTAACAATACTGTAATTTACACCTAAAAATTGGTAAGAGAGTCAATTTATTTTATGTGTTTATTTACTGCCCCACCCACAAATTCACCAACCAAAAAAGTCTCCTTGGAAGGACCAACGAAAACACTTGCAACGGCTGGGCGCCATAGCTCATGCCTATAATCTCAGCACTTTGGAGGCTGAGATGGGCAGATCACGAGGTCAAGAGATCAAGCGGTGGCTCACGCCTGTAATCCCAGCATTTTGGGAGGCCAAGGTGGGTGGATCACGAGGTCAAAAGATCGAGACCATTCTGGCTAACACTGTGAAACCCTGTCTCTACTAAAAATACAAAAATTAGCTGGGCATGATGGCACGCACCTGTAGTCCCAGCTAATCAGGAGGCTGACGCAGAAGAATCACTTGAACCTGGGAGGCGGAGGTTGTAGTGAGCCAAGACTGCACCACTGCACTCCAGCCTGGCGACAGACCAAGTCTCTGTCTCAAAAAAACAAAAAAAAGAAAAGAAAAGGAAAAAGAAAATAGTTGCCTGTGTAATTTATTACTGTATAATCCATATCAGCTTGAAAATACTTAAGTCTGAAGTCCATAAAAATAGTCATAGTTCCCTCTCCCTTCTTCTACCAGTACAACAGATTTAAAAAATAGGACCGTTCTTATTGATTTCTTTAAAAAAAACAACAAACCCAAAACAAACACCCAGGAAAAATGTACTTTACTATAATCCCAGCTACTTAAGTAGCTGAGGTGGGAGGATCACTTGAACTCAGAAGTCTGAATCAAACTCAGGTAACACTGCAAGACCTCATCTAAAAAAAAAAAAGAAATAAGAAAGAAAGAAACAGAAAAACATACTTTAAACCTAAGCTAACCAGTGAATGACAATAATAAATAGTGGTATTTGTGCTCTTATATCTTTTGTTTATTTCTATGTTTAAACTCTTCTACCACAGCACAAATATTTAATTCATTTCTCAAAAATTGGCATCATTCTTCAAACTAAAAGAATGAATTAAATGTAAACATCAGCTCACAGAAATTTAAATGTACCTGGCAAATTCTTACATATGAGTTATTCCAAAACCAATATATCTAATATCTGCACAGCACTAACACAAAATGTGAACTTGCTTTCTATATTATATATTCTAGTCTAAAACAATATGTCTATTTAAAACATTAGAGAAAATATTCCATGGTAATTAAAGTTCCTAATAAAACATTATAAAATACTTGTTTTCATAGGATTCCTTTTTTTTTTTAAGATGAGGTCTCACTCTATCTCCCACGAGTGCAGTGGTGCCATCTTGGCTCACCACAACCTCTGCTTCCCGGGTTCAAGCGATTCTCCTGCCTCAGCCTCCTGAGTAGCTGGGATTACAGGCGTGTGCCACCACACCTGGCTAATTTTTGTATTTTTAGAAGAGACGGGGTTTCACCATGTTGGCCAGGATGGTCTCGAACTCCTGACCTCAAGTGATCCGCCCACCTCGGCCTCCAAAAGTGCTAGGATTACAGGCATGAGCCACCATGACTGGCGAATAGGACTTCAAAATATATTTTAGTCGACAAGCTGTAAGGATTCTTCATCCTTACAAAAACAAACAGGGCTCCAGCTACACTTATCAGAATCTAAGAGAGTTAAAAGTTCACCCATTGTTTTATGAAGATGTTAATGTACTTTCAGGAGGCAAACAAAAATATTGTAAATAATATTTGTCACAAGAGAGGTTGTAATCTGTAATCCTTGTGCAAGAACGGGGGAATGTATTCACTCAATTACTAGAATACAAATATTATATTCTTAAATTTAGGGCAGTATTTTCTCCTGATATAAAACCATTACACAAGGCTGAATAAACACCAGGAATCAGAAAAATCCAACAAATATTTATTTTAAATAAACTAAGAACAAACATCGTACTCAAAACCGCTGCAGGTGGCTGGGTGCCGTGGCTCACGCCTGTAATCCCAGCACTTTGGGAGGCCAAGGCAGGCAGATCACCTGAGCTCAGGAGTTCGAGACCAGCCTGGGCAACATGGGGAAACCCCGTCTCTACTAAAAATACAAAAAGTAGCCAGGTGTGGTTGTGCATGCCTGTAGTGGTGCATGTCTATAATCCCAGCTACTCAGGAGGCTGAGGCACAAGAATTGCTTGAACCTGGGAGGCAGAGGTTGCAGTGAGCAGACATTGCACCATTGCACTCCAGCCTGGAAGACAGAGTGAGACCTTGTCTCAAAAAAAGAACTGCTGCAAGTCCGAGAGTTAGGTAGACAATACAACCTCTGCCATCAAGAAATCTGTCATTCAATGGGTGAAGAAAAAGTGAAGTACCTAAAACACTAAACAAACACTAAACAGAGTAAGAGCAGACAGTACAAGAAATGTGAAAGGAGATGAATTCGTATTTGTTTGGAGATTAGAAAGTGTTTTGTGAAAAAAGCAGTGTTTGAGATGGGCCTTGAAGAATGAACAGCAGGAATGTAATGGGAATAGACAGAAACAGGAAAAGCAGTATTTTGGATAGAGAGGAAAGAATACGAATAATGACACAAAAGCAAAAAAGCAAAAGTATGTGTCAGCAACAAGAAATAGTGTAGGGTAATGGGCTTTGGGTACATATACTGATGAAATGAGCCACAAGAATATAGTAGTAGGCCAAACTGGTCAGACCCGGGGTCTTGGTGAAGCCCCCTTGCCACTGGACCCTCTATTATCATTCACCCAGATTCCCTGTCACTATCCACTACAAATGCAAAACAGCTGTGATACTACATTCTGATGGCCTATTAAAGATTACCAGATGTCAACCAGTTGAGAGGGAAAAAGAAAAGAGGCATTCCCAGACAGAAGACCCAGGAGGAAACCATAACGTGAGAGTCTGAGCCAGTGTATGTCATGGGGAGGAGATGCAAGTGCAAGGAGGTTGCGGGTTGGAGCAAGGGAGAATATGGCAGGACTGGAGACAAATCATAGAAGAACTAGTCTTCTATGGTGAGGGTTCTTCTTTTGGACTGTCATAGACTCCGCTAGCAGTCACTGAAGTCAGGACGAATGATCAACCTGGCTCCCTCAAGGAGGATCTTAAGGAGTACCTTTAGCAGATTCTTGTGGAGGAATGGCCCAGTATTACCCCCCTGGGCACAATGGCAGATACAATTTCTATGCCCCAGCAATCAAAGTGGTAGGAGCAGGTAGCATACTGATTCACCTCCCCCACCCTTTGACAAGTACAGGGGAGGGCTGAGCAGCCAGGAAACATGTGGGCGCTCTTCACTAAAGCTGGGATGGGAGTAGGACAGAAGGTAAGGACTGGCAGCTAGTGGGCTCAGCTCAAGGGCTCTTATCTACAAATGTGCCCACAGTGTCACAATATGACTCTGCATTAAGTCATTAGTGACAATGTCATAATGAACTATAAACTAAGATATTACATTTAAGAATTTCTCTATCTTAGTGTTTGAACTTGCACATGGGTACTTTCGAGTGTACTTTCCATCTTCTTCTGTCTCTGTCCAGCTCTCTGTCATTCTGAGTCTCTCTCACTGTCTTTCACCTCTGTCATTCCCTCTCTTCATTTCCTCCTGCTCCCTCTAAGTCTATTTAAATTATAAAACTAAATGAAAGCTTATTTATAAAACAACATTTATTCCTTCTTATAGATGAATAAGAAATTTTATAGTTTTCTAGCATGTTTTAACTTCATTTTTTCTTGTTGTTTTATTAGTTATGCACCTCTCCCCCTCTAGATTTAGAATTAAAAAAATCCAAATATCTCCCATTTCAAATATAGAGTATCTCTAGAGTCTAGATATAATGGTAGATGACTTCAAGCTAACTCTGCTGAAGATAGTTAAGAGGTCTCTCATTTAATGTTACTTTCTCCAAATTCCAATATTGCTTACTGTACAGGGCTTACTACTCTCCTATCTAGCTCTGACCTGCCCTTTACAGCCTCAAATCCAACCAAGTGCTTCCATATATCTTATTCTACAGTCTGACCGGGCATACCCCGCAAGTCACTGAGCACTCAGGCTCCTTTATTTTCTGTGTGGAGTGCCTCTCCTCATGCCAGCCCCTACTTTTTTACCTATTAAAATCTTACTTTTACAGCAAGACCCAGTTCAAGTTTATTGTCCTCCTAAAAGCCTGTGCCAGCTTCTTTAATAATCACATTCCTTTCCATTGTCCCCTACAGTTCCATAGCTAGTTGTCTGAAAGCTGATATTCCCCCGAATGAGTGAAAGCTCCAAGAAAAAGAATCATGTACTTATTGACTGCTGGATTTCCCCTGGCAAATAACCACATGCCTTATATATAGTATATACTCAATAAAAAATTTATTGAATGAATATTTACTCTTGGATGAAAGCAATACATACCGTATTGATGTATGATTAGGGTCATACATCAATGATAGAATTAATTTCTTTTCATATGAGTACAAGGTGATCAAGAAAACAAGGGATGTCTACTTTCTATTAGAGTGTGATAGCCAGCTTGGGTCTTGAAGTGAGAACTCACATCATAAATCCTAAAGCATTAGAACACATTCAATTATTTAATTATCTTCATTAAAAATTGCAGTATCAGTGGGGTGCGGTGGCTCACACCTGTAATCCCAGCACTCTGAGAGGCCAAGGCAGGTAGATCACCTTAGGTTAGGAGTTTGAAACCAGCCTGACCAACATGGTGAAACCCTGTTTCTACTAAAAATACAAAAATTAGCCAGGCATGGTGGTGGGCACTGTAATCCCAGTTACTTGGGGGGCCGAAGCGGAAGAATTGCTTGAACCCAGGAGGTGAAGGTTGCAGTGAACTGAGATGGCGCCCTCCAGCCTAGGTGACAGAGCCTGACTCCGCTTCAAAACAAAACAAAACAAAACAAAACAAAAAAGAAGAAGAAGAAAAGAAAAGTAACTGAAAATGAATAGTGCTACTTCAGTGAATGCATCAATGATAAAAAGTGAAACAGCCAGGTGTGGTGACTCATGCCTATAATCACAGCACTTTGGGAGGCCAAGTGGGAGGATCTCTTGAGCTTAGGAGTTTGAGACCAGGCTGGGCCACACAGTGAGACCCCATCTCTTAAAATAAAATAAAAATAAGAAAGTGAAATAGCCTTTTTGCTGATATGGACAAAGTTTCAGTGGTGTGGACAAAGTTTCAGTGGATTGGACAGAAGATCAAGCCAGCCACAAGATTCCCTTAAATGAGAGCCTAATCCAGAGCAAGGCCCTGACTCTTTTCAATTTTACGAGAAGATGCAGAAGAAAAGAAAAGTTTAAAGCTAGCAAAGGCGAGTTCATAAGGTTTAAGGAAAAAAATCTTTCTCCATAACATAAAAATATAAGGTGAAGCAGCATGTGCTGATGGAGAAGCTGTAGCAAGTTATCCAGAAGATCTGGCTAAGATCATTAATGAAGGTGGTTACACCAAGCAATAGATTTTCAATGTAGACAAAAAAACCTTCTATTGGAAGAAGCAGCCATCTAGGACTTTCATAGTTAAGAGGAGAGAAGTCAATGCCTCACTTCAAAGCTTGAAAGTACAAACTGACTCTTCTGTTAAAGGGCTGGTGCAGCTGGTGACTTTAAATTGAAGTAAATGTTCACTTCCCATTCTGAAAATCCTAGGGTTCTTCATAAGAATGATGCTAAATCTACTCTGTGCTCTGAAATAACAAAGCCTGAATGTCAGCATATCTGTTTATAGTATGGTTTACTGACTACTTTAAGCCCATTGTTGAGACATACTGCTCAGAAAAAGATTCCTTTCAAAATAGTACTGCTCACTGGCAATGGACCCAGTTGCCCAAGACCTGTGATGAGGACGTACAAGGCCAAAAATGTTTGTTTTCATGCCTGCTAACACAGTATCTATGCTGTAGCCATGTTTCAAGGTGTACTGCCACAGACAGTGGTTCTTCTGCTGTATCTGGGCAAAGTACAAAGAAAAACATTCTGGAAAGGAATCACCATTCTAGATGCCATGAACAACATTCACGATTCATGGGAGGAGGTCAAAATATCAACATGAACAGGAATTTAGAAGAAGGTGATTCCAACCCTCATGGATGACTTGAAGGGATTCCTGACTTCAGTGGAGGAAGTAACTCTAGATGCAGTGGAAATAACAAGAGAACTGGAATTAGAAGTGAAGCCCGAGATGTGACTGAATTGCTGCAATCTCATGATGAAACTTGAACAAACGAGGAGTTGCTTTTTGTGGATAAGCAAAGAAAATGGTTTCTTGAGATGGAATCAACTCCTGGTAAAGATGCTGTGAACACTGTTGAAATGACAACAAAGGATTTAGAATATTCCATAAACTTAGTTGATAAGGCAGGAACAGGGTTTGAGAGGACTGATTCCAATTCTGAAAGTTCTACTGAGGGTATAATGCCATCAAACAGCATTGCATGGTACAGACAAATCTTTCATGAAAGTAAGAGTCCATCAGTGTGGCAAATTTCATTGTTATTTTAAAAGATCGTTATAGCCACCCCAGCCTTTACCAACTCCCACCCTGATCAGTCAGCAGCCATCAACACTGAGGCAAGACCCTCCTACTGGCAAGAGATTAGAACTTGTTGATGAGGCTCATATGCTTGTTAGCACTTTTTTTTTTGAGACGGAGTCTCGCTCTGTCACCCAGGCTGGAGTGCTGTGGCCGGATCTCAGCTCACTGCAAGCTCCGCCTCCCAGATTCACGCCATTCTCCTGCCTCAGCCTCCTGGGTAGCTGGGACTACAGGCGCCTGCCACCTCGCCTGGCTAGTTTTTTGTAGTTTTTAGTAGAGACGGGGTTTCACCGTGTTAGCCAGGATGGTCTCGATCTCCTGACCTCGTGATCCGCCCGTCTCAGCCTCCCAAAGTGCTGGGATTACAGGCTTGAGCCACCGCGCCCGGCCTTGTTAGCACTTTTTAGCATTAAGGTATTTTTAAATTAAGATATATTACTTTTTAAAAGAATAGCGTTGTGCACTTGAAAGACTACAGTATAGTGAAGTATAACCTTTATACACCCTGGGAAACCAAAAAATTCATGTCACTTGCTTTATTTTATATTCACTTTATGGTGCGGGTCTGGAACTGAACCTGTGGTATCTCTGAGGTATGCCTGTGCTTACTATTTTTCTGTGGAATAGAAGCAATATTAGCCTCCCAGTTAGGAAAAATGGTTATTTGCTATCTGTTTCCATGACTCCTGTTTCTAAGTTATAGCAGACAGAAGTTCTAAACGTTTATGACCATCATACCAAATATAAAGAAATATCCTAGTTTAGTATCAGAAAGCTGCAATGACGGTGCAGATTCCAGACCCAGACTGCCCTATTCGCTTCGCTTAATGGCTGTGTGACTTTGCCAGGCTACTTAACCACTGTGTCTCAGGTTCCGCTCCTGCCAAGGGGGAAAACAATGCACCTAATTCCATGGTTTGTTTTGAGCACTAAATAGGTTATCAAATCTGAGCACTTTAAAAACTGCCTGACACACAGTAAGAACTATTTAGTCTTAGTATTAAAAATTCTCCAAGATTATTTAGCCAACAGAAGATCTAACTTAATTACTAAGTAATTAACTTAGCTAATAACTAAGGATTATGAATGTGGGCCAAAAAAACCCCACCAACATGTATGTAATTTTCTATTTGATGGCAGTCACACTATTAGCATCAAACTCTTGTGTGTACTTGCTCTGTTTCTACAAAGTCCATTCCACAGTTAATGCTCTTGGAGGGCTAGCATTTATGAAACATGGGTCTCATAAAGCGCCACGTACAACAGAATGCTTATTAATTTAACTAGCTGGTAATTTCCCCTCCAAATTTCCATCCTTTAGGCCATTTAAAAATCTTTTTCTTCTCTCCATTTATAAAGCATATAAAAGTTGAGAGTAACTGACAAGAGCACAGACTTGAGGGAAAGAGCCCTCCATGCCTGGCTGACAGACACGCCATAGCTTCTGGCACTGGAGCAGAGTTCCATAAAGATGAGCCCAGCTTTCCTCATTGTGTATTCTTTAGTATGGCCCCTCATGCAACCCAGTTTAACTTCTCTGGGATAAATACGCAGGTTTATTGCATGTGTCTACAGGCCTGTTCTCCTGAGCTCCCAAATGCATTTTATTCATGCTGACAACTATGACTGAAATACAAATTAAGTCTGGATAATGGTGTAAAGATGGTAGTTGGATTTTATTTATGCTGACTGGTCAGGGGATCAGTTGGGGTTGGGGAAGACACAGAGTTAAGAGAGAAAGGCTTTGGCCTGACTTACGTGTTATTCTTACTGGCTGCCAGATGCTGAGAAAATTCAAACTGGTCCAAATAGAGCTGCTGATGGAGTGGTACGCACGGGCTGCACAGATTTTCTGGCACCAGAAAAATTTTTTTACTTCCTACAGATAGGCTGGGCACAGTGGCTCACCCCTGTAATCCCAGCACTTTGGGAGGCTGAGGCAGGAGGATCATGAGGTCAGGAGTTCTAGACCAGCCTGGCCAACATGGTGAAACCCCATCTCTACTAAAAATACAAAAATTAGCCGGGCATGGTGGTGCATGCCTGTAATCCCACCTACTCAGGAGGCTGAGGCAGGAGAATTGCTTGAACCCAGGAGGTGGAGGTTGCAGTAAGCTGAGATCGTGCCACTGCATTCCAGCCTGGGCAACAGAGTGAGACTCCATCTCAAAAAAAAAAAAAGAGAAAAGAAAAGAAAAGAAAAAACGGCACCTTTCTGCTTAAGTAGGAATGAAAACTAACTACTGAATGTTTACTATGACAGGTGTTTACTGAATTTACATGGCTCATAATATCTTCTACAGCTATGTGACCTAGGTGTTGTTAGCACTAAACTCTGTATGAGGCAACTGAGTCTCAGAGATAAGATAATTTGCCCAGGTTCAAAAAGCTCCTAAATGCACCAGGATTCATACCTAGCTCCTGTCTGATTCAATCTTGCTCTTTTTAAAAAACAAATTATTAGACAAAGACTATTTGGAAAATATCAGAGTAGTTGAGAACTTAAAAGTACATTTATGCTTTTCATTTTTTCATTCGGTATTTAAGTTTTGCTTCCCTTTACAGAACACGCTGCTTTTCAAATTAGCAGGAACATTCTTAGAAGAATAAGACGTGACAGGGTGTTTATTGCTGCTTCTTGGGTGGTTGTGGTATGCAGCCTTATGATTAAAACTACGGTTAAGGTATGGCGCAGTCCCAGCGTGACACATCTGAACGTGTTTTATGGTTTGAAGGGGGAATTACCAAGGTTTTGCAAACTTTAAAAACTTGTGCAAGACCTTCATTGTGGTTTATATATATAATTGTTTTGAAATGTAGAAGTACTACCTAAACATGCAGTGTTCTCAAAACTGAATCATTCATAATCCTTAGAAACCTAAAACAAGAAGCTTAATGATTTCTTTACTGTAATGATACCAGCAACTAGAAACACAGCAACTTCAAGGCACTGGTTAATAACTTTAACCAATTATTTCTCCTAAGAGTTCTAGGAATATTATTTTATCCCTTTGCAGAAACCAAAATATGAAGATACAAAATTGAGGTTTAAACTGAGTTTTTGATAACTAGTGAACCCCAAAGGGAAAAGAAAGATGAGTGATGAAGGGGACTGAAATGGGCACTGGTCTACTGGATGTTAAATGTCATGGAGAAATTAGGAAATAAAGACTGATTTGCAGAGAGGGCTGGTGTTAGAAACAGTGTTGTGGATGCTATATGTATATTTTTATGTTTTTAGAAGACAGAACTATACTTTTAAAACTGTTTTATACAGAATTTAGCTCAACAATATATGTATGAAAATGGAAAATGCTAAGATAATATGCTAATAGGTAGCTAGCATTTTGTGACAGGTAAGAGCAGTTAGTTTCAGACTCATGTATTATAAAGACAAAGACATATTATTTTAACAAAATATGTCTTTTTTGAACATTATATAAAAGGCAGATTTAAAAAATTTGAACTCTAAGAGGATGCACTCAAAAACAGATTACAGGTCAGGCGCAGTGGCTCACGCCTGTAATCCCAGCCCTTTGGGAGGCCAAGGCAGGAGGGTTGCTTGAGGTCAGGAGTTCGAGGCCAGCCTGGCAAACATGGTGAAACCCTGTTTTTACTAAAAATACTAAAAAATTAGCAGGGCATGGTGGCAGGCACCTGTAATCCCAGCTACTCGGGAGGCTGAGGCAGGAGAATCGCTTGAACCCAGGAAGCAGAGGTTGCAGTGAGTTCAGGATCACACCACTGCACTCTAGCCTGGGCGACAGAGTGAGACTCTAATCTCAAAAAAACAAAAAAACACCAGATTACAAAAGATAATAATCTCCCCAGGCCTGAAGGAAAGCAGTATGCAGATACGTGAAAAGCATATATTGGCCCTGGGCACCAAGATATTGTTCATACATGCCAAATAAAGATTTATTTTTGGTACCACAAAGTCAAATGTGTTCTTAAAAACATTATTTTCGGCCGGGCGCGGTGGCTCAAGCCTGTAATCCCAGCACTTTGGGAGGCCGAGACGAGCGGATCACGAGGTCAGGAGATTGAGACCATCCTGGCTAACACGGTGAAACCCCATCTCTACTAAAAATACAAAAACTAGCCGGGCGAGGTGGCGGGCGCCTGTAGTCCCAGCTACTCGGGAGGCTGAGGCAGGAGAATGGCGTGAACCCGGGAGGCGGAGCTTGCAGTGAGCTGAGATCTGGCCACTGCACTCCAGTCCGGGCGACAGAGCGAGACTCCGCCTCAAAAAAAAAAAAAAAATAAAAAATAAAAAAAATAAAAAATAAAAACATTATTTTCTTAATATTTTTCTGTAGGCAAAAATATCAAAGAAAAGAATCATAAAATGATCTCAGAAAAAAAGAAAACCATAGGAAGAGAACTGCCACGTTCTGTGTTTCGAATTCACAGATGGATTTCTTACTGGAGGTTAGAGCCTTTCAAATCTCTTGTCATTCAGGATATGAAATTCTAATCTAGTGGTGTGGCCAGTTGAGGCTCAGACTAATCAAATATGCTGACTAGCTGAAACAGGAGGTGCTTCACTTCCTTACTTCTGGTTTACATCTCAAACTGGCTCCTACTTGCAACTTTTGACGGTCACTTGCTGTGTATGCCTTGAAAATGCCACGGTGTGGGGTGAAGAATTGTGGGCACCTAATTGAGTTTACTAGATGAAAAGTTCCATCACCCTGACTCACCTCAGTCTCCTCTGTCTTTAGGGAATGGGTGAATTTTATACAAAGCCTATTTATAAACCACTGCAAATGATACTTGCATTCATCTTACACTGTGACATCATTTCCTCATCAATAATTTAAGCATAAGAAATGGATTAAAGGGACTCTGAAGGGACTTCTCACACAGGGAAAAACAAAAACCAATTCAACTCTTCAAAATACTAATTCAGTCCTCTTACCTTGTTCTTTGATCTGACGAATTTGCTTCACAGTTTCTTTTAAGATTGCACATTTGTCAGGTTTGAAGTTAAAGTTGTCTATATCATTAAAATTTGCAAAAATCAGCTCTGCAAGTTCTTCTATATATTTATTTTCCTGTTCACGATTACGTTTTTCAGTGTTCCTTTTGGGGCTTAAAAGAAGAAACACATTTTTTTATGATGTATTTGAAAAAGAGCTATTGTGAAAAAAATGAATGTGTTAAAAAAGTTTAATACAAAGATAGCAAACAAAAGTTACCTATATCAACGCAGAAATACCTTGGGGGGGAAAACACAATTTTCCAAAAGTGTTTTTCATGTTTAAAAAAAAAAAATCAACCTAAGCCCAGTTTGTAATGAAACTATCTGTTCAATGTGTTTGGCATCTCCCACTGGACTGTCCGCTTCACAGTGACCAGGACTGTGCTCACCACTGTGCTTAGTGCAGTACTTGAAACAAGTGGGCATCAAATTAATTGACAAATAAAAAAAGGTAAAGGAGGTTATATTTTAAATTTTATTTAAGATTAGTAAAAGGAGCGAAGTTAATCCAGTTATAATAGGAATAAATTTCAATAATTTTTGGTAAAATATAAAAAATAAAACCAGGTATTTATAATTTTACAGACTTCTTCAGAATGTTAGTAAGCAACCCAAACAGCCTTTTTAGGTAATGCAAAAAGTCACAACACAGCTAGAAACAAAAGCGAAACTGAGCCAGGAAATATGTTAACTGTCCAAGCTGAATGACATGCAAAATATAAACAAACAGTCCAATTTCAACTAAAGTTTAAAAAGTTAATGGAATGGAAAAATATCAAAAGAGGTAAAATCTTCTCGTTAGAATGTGACAAAATAGTAAACTCAAAAGTTCCTTTTCAAAATAACAGCATACAATTATTTTCTCAAGCGCAAAGGGGGGCCCATTAAATGACATTCAAACAGTACAATAAGGAAGAAAAGCAAGTTGCTTAATGTAGCAGCTTTCTGTATTTTTATATATAATTATTTGTATATAATATTAATTTAAAAATTTCTGGATTCACAATAGACTTTCATATATTCGTCTCTAAATATGTTTGATTTTCATGAAGTAATACATAATATAATACAATGTCTCTATTTTATAGTGTTTACACAATTTGTTCAAGATCACCCCACGAATTACTGGCAGAGTAATTCAGAATTTGTGTTTTTTACTAAGTCTCATTTTTACCCGTAGCTTCTGTTCTTACAGCAAAAGGGAAAGAGTGGCTGGAATGCTTAGAATAGCCCAGTTCCCATTCTGGCCCCCTCCACTCATGCCCTCCCGCCCTCACACAAGGTAAGAAATAAATGACAAATAGGTGAGAAAGGGGAGTTGTGTTCAAAAGACCCCTCAGCGCCCCAGAGGGAGGGCTCAGAGACCCGCCACTACAGCCCACAGCTGGAACAGTTCCCATTTTCTCCCACTGCCTCCCCAGGTAGAGTCCTGACTATTAAAGGCAATCTGACAGACAGAAGTTTGTGGTTTACCAGGAAGTACTAGGGAACCTAGAGGAGCTGGGGGCTGGGATGTGGAGAGTGGAGATTTAATGGGCTTGATGTTTTGCTTGGCAACTAGAAGGGGAAAAGGGAATATAAAATATTGGTGTTTTGCCCTTTCTCCTGCTCTGCCTCTCTTGATGACTTTTCCCAGCCCTCTTCCCTACTATTTCATGTCTGATGTTTTCATTGTCCATTAGGTAGAAGGTGTTGTTTTTATTTAATTCTTAAAATTATTTACATGATTTAAAACATCGAAAAAGTGAAAAGTCTCTCTTCCACTTTTGATGAGAATTATTTGCCTAGTTCTCATCCACCGAAACAGGTAGCAACAATTACTGTTTCTTGATTATCCTAAAACAATAGATTCTTTTTTTCTTCCTTGTTTATACTAATGGTAGTATTCCATAAACATTTTCTAAACCTTGCTTTTCGTCTGTAACAATATTCTTAAGAGATTTTTTTTTTCATATTAACCCATAAAGAGCGTCCTCATCTTTATCCCAGCTGCATTGTTTTCCAGGTTCTAGATGTACCACACTGTTTAACAGACATTTAGGTTTTTCCGAATCTTTTGCAATTTGAGTAACCTCATATACACATCATTTTGTATGTATGAAAGTATGTAATAGGAAGGTTCCTAAAAGTGGAATGGCTAGTTCAAACAGGATATGCATTTATAATTTTGATACTGCCAAACTACCCTACATGGGCGTTATAGCAATTCACACTTCCTCCCATAATATATGAGATGAAATCTGCTTTAAAATTGTTTGTTTTATTCACTAAAGAGTCACATTCTTTGTTCTCAACTCAAAAGTACATGGGTTTAACATTTTATGTCATTAAAAATAAAACAACAAAAACTAAAACCCATTATAAAATTAACAGCACATCTTTTTACTATAGGATCTTCTTGTTAAAATGCTGTGTAATCTAACAGAAAAGGTGTGAAAAACTCAGAATTATTAAATAAATTGACTCTAAGAGTCAAAAGATATCAGAAGTTTACAGCTTTCCTCTTTTTGTAAAGAATACAATCTGTAACTGATTTGCATATTCAAAATGTAAGTAAGTATATATTCAAAGATTTAACTGTTAAAGAGAAAAACCAACACAATATTTGAATCAGGAGTAAAATAAATGCTAAAATAACAAAGAAGCACTCCTGTGGCTTTAATAGACAATACTGATGATTCCTTTTCTCAGCAAGAATCTAACCTGGGTCCAAGTTGGTCAGGACATTCCTTGCGCTTTCTTGTCTCTGCCCTGGAGGGGTCAGAGGTATTTTCTCCCATCCCACTCATCTTGAACACATATCAGCAACTAAAACAGAAAACAGAGAAGAGGAAGAGAAAAATGAAGAGAGCTGATGATGAAGTGTCTGATTATTTTACCAACAATAAAAGAACTTCAACTCCAATCGGAAATTTGACACCAGTAATTAACACGTTGTTTTACGTGCATGTATGATTTCTAATATACAAGCTGTCTCTTTTAAAAAATCTTTTAAGATTAAGCAAATGTAAAGGTTAACATTTAAGAAACAAACAAGCCTACCTCATTGGGCCCAAACTCTTTAAACAGGAGTTGTATTTCAACAGCACTATGAACTACAATCTACCAGCTCTGGGTTTGGGCTGCCAGCCTCCAGTTTCAAGAGTGATCTTGTACCATGTGGAAACTACAGGTGTTGTAAGGGGCTCCTCCCAGTCTCTGTTTTGGATTAGCCAATGTGAAGTCTGTGCTGCAATAGCTCACCCATGACAGACAGCCCAGGGAAGAGCCAATGCCAGGACACGAAGGTTTTCAAATTTAACTAGGTAGATCTGACACCCCTGTAGCCCCGAGTTCCTGCACAAGGCCTCTTAATCAATGCCCCCTAGTGGGGGATCTTCCTGGCCCCTCGAGAAGCTCCTGTGCCCGGCTCTCCTGCAGTAGCTGCCTGGTTGCTCCTCCCTCGGTGCCCTCTCTCCATGGCAGCTCGCCTCCCTGCACACAGCATGGTTGCTTCCTCTCTCACATCCTGCCGCCTCCAAACTTTCCTTCCCTCAGTTGGTTCTGGCTGATATTGCCAAAGGTCTTAAGATATGCTCCGAAAGTCAGGTGAACTTTACTGACCCCAAGTGGGAAGGGCCATGATCAGCTCCTGCTTGCTGAATTCCTCTTGGTAAGAAAATAAAAAAACATATAAGAAAATCAGTGTGCTCGTCATCACTAACACAATCAAAATACTATTTAGGTAAGCAAGAACAAGCCAGTGACAGAGGTTTAAGTACTAAAAGAGCTGAACAAAGAGACTTACAAAGACTGTGAGGAAACCATAAAAGACTGCTACTCAAGGTGTTCAATAACTGCTTACCAAAACAAAAAACAATGCAGCAGGACAAGTTGAAATCTGCATTTAAAGTCTTTCCTAGAGCTCGTATTCTATGCTACTTCCCCTTCCTTCTGGCCCCCAGACTTCTAAATCGCCTTTGCCCTCCTTTACTTTTTGTAGTGGCTTCTTTTCTTTTCTGGATAGAAAAAAAAAAAAAAAAAATCAAAGGGAATGCCAAGTGCACTAGAAGACAGAGAACTTAAGGAAGATGACAGAGGACAATCAAGAGTAAGGACAGAGAGCAAGGAGGGCTAAGGAACATAATGCATACCAGTCAAACCGCTAGGCCGCTTCTTCCCTGTAATCTGGGGTGCCCAGTCTCAGCTGTACTATGCTAATTTCTTCTGGCCACTTCTGATACAATAGCGCAGTGGAGTTAGTTTTTTTTTTTAAAGAGTCATACGTAAGCAGAATGAAGAAATATTGTATCCGTTTAGGGAGGCTGCACCAATGGTACACATTTGATTTAAGAGGTAACACAGAAGAGAATAATTCTCAAAGCTGACACCCAGGCTTCTTGCTGGTTGGAGCAATGCAACCAAGTCCCTATATCCCACACCGTGGTCACAATTTTGGCCTGATAATAAGTATAATCTGTATTTATTTACTATGAAAGAGGCAGACTATGAGAGGCAGGATAGCAGAGAAGTTAAGGGCCAGTATTCATGTCCAAGCTTCACCACTTTTAGCTATGTGAGGCTCACTTGAGACCAGGAGTTGGAGACCAGCCTGAGCAACACAGCAAGATCCCATCTCTATAACAACAACAAAACCCTAAATTCCAGAATCCTTCTCAAATGATACCTTATAGACATTCACTTTCAGTACTTCTCTCTGAACCACAATTCTCATGGTTTCAATCATGAGATGTAAGAAAAAACATTACACATCCAGTCTAAGCTTTCAACAAATGACCTAGGAGATTTTCACTCTGAAAGCAGCTTTCTAGAAGTCATACAAACTTAAGAAAGTTTCTATCATTAAAATATAGCCTTCAATATACAGTATAGCAAAATACCCTATACAGTAGGTATAGGTGGCAAGTTTTGCTGTTAAAATGGCTATTCTCCCCCCCCGCCCCCGCCAGAAGTATTGCTAAAAAGTATAGTATTATCAGAAAGATCAGAAAGCTTTCAAAAGACAATGAAAGGAAATGACTGTTTTACCTAGTCACATACACCCAGTTTGAGGATGATTTAACATTATTTGCATCATTTACCTGTGAATATTCCGAAATACATACGCGAACAACTGCAACACATGAGGGACAGCACTGGGACATAGGGACCAGAGGGAGGGAGATAAGGAGCCATTTTCTAGTCTAAGTATAGTAAAATCATTTGAGCAGACTGTTTATAATTTGCTTGTACCTACTCAAGGTTGGCTTAAAAACCACGCTATTTGTAGACTGAAAATATAATTTACTCTTAAAGTAAGTTATTTAAATGCCAAGTTTTCCCTTTTATTATGTAGTGGTATCTTAAACACATTTCCTCAAAATCTGCAACTTTCGGCTTGATGAACATAATTGCTTCCTTATATTTTTGTGTCTAATGCACATGTCCTCTTCTCAGAGCAATATTCCTGGGCTATGTGCCCCAGTACACACCTCCTACCCACCTTTCCACCACCAAGGGAAAAGTGAGGTGGAGTCGGGAATGCCTCGCCAAGCCAAGGAAGGATGGCTGCCTCCTGGTAACCTCCAGGAAGTGCCAACACGCAGGGGTGCCCTGTCTAAATCATTGCAAATCACCCATAAAAACAAAAAGGAGACAGACCTGAGACCAAAACGAGGGAGAGAATGTAACACTGACACAGGAAAGGGAGGAGGAGGATGGGGGGTGACAGGCAGCTGCAGTCCTAGAGCGGACACATAAATTTATGCCCTGTGTTTTAGTGGGAGAGTCAAATAAATAACAGAAAACCTCATGAATGAGGTGCTCTAACCTAGAGGACTGTCTGATATTTCTGATGCCCTGTGTGAGGAGGCTGGGCTGGCAGCAAGTGTCAGTATTTCACACTGGAACAAGAGGTGGGGCCAGGTGAGTTCATTTCTCCCCCACTCAAAATACTGGGCAACGCAGAAGTGACGCAAATAAAAACCAGAGAGAGATACATAAGTTATAAAAATGACTTTCTTCTAGGTTATATAAACTACTTTTTCTATATAAATGTACATTCTAGTGTATATTCACTCATAGAGAAATATCTAAAATAAACGATATGGACAGAGGAATTTTGATGCACTTTTGTAGATTGAAGTTAAAAAATTCATTTCCAGAGTAAAGGCAGGAGATGGAAAATACTAAAAGGTAGCACTGAAGGTTCTAAAATTTCATTTGGTAACCAGCCCTAAATTAATAGTTTCTTATAACTGCTGCACACTCACATGAAATTAAAATTCTTAAGCATCTCACTCTCAATGCTGAAACTGTTTAACGTAAATCACAAAAACTGAAAATGACACAAGTAAACTCTCAGGCTGTATTTGACGGTAATTACAGTCATTGAGAGCAAACCAGTTTCTAACAGATGTTGGGGGTTGTGAAAGGACAAGGCTGAAAAAAAAGTTTCAAATCATCCATTCTTGTTATCTGTAACAACACAATAGCCCTGCTTTCACAGTGACCATACATCCTCCTCCCTTACATCCCTTGGTATCAACTTGGATGAGCTAGACAGGAGGGAAGAGTTACAGCCTTATGATTAGTAAGTTTTATCTCTAAAAAGTAACAATATTCTGGGAGGGGTGAACAAAACCAGTTGAATCCTTAGGATAATGACAGAAAGCAAAATAAAATGTTAAACCTCAACACAACTCAAAAATGTACTCTTTCATGGGATTCACCAATATAACTTACAAGTTAACAAAGCTTTGCTCTCAACACAATCTCATACCATTAAAGCTTGTTAATCATCCATAATTTATGTAAACGATAATATGCATTTTATCTTTTATCAGGACAGGCTATCTTCCAAACAAGGCTTGTAAAACTGCCAGATGCATTATATACAGAACAAATTCAGTTAAAGAATAAGAATACTACTGCTGCTGAACACCAAACATAATACAGTGATCGAACATCTATCCCAATTGCTAGCTCCAATAACTGTTCTTAAAGTTAGGCCCTCTCTGAAATTCCCCAAGTTAGAAATGACATAGAAAGAGCTACTGGAAAGCTTCTCTTATGAATGTCTACCTGAAGAGGACCTGCCTGATAAATCATCTAGCTCTTGTTATGAGAACAGAAAGACTCAGAGACTTCCGAGGTTCCTTCTGAACTCTCTTTACAATAGACATATGAAATTGTGTAACATGTAATCTAATCCTTTACAAACTTTTAAAACCAAGAAATGCTCAACCAATATTAAAAGTATATATAAAACCTCACTTAAATACCCTTCCATTTCTATTAAACTAAACTACAAAAGGACAATCTTTTAGAGCCCACTGTTTCTCAGAATTCCACCTCAATAGCTAAAGCTGTATCCACTATTGCTTTCCCACAAATGAAAACAATTGCTCATTCTAAATTGGCAACAGTTTTTTCTTCAAAGTATACTGTGTTCCAAGAGCGATCCCCTTATAAGCATAAAAGCATAAAAGCAAGATTTCTGGGCCAGGCTCTGATAAGTCTAAAAAACATAGTATCTAATGCTTCAATAAACAAAATGTGCTCTTTGGCTGTAGATGCCTGAGAAAGGTAGAACAGAAAGTAAGCCAAACTTGGGAAGTCAGTAAGATGATACAGAAGACATCCAATTGCTAGAGGAGGGGAAAGATCTCTTTTCAAATAGGGTTAATTGGTCGAAATTACCCAAAGCAGACATTATTTTGGCAAGATCCCAACTTCTGGCAACAGTTGAATAAATATTCTATGCAGGAAATATACAGACTACTCAGGGATATACTGTTGATTCATACAAAGAATCATCACACAGACAAATAAAATAGAAGTAGAACTATGTGGATTTACTAAATGCTAGGATGACAGCACATAGAAAATCAAACTTTGCTCCCCATTGGCAAACTAGTAATGCATTTAACAGTGATAGAGGACAATATTTTTAAAATTTTTACTTAGTAAAATTATGTATTATTTCCACCCAAGTGTCATTACTCTTTTTTACTAGATCATAAGGTCTCTTTTAATTTCATCTTTACATAACACTGTAGTACTTCCTGGTTTTCATACAGTAAAATTTTAATCTGCCTCACATACTATAATTTGTATCTATAGATTAATGTACAGACTCATAAAACTTTACATTAATTCATATATTAACAACAGTTAAGTTACCAAGATTTAGAGGACTTACTTCAAATAAATCCAGAAAAATCTAAAATTTGTTTTCAAATAAGTTCAGCTTTACTAGTTTAGATCAGTTTACTGTACATTTGCCTTTTTAAAATAACAGTAAGATAGACACAAACCACTATTATTAGGATATGATTTTTCAATACTAAAACACTAGCCATTTATCGTTAGGTAGAGGATTAAAGAGAGCAACATATCCTACAACTACAACTAGTCTCTAGGTAAAATGGTTTTAGCACCTACCTTCCCTTATGCTGTGTCTTAGTCCAGGAACAGTAATAACAGTGTATAAACAAATGTTTAAGCTAAAAATTTCTTCCTCTCAGTATCGTCTGCTCTTAGATTACTTTTGTATAATGGCCTTAAAGTGGTATATTAGATAGTAACTAGAAGACATATTCCATTTTCTGACTGAAAGCCAATAATACTCATGAATTTTTTAGCTGAAAGACACTTCAAGATGCCATTGGGAAGACTGTAATAAACACATTAGGCTGCAAACGGGCAGCAGCAGCTCTTTAACACATGCTGCAATAATCAAATAAATGGCTACATTCATGTTCACTGGTTACACAAATATTTTGCTGTAACCATCATCTGCATCTCTCCTAAAGAAGGGGAAAACCTCCTTAAAAGTCTTATCTTAGCAAAATTCAGGGCAGAATACATAAGTAGCAGGGAGCTGTTCTAAACTATCACTACCAACATGGGGGAAAATGTCTAGTCTGACATCAGTGGCATATGATGGTTTCTACTTTCTGAATTCTCATAGGCCAAGTTCCTTAACATAGCCTGTCACTGGACTGCTTATATATCGACATCAGCTGGTGCGAATATGGCCAGGAATAGCAAGACTAGGTTTTAATAAGTCCTCAGATGAGAAAACATCGCGGGAAGAAGCTGCATTCCTTGCATAATGTAAGCATTTTCTCTCCCCTTCAAGAAGAGTGTACTCAGTGTCTTTTTATTATTCTGAAAACCAGTTTTCACCAAAGGCTTAGCATTCTGGAAAGAAGTCATCAAACCAAGGACTACAATGTAGTGCTTGTGCTTGAGTTTCATAACTTGTCCAGACTAAAATTCAATTATCTTTCTTTATTCTGAAACCCATTTTAAATTTTGTTATGAGATTTAAAAAATGACTTTCCAATTCATGAGAAAGTTAACTGGCAAGGGCAAGGCAGTCTGTACCTATACAAATAGTGTTTTTTTAATCATTTGAGTTGTCAACAGTTCTTAAATAAATGAGACTTCTCTCTCATAGCATAATACGTTGTTTAGGTTTTTTGCTAACATTTATCGAAGACTTATTATGAGTTAGGTTACTTTGCACATATTTCCTTGCTTAAAAACCACAATTTGATATGTATATATACATCTTATAGATTATATAACCTCTCTGACCTGTTTCCAGTAATTTGCCTAAGTCACACAGATCATGGGTGTAATGATAACAACCATGATCTATGGAGTGTTTCTACATTGGTTGGCATTTTCTACGTACTTTACCTGTATGCACTCCTTCAGTTCCTGTAACAGCCTGATTATCACCATTGTATAGATGAGGAAATTGAGGTACAAGAGAAATAAAGTAACTTGAAAAAGGCCACACAGGAAATCTTGGAGTTCATGAATCCAAACAGTTCCTCAATTCTTAACCACTGTAATGTGGGCATTAAAGGTTCCTATACTTTGATACTTTCACTGAAGAGAGAAATTTATAAACTAGTGTATACTATAGGAAGCAGTATATTTTAACTTAGTAAACAGTGACTATGTAATTTGAAAGCACTTTTCTTTTTCTTAAAAACAGTATCACTGTGAAATGTAAAACACTTCTTTCTGTTAAACCGTGTGTATGTTAGAATCATGTATCCCTTTATTCAATAAATAACTAACGCTCCAGGCACTGCTGCAGACACTGGAGAGGAAGTCATGACAAAACAGCTAACGATCCCTGTCCTCCTGCAGCTCACATTCCAGCGCAGAAAAGATATCACGCTCAGCTCATGCACAATTATTCCCCGAAGATAAGCAAATATTTTTCTTATTATTGAATTTATTATGAAGTTAGTAAGACACCAACTAGAAATTTTATCTGGCATACCAAGAATGCTCAGTTTCACTCAAAACAGTAAAAACCTTCTTTCTTCTGTTTCAGAAATGGTAACTGGTTAATTTAAAAAGTCAGTTATGAAGGGTAATTGTAAAAATGATACATGCCACTTTAATAATTTCCTTTTAACTTTAAACACAAATGTAACTTTGACTCTCAGTCTCCATTGGTGTTTCACAGTGCTTTTCTTGCAAAAATCATACCTATAATTTATCATATAAATAGTGGACAATAAAACCAGTCTCTACTCTCCAATTTCTGTTTATTTAAAACAGACCTAGAACTTATAGACACTTAGATTTCTTTAAAGTGCTTATAAGGTACAGATTTGTATGATTTTTTCCCAGCGTATTAGACATGTGTTATGTGTCCTATACACCCATTTGGCAGCAATGTTTGTTCATTTCACTTTGAGTCTCAGTTTTCACAGAAACAAATGTATCTTTTCAAACTCACACTCGATATGTTACATATATTTAATTAAATTATGTCATTATAATAACAAGTACAACTGGCAAAAACTGTCTGGAAACAAGAATCTGGCTCTCGGTAGACACACAATATCATGGCTAGGTGCAGAGTACCCCACCCCCGCCCCGCTTCTCCCTGTCCTCCCGCTCCTCTGTTTCCCTACCCCTATCCTCTCCTGTCCAGAGTGAGGCTTACTGAAGTTGCCCATCATCCTGAGACTCTCAGACAGTGGCAGCATCAGGCCACGATTTATTAAGGGGGAATGCAGATCTTGGGGGTATTCTAGTCTATCAGTCCAAAGGAGGTTTTTTTTTTTTTTTAAATCAGAATTTACACAAACCCAAACTGAGGGCAGAGGTCATTCAATCATTCAACAAATATTAGTGAATACCTATTATGCGCCAAGCAAAGTTCTAGTTATTGGAGAATATAGCAATAAACAAAACAGACCAAGTCAGTGACTCTTATATTCTAATAGGAAAGTAGGGAGACAGTGGGGAATAGTAAAACAAAAATATTTACCACATCAGATAGCGATTAGAGATATAAAGAAAAACAAGGTAGGGCCGGGTGCAGTGGCTTACGCCTGCAATCCCAGCATTTTGGGAGGCCGGAGCAGGAGGATCATGAAGTCAGGAGTTTGAGACCAACATGACCAACATGGTGAAACCTGCCTCTACTAAAAAATACAAAAATGAGCCGGGCGTGTTGGCGCGTGCCTGTAATCCCAGCTACTCAGGAGGCTGAGGCAGGAGAATCACTTGAACCCACAAGGCAGAGGTTACAGTGAGCCGGGATCGTGTCATTGTACTCCAGCCTGGGCGACAGAGCAAGACTCCATCTCAAAAAAAAAAACAAAAAACAAAAACAAAAAAAAGGAAAAAAAGAAAAACAAGGCAGGAAGATTAGGATAGAGCATAATGTAAATGGGGTGAGGGACACTATTTTACATAGGTAGCCAGCAAAGTCTTCTCAGATGGGTGTTATCTGAGAGCTTTCTAACAGATCTCTAATATTCATAATATAATTTCTTTAATATGCAACCATTAATCATATGAAAAGCTGTACAACATTGTGGCTTAGATCACATTCTCTGGTGTCGACTCTGGCTGGAAATCCCTAGAACACCACATATATTAGTTATTTGACCCGGGGCAAGTTATTTAATTAACCTCTTTGGAGCTCTGTTTCTTCATTTGTAAAACTGGAGCAATAATACATACCTTTATAGGCTTGCTGAAAGCATGAAATGTAAAGGGCACAGAAGAGCAGCTGGCATCTAGTAAAGGCTTATTTAATAAACATAAACTGTTATTTGAATGTAATAGACTATAAATGTTAACAAAATAATCTAAACTGATGGTGAATTTGGAAAGAAAAATTAAACAGAAAATTAAAGAACTAAAAATTAAAACAGAAAAGTTATCAAAATATTAGCAATTAAAGTATTTCAATAGGTACTATGGGTGTAATTTAATTTTTGTATTTTCCAAATTCCCTTTCATTAACACATCAGACTTTTGTGAGTTTATACTAAGAACAAAGAAAGAAAGAAAGAGGGAAAGAACAGGAGGGACAGAGGAAAGAAAGAAGAAAAGAAACGAAAGAAAGAAGAAAAGGAACGAAAGAAAGCTGACTGTGCTGCTGGGAAAAACAAACTAAAACCTAGGCAAAACAAACGGAATTTTTAAAGTAACCTGCTCTTTGGAATATAAACTGTAAGTGTATGAATTGTTTACATGCATATTTACAGAAAAATATTGCAAAAAATGAGGTAAACCTATACAGTACTAAGTGGCACAAAGACTGCCTACAATGAATGAAATGAGAAATCAAATCTCATTTTACTGGTGTTAGCAATGAAATTTCAAGTAAAAATTATTTTCTTTGGTAAACCAAAGGATATTTCTATAACAATTTCCAAACTACTAAATCTGTATTATAACTATACTTAAAACTTAGGGTAAACTTAAATTTACCCCAAGTTCTTCTGTATAACATAGACAGATATTTAGGTATTTTAGAGTCACTAGCATATCCTACGTTCTTTAACTATATGGACCGCTCATGTTTTTTTCTTCTACTGACTCTTTCAGAGCAAGAAATATATCTAAATCACAAGAGCTTTCCAGTAAAGGTTACTAAAATTGCCCTTCTTCCTCAGAAAAATCTGGTCTATCCTTCCAAAGCAGCTCAGAGCATACTCCCTTTACGCAGGCTTCATTAAGTCCACCAGGAAGAATTAAAGGTTCCCTTTTACTTGTTCAAAGCCCATGGTACATTAAAGTGAAAGTAACACTTTTTTAAATGCCTCCTGATCAGCTGCCTCTTTCCCAGGAGAGGGTCCAGGGTGTTTGTTGGCACCCACAGTCCCCATGAGGCAGCCATTTGTGGGCCCCAGGCAGGTTCATGCTGCTGCCTCCCACTCCAGTTTCTCTGTGTCAGGGATGGGCCTTAAGAAACTCACTCCTTCCCTTTTGTCCACTATCACTCACTTAACTCCAAACTTTCCTGTGGGTTCTTTACCTCGATCAAACAGAAAAGCAAAGTGGAGGCAAAACTTTCAAGCATGTGGCATGAAAAAAGTACAGGACCCAAATTTAATAAAGGTTTGTGGTTTGAGAAGAAATAAGGGACATAATTATAGCCTTTTTTGGCAGCGTAAATAATATTTCCTTTCTAGGGTGACGGTGTAAGAAGTATTCTTATGAAATACTTTTTTATGCTCTTCTCTCTATTTTCTACAGGGATAGAAAATAATAAGACGGAAAAATCTAGTTTGGGAGGACCTCTGAATCATTTTCTTACCATACGAATTCCTACAAACTTACTCTTGGTCAGATCATTACAATAATTCTTAACACTATTTGTTATGAGGCAATGGTTAACATTAATAACCAAAATGGCAGCTCTAGATTAACAGAAGCTCCCCTGCCCCAAAAAGATACCAATTTTGTCTCATAAAAATAAACCAAATTAGGCCAGGTGCGGTGGCTCATGCCTGCAATCCCAGCACTATGGGAGGCCAAGGGGGGCGGATCACCTGAGGTCAGAAGTTTGAGACCAGGCTGGCCAACATTGTGAAACTCCATCTCTACAAAAACACAAAAAAATTAGCCAGGCATGACTGCACGCACTTGTAATCCCAGCTACTTGGGAGGCTAAGGCAGGAGAATCACTTGAACCCAGGAGGTGGAGGTCGCAGTGAGCCACTGCACTCCAGCCTGGGCGACAGAGCGAGACTCCATCTCAAAAAAAAAAAGCCAAATTAAGCATTTTTATTTGCAAATAACACATACCTACAGAATGTTTACTGAGAATTACTAGAACTTAGAAAGTTTTTATTTAACAAAAATTCATTATATAAATGGAATTTGAAAATTACGTTGGCACCTAAAAATGTGAGTCAAAACCCTTAACCATTTTTTCTCCCTCAAATGACGGATTTTGGTAATCATCAAAACCAGCCATTCTGTAAGATCATGATTTATATTTTAGCTCTTTTAAGTTTCAAACTTGAGACACAGGCAAGTAGCTGTCAGCAAAAGCATAATCATATTGCTATCACTGGGATTGTACAGTGGAATCTAATTCTCTGACCTCAGTGTCAGAGGCTGGGGGACCCTCTAGTTTTGGCAGACAAACTTTGTGAAGAGCATAGAATAGCCTTGGCAAGCTGCCAGTGGAGGGTTTTCTCCCCTTTATAGCCCCAGATGGAGAATTATTATGCTTTGTGGAACTAAATATGTAATTAGATTCAAGAATGGTAGCTTCTAGTTACCCCTTGAGTAGTTAATAAGAGTGGTCTACAATAGGCATTAAAAAGATTAAAGAAAATTCCTTCTATTTTGTATGTTGCTCTCTATCTGTTTCTTACAAATAGTCCGAAGACGTTTTTCCACTGAGAGAATAAAGAACAACTGTTTATAAAAGCTACACCTATGGATAAAGATCTCTAAGACTGCTGCACTCTATTTAGCTATAACTAGCAAGTAATAAAGCATGGAAAGAAACTTAAAAGAAATTGAGATAATTGCTTGACACCTCATAGACAGTTAGCTATATTATATTCCTTCCGCCTGATACTAAAATAAAATGGATGATAATCCATCAAGCTGAAATTTAAGCCCTGGTTCTAGTTGGGATAGAATGATGTGGAGAAAACTAAGCTAGCTCTCAGAGACACCACGACACAGTATATACGTGTTCATAGCATGAACATACGATTTCTTTAGTTGGTATTTTCTTTCAAGTCAATGTTTCTGAACCAACAGCAGTGACTATTCTACTTACGGCAAAAATATATTTGAACAATCTAATGTTACATATGGTTAAGTTTCTAACTAATATAGGTCTCTTTTGGTTTAAAATAAAGCCTAAATTACAGGCTTTTAACTTAAAAATCTATTTGCATTTATTTTCTTCTGATATTGAATTCAACTGTACTGATAATTATTGAGTAGCTGCTAAGGGCAAATTACTTTGCTCTATGGACACTGCAATACAGTCACTGAGTAAATAACAGGATTTGATCTCATGAAATGCAAGATTTAGGAAGAAGATACAAGTATGGAATTAATTAACATAGAAGACAGTATACATAAAAAGTACAAAGTGCTAACGAAGGAAAAATTACTTCCTTCATTAGGAAGAGTAGACAAAGGTTTTATGAATGCCTGAGCTAGGTTTTGAAGAATGGGTATAATCTTCCAAAGTGAAGGGGAGATGGGTGAGCATGTATAAGAGAACTTCAGGGCACCAAAGTGGTACAGTTACTAAAGAGTGAGGCAATGCTAGAGTTGTTGTGGGGAGCCTGCATGCTGAGATGACCATGGGACCTGGGGATTTGGGAGTATGGATCCTTCCCCTCCTCGCTTTCCTCTTTCTGCCAGGCCCTGGACTGAGTGCCAACGGCATCCTACCTGAGCCAGCACGACCCGTGCTTATCAAAGAGTCACCTGGGAACTGTCAGAAATGTACTCTCTGGCTCTGACCAGACCTTCTGAAAGGAGACTTTGGAGGTGAAACACAGCATCGGCTTGCCAAGCCCTTCCCATGATTCTGATGCTTGCTGAGATGTAAGTTGGAACCCCTGCCCTAAACTTTAGAAAGAAATTGTCTTGCTCTATGGGTGACCTGAAATCTGACTAACACATAGTGATTTTCTTCCTCTTTGAGGGAGAAGGAAAAGAAGAGATAAGGTAGAGTATATTTAATTCATTTAGTTCATTTATTTACCAGGTATTTAGTTAGGCACTTACTTTGTAGAGTCTGAAAACCTTAACCCCCAGAATAAGGAGTAGCTCTTGTCAATTTAATAAACTGTGAGTACAATGAAAACTTTTGAGCTGAAGATGGTAAAGTCACAGTTACGCTAGAAAGATTAGCATGGTAGCAGTCTAAATGATGTTTCTGACAGTGTAGGGAGGAGAGACTGGAAAACCATTAATAGGATACTGCAAAAGGCCACATATTGTATGGCTGCATTTATATGAAATGTCCAGAATAAGCAGACCTGTAAAAACAGAAAGTAGATTGGTGGCTGCCAAGGGCTGGAGGGAAGGGGAAACGGGGAGTGACTGTTGAGTATAGGGTTTCTTTTGGGGTTGATAAAACTGTTCTGAAATTAGATCATGGTGATGGCTGCACAACTTGCAAATAAACTGAATACTCCTGAATTGTACACTTTAAAAAGGCTGAATTTAATGTGAATTATATCTCAAGAAAGCTATTATTTAAAACAAAACAAAACAAAAAGAACAAAACCAACAAACTTAACCTGGCAACACTGTGCAACAGATAAATGGATAGTTTGCAAGTATTTAGAAAACACACTGGGGATATGAGCAAGGACTTCTCCAGCAACATTCATTCCAAATGAGTTTTCCTTATTCTTTTTGCTAAAGAGATCAGAGTAAGAATTTTAATTTTTTAAAGCTTACTTTTTGCTTAATAAACATGCTCCCAGTATACAATTTAGAAAACACAAAATAGAATAGCACATATTCCTACCACCCAGAGAACAACCAATGACTTAAAAAATTTCCTGCTCAGTATTTTAAAGTGTATGTGTGTATACAATCAAGCACAAACTGTATATATAATTTTATACCTGGGTCTTTGTTTTCTTAATGTTATCCACTAAAATTTTTCCATGTCATTAAATGTCTTTATAATTTTTAATGGCGCTATGATATCCCATCATATGAATATACCATATTTAACCATTTATTTCCATTTTTGCAACTATAAATAACTCTGATTAATATCTTAAATATGTCTTGATCCACATTTCTGATTATATACCTACAATAGTCTTAGAAATGTAATTACTAGATCAAAGGGTCTGATCATATTTAATCCTATTTATGTACTGTCAAACTGCTTTCCAAGAAGACTATTAATTTACAACCCCCTCAGCAGAGTATGCGAGTTCCCTTCTCACAATTCATGAGTATTAAGATTTTTTTAAAATGCTTTGCTAATTTAAAGATTATGGTGTGACACTGTTTTACAATTTAAACTGATTCCTAGTAATTGAGTATCTTTGAATTGTTTTAGCACTTCATTTCTCCTCTGATGAAAGAATGCTGAGTCAGGTATGCCATATGTTGAGGTCAGCTAGGCATGTGATGTAATGCTGTTGTGCAGATGAAAGCAAAATGTGGGTTCCACTGGTGGTCTTCAACTTTGGCCGCTAATCAATCACCCAAGGAGCTTTTGAAACCACAGTTTTCCTGGCTCCACCCCAGACCAACTAAAGCAAAATCCCTTGAGGAAAGACCCTAGGGGATCAGTTGAAACCTACTGGGCTGGATGACAATGGAGAACTGAGTCAAGGCTGGTGGAATAACATGCTGGGTGTTAATAGAATATTAATCCTGTCTGGTTCTCCTGAGAGGCCACCACTCCCCTGCAGTCCACTCCAGTGGAAGCTGCTATCCTCTCATTACACAGGTAGTAGGGATAGTACTTGGGGTCACCCTCTCCTCACTCTATTACAAAGATGCCCTTATATAAAATCTTTCCCCTCTGAAAAAACCCTCTCTCTATCAGTACCATAGAACACCTCTATCTATCTTCCTAAGTTTACCAACATGCAGCTTAATCCCCCACAGTTACTGAAGAATTCTGCCATCAGACTAGCGCTTCCTCTATAGCTCAAATTTGGTCATCATTCTGAGTAATTTCAAAGACTGTGTGGATGAACTAATGAGTATCCCCCAGGTCCTTGTCTGTCAACTCCAACAAACTTCACCTCCCCTCTACTTCAGCCGCTGCCTTCTACAATCATGCTGTGAACCTCGTTACCACGCAGAACTGTTCCCATTTGAACACCATTTTTTTGTCCACAAACTCCTAAGCACACTAGCTTTCATACTGTCTTCCTCCACAACAAACAGTCTTCAGTGTACTCCAGTCCCCTGCCCCTTTCCGTCATTCTCGGCTAGAGCCACCTGCCCACCCGCAGCCACCTCCGTTCCCTTTCACACCCTCCTCTCACAGAATTCTTTCAGCAAAACTTCATTTCCAAGTCTTTCTACCATAAGGGGAAGCTGAGCACTGATGGAGAATATCAAGCAGCTAAGAGCAGAGTGGCCCCACAGATTTCAGGGTTTCTAAAACTGCCCAGGCCCTTAGTCCTGCCTGTCAATCCTTTACTTTGTTCTCAGCTTGTTCTACTGACCTCAACAATTATTTCCAGCTTTTGCCACTTCAGCAAACACCCGTTCAATTTGATTTTCCTCAACTTCCCTTCTTCCTGCTTAGAAAGACAGCCACCTCCATCTTCAACATCACTGCTGGTGTCTCAGAGAATGTGTGATCCTTCTGTCTGTAAATACTAACTACTCCAACCCCATTTCTATTCCCCTCCTCACCTTGTGAGACCCTGCTGCAATAGTCACAGCTTCTCATTTCAACCTCTTCCTCTCTACTGAAAGCACACTCAGGTCATTTCCATCCTTTAAAATAAAAATGTTTAAAGGATGAGCTTAAATTCCTCTCCAGCTACCACACAATCTCACATCTTCCTTCACATCAGACCTGTCTAAAGAATACAAAGGTCTGGGATTCCTTTATCTCCAAACACTGGGGACCATATGATTTAGAATTTACACACACATATACATATACATATATATACACATATATACACACATACATACACATATGCGTGCATATATATATATACACACACACACAAATATTTCATTCTAGAAAGGTAATACATGTCAGCCAGGTGCAGTGGCGCATGCCTGTAATTCCAGCACTTTGGGAGGCCAAGGCAGGCAGATCACAAGGTCAAGAGATCAAGACCATTCTGGCCAACATGGTGAAATCCTGTCTCTACTAAAAATACAAAAATTAGCTGGGCAAGGTGGTGCATGCCTGTACTGCCAGTTACTTGGGAGGCTGAGGCAGGAGAATCGCTTGAACTTGGGAGGCAGAGATTGCAGTGAGCTGAGATCGCACCACTACACTCCAGCCTGGGTGACAGAGTGAGACTCCGTTTCAAAAAAAAAAAAAATAGATAATGCATGTCATATACCATATTTCATTATAAACCCAGAGGGATCTACAGAAGCATTCTATAATCAAATTCAGTATTATTCCTGCAGTGAAATGTATGAATATTCACACCAAATGAAACAAATGATGATTATAAATCATCTCACATCCATTCAGGTCAGGTTTTACCGCCAAATGAATTACAAAAAGTCTTTCCATTTTAGTGTGCTGAATTTTGAGATTCAAATAAGGGAATAGAGGCATGTAGATTATTCTCCTATTCCCTTCTACTCACTGTATGACCCAAAGATATTGTATTCCCTATTACCCCACTAAATCTGCCCTCCCTAGTCTTCCATGACATTCAAATGTCAACCTACAGCAATTGGGGCATACTATATGTTCTTATCAAACTTTCTGCTGTGTTTACCACAAAAATCACACCCCTTTTGTGGTTCCTCCTTTAACCTCTCCATTTTGTGGCTTTCATGACATAACAATCTATAGGTCCTCCTCTTACATAATGATTCTTTTTCAATCTCTTTCATGGGATCTTCTTCCTCTTTGAAGTTATCCGGGTTTCCATCTGTCCAATTCTCTCCTCATTCATCTCTATTTAAAAAATTATTTTTAACAGCTTTACTGAGGTCACATGTCATAAAATGCAGCAATTTAATGTATGCATTAAAAAGCAGTTTTAGTGTATTCACAGGGTTGTGAAACCATCACCATATGTAATTCCAAACCATTGTCGTCACCCTAAGAGGAAACCCCAAACTCATACAATTAATCCCCATTCTCTCCTCTACTAGCCCCTTGCAGCCACTCATCTACTCTCTATCTCTATGGATTTACCTAATATGAACATTTCATATAAACAGAATCAAATAATATGTGGCCTTCCATGTCTCGCTTGTTTCAATTAGCATAATGTTTTCAAGGTTCAGCAATACTGCTGCATGTATCAGTACTTCATTTCTTTTTAAGGCCAAATATTCTATTGTAGAGCTATACCAAATTTTGTTTACCCATTACTCAGTGAATGGACATTTGGGTTGTTTCTACTTTTTGGCTATTATGAAGAATACTATTATGGACATTTGTGTGCAAGTTTTTACACAGATATATGCTTTCCATTCTCTTTGATATACAGCTAGGAATGGAATTGGTGAGTCATATGGTAACTCTATGTTTAACTTTTTGAAGAACTGCCAAACTACTTCCCAAAGTTCTACACCATTTTACATTCCTACCAGTAATAAACGTGGATTCTTTTTTTTTTTTTCAAATCTTCTCCAAACCTTGTTATTTTTGTTTTCCTTTTTAAGTTATAGCCATCCTGCTGTATATTAAGTAGTATATCTCATTGTGGGTTTGATTTGCCTTTCCCTAATAACTAACAATATTGAGCATCTTTACTTGTGTTTATTTGGCTATTTGCATATCTTCTTTGGAGAGGTGTCTACTCAAATCCTTTGCCTGTTCCTAAAATTAGGTTCTCTAGTGATTGATTCTTAATAGCTTTTGGGGTTATGAACCTCTCTGAGTATCTGATCAAGGTCAAAAAGTAAAAGCACACACATACAGAATACGACATACAATTTTTCCAAAATGTCACTAACTCATTAAGACCATTTATGGATCCTCCAGACTAAGAACCCTTGTTCTATACCATAGGTTCTCAACCATGGCTGCAGATATAAAAACCACCTGATTTTCATTTTCCATTGCCATATGATCCATCAATTCTACCTCTAAGTATACACCCAAAAGATGTGAACTTTATGTGGGACTCAGACATATATACATCCATGCTCAAAGCAGCGTAATAGGTGAATAGGTTTTGCTAAAGGTGAAAACAACCCAAATGTCCATCAACAAATGAATAAATAAAATGTGCACACATATAATAGAATATTATTCAGCCTTAAAGAGGAAGATGGTACTGATACATGTTAAAACATGGATGAACCTTGAGAATATCCTAAATGAAAGAATGATTCCACTAATATGAGGTACTTAGATGGGTCAAATTTATGAGAGAGAAAGAGGCATATAGATTATCAGGGGCTGGGGAGTGACAGGGAATGGAATTATTAATGGGTTTCTATTTGGGATGATGAAAAAGTTCTAGAAATGAATAATGGTGATGGTTGCACAACACTGCTCATGTATTTAACATTCCTGAAATGTGTACTTAAAATAGCTACAATGGCAAATTTTATGGATATTTTACAATAAAAAATTTTAAAAAATATTTAAAAACACCCAAGATAACCAGGTACCATTCCAGAGCCATTAAATCAGAAATTTTAGAGGTGTGGTATGACCATCAATATTTCTCTTAGGCCAGGCGCAGTGGCTCACACTTGTGATCCCAGAACTTTGGGAGGCCAAGGCAGGAGGATCACTCAAGCCTAGGAGTTAGAGACCAGTCTGGGCAACAAGACAAGACCTTGTCTCTACAAAAAAATCAAAAACTAGCTGGGCATGGTGGTGCACACCTGTAGTGTCAGCTACTTAGGAGGCTGAGGCAGGAGGATTTCTTGGGCCCAGGAGATCAAGGTTGCAGTGAACTATGATCATACCACTATGCTCCAGCCTGGACAACAGAGTGAGACTTTGTTTCAAAAGACAGATTTTTTTTCTTAAAAATTTTCCAGATAATTCTGATGTCCGACTAGGATTAAGAACTGCTGCTTTATAGTATCTTTGGTGGTACCAATTATCCTTATGGGTTCCCCAAATCTTTCCAGCCTTCACCTCTCAAAGCTTTCACCTTAAAAATCATGTTGCCTGCTAAGTGACTACTCAGAAAATTAAACACATCCATTTTTATTCCCCGCCCCCAAAATGCCCCATGTGTAAGATGTCAATCCACTGAACATCCTCCTTATACTTCTGTATTCTTGTCAAATCATCAACAAGATAACTGTGCCTCTCCAATATCCTCAAGTCTCTCCTCTTATCACTTTGCTAATCACTACTGCTTCTATTTCAGGTCTTTATCATCTCTCACCTGGATTATCCAAAATAAGTCTCCTTATTTTCCAGATAACTTCCCTGATTAAAATTCTTTAATGGTCTTCACTCCCTCCAAGAGGAAGTCTGTGCTTCCTCAAACATAATACAAGGCGCCTTATGATCTAGCCTGTGCCTCTGTCTCCAGGTTCATTTCTTGTCCTTTTCTGTTTGCCCGGGAACTATAAAATGCACATGGTTCCTCATTTACTACATATCAGCTCTTACCTAAGTTCTTTTGCTTGTCCTATATGCAATAAGCCATATATCATCTCCTTTTGGGTACCTCCCACTCATCTTTAAGACCTAGCTCACACTGACTCTTCCTCTCAATATTAAATTCCACTCTTCTGTCTTCTAAATGCCTACACAGTTGGCTCTCTCCATTATCTGTGGTTCTGTATTCACAGATTCAGCCAATCTCAAATTTGAAACCTAAAAAAAAAATACAACAATAAAAGCAATACAAATAAAAAAGCAGTACAATATAACAACTATGTGCACAGTATTTGCAATGTATTAGGTATTATAAGTAATCTAGAGATGATTTAAAGTATGTGAGAGGATGTGCATTATATGCAATTACTATGCCATTTCATATAAGGGACTTGAGCACTGGCGGATGTGGGTCTCCATTGGGTTTCTAGAACCAATCCCCTGTAATACTGAAGAACAACTGCATATAACTCTACCATTAATCATGTATACCATAACTATCTTACTTATGTCTTTTCCCTACCATATTTTAAGCTCTTTGAAAGATAGAAACGAAGTATTTCTCGTTTAAAAAAAATCCTAGGCCCTTATTAGAACGCCTGATGCACAAGTGCTTAATAGTCATGGAATAAATTGCTTTACAAACTGCTATCGAGTTTGAAGCTACTTCACCAAAATAGGTAGTATCGTTGAATATTTACTATGGTAGAGTAGTATACTTGTATTATTTTATTTGATCCTCACAATTAACTGTATGAAGTAATTATTATTATTCCCTGAATGAAAATCCAAGTAACATGACTAAGGTCAAACACAGACAACAGCTGGTAGAAGCAGGATTTGAACCCATGCTGTCTGACTCTAGGCCTGTACTCTTTACCTCTAGGACACTGCCTCATTATTAGAGGCACTGCTACTCTTTCAACTTCTTACTGTGCATGTCTCATCTCAAGTAAATAATTCCATCCAGTATTTTCCTATGGTTTCTTTTTTTTTTTTTTTAAAGTATAAACTTATAGTTTTGTATGTTAAAATTTAGGGCCAGGTGTAATGGCTCATGCCTGTAATCCCAGCACTTCAGGAAGCCGAGGCAGGAGGATTGCTCGAACTCAGGAGTTTGAGACTAGCCTGTGCAACATAATGAGACTCTGTCTCTTTAAAAAAAAAAAAAAAATTATCTGGGCATGCTGGCATGCACCTGTAGTTCCACATACCAGGGAGGCTGAGGTGAGAGGATTGCTTGAGCCCAGAAGGTGGAGGCTCTAGTGAGCCAAAATCACACCACTGCACTCCAGCCTGGACAACAGAGCAAGAGTCCATCTTCCAAAACAACAGAAAGAGTTTACAATGCTTTAGCATATTACTACACACTCTTCATAGCCAGCATAACTACTCCAAGAACAAACACAGACACTTGCCATTAGGTTGAAAAAAAAATTAACTGTGTGAAGTTCTAAGTAAGGGAAACCAAAGATGATGGTCATTTAAGTCAAAATAACCAGGGGATTTTAGGTGATTGCAGTTTACTATGATTTAGACAAATGACTTGATGCTAAAAATAACAAATATAACCACAGACCACCAAAACAAAGGCAAAATTAAAAATATGTGATTAAGATAGAAATACGAGATTCCATGTTGCTCCAGAAAACAGAAATGACAGGTTCATGGATAACTTAGTCAAATAAGTGTGTGTGTGTGTGTGTGTGTGTGTGTGTGTGTGTGTGTGTGTTTAAACTACTTAGGAAGAGGACATACATAGGTGAGAAAATACACCACATGTGTTAAAGGACTATTTCACAGACAAGAGATGCCACACTGACAAAATATGCAGTTTAAACAACAAACAAAATAACAATATACTAGGTGCTTAGTAATTAGTATAGTGTTGAAGAATGTATTTGGCATGACATTATTTGATTCTCAGAGCTCTACAATGTAAGTATCGTTCCTATAAGAAAATAGATTCAGAGAAGTTACGTGACCTCTCCAAGGTCTCAAAGCTCTTACATCACAGGACAAGGCTTGAAACCAAGCTCTGACTGCAAATGCCATGCTCTGCACAATTCTTCCCATGTCTAAGAAATGCCATTAAATAACTATCTAGAAATACATAACAGGAGAGTTGCCAAAAACAACACAAGGAAATGATCTAGGTAAAATATATATGAAAAAACGAACAAATCATCCTCAAAGTCTATGGACTGTCTGTCCCTGGAGACCAAGGAAGTATGAATTTTCCCTTTACCCAAATCTTCCTTGAGTTATGTTACTGGGATATGGTGACTTGTAGCTTCTGTTCATTTCTAGCACCCAAACCATTCTCAGCAGCTCCAGGTACTGACCATAACCAACAGCATATATGGTACATTACTTGCCCAAACCACAAAATTATACAGAACTTAGGTGATTTAGACATTGAGGACAGACCCAGGCCCCCATAAGCGCAACTGTGTCCCCATTTCCCTCCATATCTGCAATCTTGACCCACTATTCTAGAGAAACAACAGATTTTTGTGTCTCACAGTAATTGGGTTGATTTCTCTTACTTAGGTGTGCTCTGCTCACATTAACCTCTGTATAAGAGACAACTTTCTGTTTACATCCGCTACCTTGCCTTTTCCTACTTAATCCTAGGTACTCTGATAACATTTCTAACCAACTTTAGAAGACTGTGTTTCAGAATCTAATTTCAACTGCCTTGAGTTTACCTGGGAGTTGAAATATCTGGAGGTGATGGGAGATCAAACCAGGTAGGAAAGAACAGGCCTCAAACAGGTCATTACAGGAATTCTGTTTCAGTCTTGAAACGGTAACTGAATATATTTAAACAATGGTTCATTCTGATAAACATATGTAACAACTTATCATCTAAATGAAAGACTAAACTCTACCAACCACCAAGCAGAAAAACCAGAGAATTTAAATTGGTCTTCAAATTTCAGGTGTGAAGAAACACAAGACCTAGAGTCCTCACTGATCTTCTTGGTAAATGTCACGTAGTACAAGACTCCAGAGCACTCTATTCTGAACCAAACAATCCATTACCACAGCCCGTCCTAAGAACCCACAACCTGCTGATGTAAGACAGCTTTTCTCCATCTCCTTACACAGAAGACACCCTGATAACACGATGAGACACTGTCCCCCAGCACTTGATTCAGGTATCCAATCTACAGGTTGCCTGGGTCTAGAGGGATGGCTTGGCACAAAAGTTCTATCCAGACAAAGACAATGGTGATTGGTTGGCTCAAACAGGTTGTCAGTCTTTGGGATAATTAAAAGAGAGAATTGTTCAGTAAGAAAAGAAAGCAACAGCTAAAAAGACACATAGGAAGAAACCACAAGATAATAAAGTTACAAGGAGAAATGAATGAGCCAAAGTTACAAGGCAGAGAAAAGATACGCAGTGAGAGTGTGAATGGGCTGGTTAGCTGGCAGGACAAGCAGAGCAGAGCAGATTGAGAGACCACCTTTGCTACCACAGTCAACAAGTTCATGGTTCTCCAACCACTCCACACAGGAAATCATCTCTTATGCCCAATCCTTTCAGATTTCAATATCTAGACTATCACACAGACACAAAGGCTTTGGGGAATTGTGGCCCTCTAAGCCTTTCCAACAAAGAAGCTCTATTGAGAAGGGCAGCCCTATTTGACTGCATCTACTAACATGGCCTTGAACCTCCAGATAATAATAAGTTTCAGAGTCACTTCTTTTTTCCACCATTTACTAGCTGTACAACCTTAGGAAAGGTACTTACTTAACCTTTCTAAGCTGTTTCCATGTCTGTAATATTTGCAGATAACATTTACTTCACAAGTTTGAATGAAAATTAAATGATACAAAGCAGAAAAGTACATGGCCTGGTATACAGAAACACCCTCATAAAAATAAGCTGCCTTCATTATTATTGTCATTATTATCTGAAACACCTGGTCCATTGTAGGTACTCCACAAATAGCACTCCCTATTCGAACAGGAGATGCTCTGTCTTGTTTCAGCTCTCATACTGTAACGCAAGTATCTTTCTGCGGTCTCTTTAGGGCCACATTTTTTGCATTTTTGTTCTTCTGCTGTTGAAAATGGCCCCCAAGCATAATGCTGGAATGCTATATAGGGTTCCTAAGTGCCAGAAGGCTGTGATGTGCCTTATGAGAAAATATGAATGTTAGACAAGCTTTATATTCAGGCAGGAGTTACATTGCTGTTGGCTGTGAGCGCAATCTTAATGAATCAACAATATTAGGTAACTTACATATTAAATAAGTTGTCTTTAAACAGAAATACACATAAGGTTATGTATTGATCAGATGACTAAGATGATGTGACCAGAGGCCTGCAGGAACCTAACCCTCAATTTTCCACTAGGAGCCACGGCTCAGAATTCACCAGTTCAATGTTTCCCACAACTTTATAAAACAGAACTCCTGTGAAATCAGGAGAATCAATGCCTTTACATTAAAGTTAGAATATGAGACTAGGTGAGAATGTCTAGAACATGAAGCAGGAGGGGCAGATCCAGATTGTGAAAGAGGCTCTTAGTCCTAACAAGGAAGGTGGACTTCTAATTGCTTCTAATCTGTAGTTGCTGATTCAAAGACTATGGGCTTGGGAAGGGTCTGTATACCTTCCTCCTCTTTATGGAATCCCTGGTATCTGTAAACAAGGATGTTTATTTGGATTCTCTGTGGTTTTTATACCTGAATGCTCCATCATAGCAATGCAGTGAGTAAAGGACCTTGGACGCAGCAAGTTCTCCATTTGCCAAGAAAAAGGAAAAGAAACTAAGTAAGAAAATATGCAACACACTTCTTTCAGATCCCAGAACTACAAAGCTTCTCCCCACCCAATTAATCTCATGGCAATTCATAGTCAATCTGTTTTAACAATCTCTGCTATCCAATTTTAATGCTCTCCTTCATTCTCCTTCCTCTAAAGCAGATTTCTGAATTAGCTGGGAGTTAACGTTCATGAATATGTTTCTTTTCAATGCAGACCGAATACTCTTTAAATAATGTCTTACTCTCAACATACTTGAAATGAAACAGAAGTTCACTAAAGTATAAACGTTAAAAAACAAAAAATTACTTCAACTGTAATAGTTCTCTCCTTGTCTGTTACATTCATCTTGTCCTCATTCTAGAATAAATCAGCAAATCTAACTTAACCCAGCATTATCTGAACTCAATATACACAGTAATTTAGAGCCTAGACTCTTAAGCCAAACTACCTGGCCTGAAATCCTGCACCACTGACTTACTAGCTGTGTGAGCTTGGACCAGTGACTTTACCGCTCCATGTCTCCCATCTCCCAACTGTGAAACCGGAATTGAATCAATATATGTAAGATCCATGGAAGAGGACCTGGCATGTAAGTTCTACATAAAAGATAAGCTTTAAAACTACTGTTAACTGTTTTGCAAAAGTCATTTTCCTCATCAAAATACAAGAAACAGTAAAAACAAAGCCTTTAAAATGTTAGTTTTAATAAACATATATAAAAATGACATATAAAAATTGACAGTTTCACATTTAAAACATGAAAGCAAAATGTGGAAAAGCCAATTAATATAGAACTAAAAATAAAAAGGCTATTACGAAGTTTCAATACTATGTTATTTATCATTATTTTGACTAGTCTAAGGACTTATGGAAACAAAACATGTATCTTAAACATAAGCCTCATCAATTTACTATTATAATTGGATTTGACATCTAAAATGATGAAGCTAAATAGATAGCTTCTATCTCAACATATTTCTTAATCTTCACTGACTTTTAAAGAAGAAACAATCATTCAATGTCAAGATTATAGTGTTTGGTATTTCTTATAAAATCTTTAATAAAACATACATAGCAATAACGTTATCTTTAAAATTAAAATAATGCAAATGTATGTTTATGTTGTACTATATTAATGATTACTACAAGCCATAACCCAGCATGTTAACTATGAACCTGGTGAAAAGAGCTATCACTACTAAAACGCAGGCTAACAAATGCCAAGTCTTACCTTTTTAATGACAAGGACCAAAGCACCTGTGAGAGAAATGGGTAAGCCAAGTGATTCTAAACCTTTTTCTGCATTTCTCAGTGATAATTTTTAGAGTAAATCTTGTAAGAGGTGCTGTGGGAAAATTTGCTGGCTGTTGCACAGGCTTTTCCACTTCCTGAATCTTATATTCCCTTGGCTTCCACAGATTTTAAATGTCTCTAAAATATAGCCCCGTACTTTAATCCTGCCTAAATCTTCCCAAACTTTTACTTTCTCAAAAAACAAAAAGGTCCTATGAACACATTTCACTGAGTTTTACAACACTGAATACTAAGATCACATTTAATTCTACCTTTTCTTACCCTATCTGTTCTACAAATTAAAACTCGTTCCAAGAAACAAACCCCCTCAGCCTGACAAGATCAGACCCGATTATAATATTTGTGGTGAATTATTGTGGTTGGAATTCTGAAGTGAAGCAGGATTTTGCAAGCTAGACATCTGGCTTGTTTAGACACTACCTGGACTTCAACACCTGCACCTCTTAACTCTGATAATACTAGGGTGCTTCCTCACTCCCCAACCTCCAAAAGTAAATACTGTTTGTTTAGATAACTCAATATGTTAATCTGTTTAGGAAAATATTTTAAATTTGCAAAGGACTGATATTTTATGTCCTAGGTGAAAAACAAAACCATCAGGAACAAAATCTACTCTTGCTGTAGAAGATTATTTAAAAAAAAAAAAAGTATTTCTGTTCTGATACAAAGAAAAATGAAATGGCATGGATTCAGACCAGTTAAAACTACCATCCAAACCTGCTCATATGAGATGTCACTCAAAAAATCAGAGAAGCACTCTCTCAACAGCCAGTTAAGTTTTATTCTTTTTAGCCATTTTAAATTCCTATAGGATACAGGATAATTACATTTACTGAGGCTGGATTTCAATGCCAGTTGTAAGTTAACTTATTGGATTAAATATCTTATTTGTCTTCATGTTCCCATATTGTTTCATACGGTGGCTTGTAATAATAGTAGGTACTCAATAAAAATACCTTTTAATTATTACAAAAGTTTCGGCTCATTCAAAGGTTTAGATAAAGTAACAAAATACAATTTAAAAACAAAATAAGGAAAAACAAAGAAAGCCCAAACAATACAACTTTGAAAATTTTATTATTCAAAATATTTAACATATGGTGCTAGTGTTTTCTGGGCTGAAAATGGTATGTAAACCCTGTCTCACAGCCTACTTACAAGAACGTGAGAGTTACTGAAAGAGCAGTGGAAATAAAAAATGAAAAAAAAAAAAAAAGAATGTGGGAGAATACTATAGTTTAAAAAAATCCCAAATTAATTAACTGCTTATTTGAACCAAGTTGTTTTTCTAGGTAAAGTGCCAGTGTTGTTTGTTTGCTTTTTTAAAGAAAGTCCCATTTAATAAAATTAATGATTTATTAAACTATACTGTGCTAAGATACGGCTTGTAGATATAAAGAAGAATCTCCTGCACTTAGTATAATTAAAAATTATGTTTGAGTTGCTCTCATCTTTTATTAGAAAGGACAGTGAGAATTAATTCTTTGTTAAACTGTCTATACACCTTATAAATTGCCTGATACATTCTTACCTCTTCCAACCTCAATTTCAAAAGGAACTGCATACAGTATAGTTTAGTTTCAAAATCATATGTGATTTGGAAACACACATACACTTCAGCACATCTGCTCTAGAAGTTAAATGAAAAACATTAGTAAAATCATTCTCCGAGTATATGTTGTGTAATTGTTAATCCTTTTCAGATAATGCTTCTGATTATCTATCACCAATCTCAGACTATTTTTAAGTACTACATTTTCCAAGGTTAAGAGACAGGTACAGACTGCTATGAGAATTAATAGCATTAACATGAGCAAAAGTAGACAAGTACAGTCTGAAGATTAACAGTATGTTATTTAGCTCTCTGCATATAGTAGCGTATGTAGCATATGATCAATCTGAGAAAGTTAGGTACTATATATAACAACAACAACAAAATCACTGAATCAAGGCCTCCACCAAAAATAAAAGCTGTACTTATCATGTAATCAAAAAATAAATGATTTCAAATTCATCACAAAGCTCCCCTTTAAGCTTGAAATTAGAAAAGGATAAAAAGTATAAAGGTAGAAAGATAACCCTTATAGTTATATTTATTCCTTAATAATTAAGATTTGCATTAAAAAATTAAGATTCTCCTCCTGAATTTTAGAAAATGCTTACCAAAATATTTCCGAAAAACAAGTGTGACACTGTATTTGGCTACATAAAGAAACTACAAGGAATATTTAAAAACACTAAACAAACACAAAAGAAATAAGGACCACAGAATCAATTTGGGTCACACTGTATCTATGTGTTCCTGAGAACATTATCACCGCCTGGTTGTCATGCTCAGTTCTCCCTTCTACAATGCGCCGCACATCCAATCCACAAGCACACAGAATTCCAAGAACATTACCAAATATTAAGTCAGAGCACTTCTGAAACACACCTTGTAATTGTCCACAGCTTCTGCAGTTCATATCAGAGCTGAGCAGCTTCTCTTTATCTTCACCAGTGATGTAAATACAAATACCATACATCACTCATCAAAACAAAACAAAAACCCCCACAATTAGCAATAAATTTATTGCCTCAGAGATAAATCTCCTCTGTTAACCCAAACCAACATTACATCTTGATGTAAACCTAAGCACATGCTGAGCACCCCGCTGCTTATCTCCTCTATCATTTGTTTCTAACGATAGCTGACAAACTAGCTACACAAATCCTTTTTTAGCTGCTGATCAGACAGATCCCCCTTTGACAATCCAGCATGGTGGAACACTCGAAAATTCTTCCTGCTTCTATTCTATTGCTTGCTCTAAAACCCGGTTTCCTTTTCATTGAGATAATAGCCTTTTCTGCAGTCACATGACTCAGAAGCTACATTAGCAGAGCTTTATGATAATAGACTGAGTAAGCCTCTACCCCCTCCTGCTATTAAGGGAATGTCTTTTTCTTTTCTCTCCCTCTCTCTCCCTCTCCTCTCTCACACAGTCTCAGACTCAGTCTCTCACTCTCTCACACACACATACACACGTGCATGCAATGTACACATGCACTCACATATGCATGTCTAAAATTATTTAGTCTTGGAATGTTAATAATAAATAAAAAATATATACCCTAAAATGAAAATATAATTTCTAGATCTGCTGCTAAAAATAAATGCTCAAAACAAACATCCTGATGCATGATTTTCCTTTCACTAGGATGTACCACACCGGCCATGATCGGTGAGGGGCAGTTAAAAACAAATATATACTCTCTTCAGCTTTGCCCTCAACGATATAAATCTGACAAATCTGGCATAATGAACACGTTGGAGACATGACAGCTATCCACATACTAAGAATTAATTCCCTGTATTAGTAAAACACATATACATATATTTTTTAACACCAAAATGTACTCTTGTTAAGAATATATCCTTATTAAGTAATTTATAATTTGTTCAAAGAGGAAAAATATTCCTATGGCCAAAGCAATCTTAAAAAATAATAATCAACAGTTCCTTTAAGGTTGGTTACCTTTGTCCATTTCTGATAAATGATCAACTCTCAAAACACGTATCTGGAAACACCAGCACAGTGCCTGACACACAGAGGCTGCTCCATACTTTTTTTTAAATTTCCCTAGTAACAAGTAGAAGCACCAGATCAAAAGAAAGCAGCTGATTACATTATATTCCTACTTCATCTTTGGTTATGGTTTGTTTCACATTAAAAACTGTTCTTAATCCACGAAGCAAGCAATTTGAGGAAGAAGTTTAAATGTGAGAGTGCTGGGTAGTTGAAAGTGGGGGAAAAGATGGTGTAAGGAACTACGCTCAAGTAAAATGTGCAAAGTGAAGAATGCTGTACACGAGGAGACTAAAAGAATGACAGATTCTTTTAATCTGAAGTCAACAGCAATTTAAACTATATTTTACATTTCTTGGTTGTAACTGGCTTCCTCATCTCAAAAATGCAAAACATATTTTTAATATATATATTTTACTTTTAACTGTGATAAAACACACATAACACAAAATTTATCATCTTAACCATTTGTAAGTGTACAGTTCAATAGGGTTAAGTACATTCATACTGTTACGCAACAGATCTCCCGAACTTTTTCATCTTGCAAAACCGAAACTCTACAGCCATTAAACAACTCCTATTTCCTCCTCCCCCAGCCCCTGGCAACCACCATTCTACTTTCTGTTTCTAACAGTTTGAGTACTTTAGATACCTCATATAAGTGGAATCATACATTAATTGTTCTTTTGTGTATACTTTACAGATTATTTTAATACCAGATCAAGACAGAGTTTTCATTTCACAAAATCATTCTACATAAACTGCATTATTCATAAGTAAACCGAGCCAAACTTATATTCTTTAATACAGAAAAACCAACAATTATTACAGATACCAGAAGGGATTATTATCATTATCATATAAATGTTATCTATACAAAAAACTCTCTAAGTTCTCAGAACTCAAAGAATTTGACAACTGTAATTCCAAAATTAGAGTTGGAATTAGTTTAATTAACTACTCAACATACAAATAAATAGGACAGAATGAGTGTTTACTAATTCTCTTTAAGTCACTGAAGGGAACCATGGCCACTCTGGAAGACAACACTAACAACAGAGCCTGAAATGATTAGTGAGGTGTCAGGGAACATAAGTTTTCATAAAGACCTGAGCAAAGAAATTCAATTAGGAAATAAAATAATTTCAGAGATGAAGAAAATAAACGTAAAAAATTTAAAATACCAGCCTATGCCAACACCTCATAATGAAAACCGAAAGTACAATTCAGAATTTTTAAGATAATATTTTAATTGCTAAAGAACCTTTAAAAGTTATAATGATTTTTACCACCACCTAAATATTTTCATTATGGATGTAAAATCTAAAATCAATAATCAGCCAAGGCAACATATAAAATCAATCCAATGACTAGCAGATATGAGACTTTTAAAAGACTAGCAAAAAACTGCAGGGGGCAGTTTGTGAAATCTGTCTACCCAAATGTGTTCTTTTTCTGCTCACAAGGTCATGAAACCTTTGGCAATCTTATAGATCACTACCATAGAGAGAGGGTGAGGTCACAGACATGCTAACATTAACACCATGTGTCCTTTATTAACTACAATGGCGCTTTCACAAATTATTTCTCAGCCAGATCATGGGCAGCAGCAAAATGTTGTGCATTCCCTGACCAGATCAATCGCAGTAAGAGAACGCCTCCTGCCAAACACATCTAAGTAAAATGTCTTGATCCAGATTCTGTGCTTACACTTCAAGATGTATTGCTGTTAGCAAATCTGTCCCTCTATCATATTTTCTGCTGGCATACACGAACTGGCAAAATTGCCTAACTCTCCTCCTGAGTGCAAAAGATAGCAACAGCAGATTTTATCATTAGCAATTTTAAACTTTTTTCTTCACCAAGGCAGTAGTGTTTACAAGGGAATTAGACTAGATAATTTGTCAAGTTGTTTTTAGCTTTAACATTTTATGATGGTGGTTGTATATAATTGTGGTTCATTTCTTAATCCAAGAGTCTGGTGAGAAGTAAAACAAGGATTCAACAGAGTAATGTTTTCATTTTTAAACTGAGGTACAATTTACATTTAGTGTCATATACAGATCTAAAGAGAACTTAAGAGTAAAGTTCAATAGTTGAGACAAATGAAAGCATCTATGTAATCCAGGCTCTTATCAAAATGTAGAACACTTCCATCACTCTGCAAAGTTCTCATGCCTGTTCTCAGCCAAACTCCACACCTCTTGTCCTTGCCAACAACCACTATACTCTGCTTTTCTATTACCACAGATTAGTTTTGCTTTGTCTAGAACTTTAAATAAATGAAATCATACAGTAAGTACTCTCTGTCCTGGCTCCTTTCAGTACAAAGCTTTCGAGTTTCATCCATATTACTGCATAGCCTTGGGGGATTGGTTCTAGGAGCTCCCTGTGGATACCAAAATCCATGGATGCTCAAGTCCTGGATATAAAAGGTATAGAATCTGCATATAATCTATGCATATCCTCTCATATACATGAAATCATCTCTAGATTACTTATGATGCCTAACAAAATGTAAGTGCCATGCAAATAGTTGTTATACTGGATTGTTTTGGGAATAATGACAAGGGAAAAAAGTCTGCACATGTTCAGTAGAGACAACATGTTTTTTCTCCCGAGTATTTTCTATCTGAGGTTGGCCAAATCTAGTGCGCAGAACCCACTAATACAGAGGGTGACTGTATATTAACAATCTGTTTCTTTTCATTGCTTAGGATATTGTATGAATATACTAAAGTTTGTCCATTCTCCTGTTGGTAGACATTTAAGTTGTTTCTAACTGGGAACTTGTGATGAACAGAATTCTGACGTGGTTCTGCAAGATTCTCTACCCCCTGGTGGACATGTTCTGCACATTTCCTAGGACTGTAAATATGACAGATGTTTTTACCCCGATGATCAGTTTATGTTATATGGCACAACTGGCTCTAAGAAAGAAAGATGACCAGGGTGGGCCTGAGCTAGCCATGCATTTTCTTTGTTAGTGTACCCGAGAGGCAGGCTCCTCAGCATTAGAGCACTGACACTGAAGGGCAGAGACCACACCTTTTATCTCTCTAACCCACAGCAGCATCTATCCTACCTAGTGCTGCTTCTGTATGACACATGGTCAAAATTTATATACTGATAGTTCTTTTTCCTTAAAAAGGTGATTACGTTGCAACATGAAAAAATGCTTTTGAAGAAGCCACTTTAGAGGGAGGAAAGAACATGCCCTCAGAGTTAGACTTCTGTCCGAATACATATGCCAGACACGCAGTGCCTAAGCAAGTTACTTAACCTCCCTGTCTCAGGTTCCTTATCTATAAATGTGTGTCTCTGGGGGAGACAGGATGTTTAAATTGTTATTGTGAAGAGTCTATGAATTATACGTAAAGCAACTAGCCCAGTGCATGGCACAGGAAGACATCAATTGATGGTAGTCATCATTAGCTCTTAGTTTGATATGATGTTCAGCAAAAAGAAGAAACAATGTCTGTATATCAAAACTGTAGGCCGGGTGCGGTGGCTCACATCTGTAATTCCAGCACTTTGGGAGGCCGAGGCGGGTGTCGGGAGTTTGATACCAGCCTGGCTAACATGGTGAAACCCTGTCTCTATTAAAATACAAAAAAGTAGACGGGCGTGGTGGTGCATGCCTGCAGTCCCAGTTACTTGGGAGGTTAAGGCAGGAGAATCACTTGAACCCAGGAGGTAGAGGTTGCAGTGAGCCGAGATCACACCATTGCACTCCAGCCTGGGCAACAGAGCACAACTCTGTCTGAAAAAAAAGAAAAAAGAAAAAAAAAGGAAGGAGGAGGAGGAAAAGAAGGAGAGGGAGAGGGAGAGGGAGAAAGTGAAGGAGAGGGAGAGGGAGATGGAGAAGACGACGACCAAAAAATGATGATGACAGGTTAAACTGGGTGAGACCAGAGGTCATTTTCATTCTAATTTCCAAACTTTAGTAATGTTGTTTTCATCATTTAAAAATATGGCAAAGACCAGGTGTGGTGGCTCACGCCCTGTAATCCCAGCACTTTGGGAGGCAGAGGCAGGTGGATCACTTGAGCTCCGGAGTTTGAGACCAGCCTGGGCAACATGGCGAAACCCATCTCTACAAAAAATACAAAAATCAGGCAGGTGTGGTGACACACACTTGTAGCTCCAGCTACTCAGGCGGCTGAGGTGGGAGGATCATCTGAGCCTGGAAGGCCAAGGTCTGCAGTGAGCCATAACTGCACTACTACACTCCAGCCTGGTTGACAGAGTAAGACCCTGTCTCAAAAAAAAAAAAGTCAGCCGAATGTGGTGGCACGCCTGTGGTCCCAGCTGTTGAGCAGGCTGAGGCGAGAGGATCACTTGAGCCCAGGAGGCAGAGGTTGCAGTGAGCTGAGATTGTGCCACTGCACTCCATCCTGGGCATCAGCGAGACCTCATTTCAAAAAAAAAAAAAAAGAAGCCAAAAATGTTTATATAACTTCTGAAGCTAGGTATGACGGGTACATGGAAGTTTACTATACTATTCTAAATTTCTATAATACAAATGTTAAAAAACAGAGTTCAGTGTACCAAAAGGTGACAAATCTTTAATCTACAAAGATTTCTTCTTTATACACTATGACCACATATTTATTAATTAAAAATGAGATAAGCTCTGAAGGTGACATGTTTAACAAGTTGCAGAGTGTGAACTTTTCAGTCATTTATAATATTAATTTATAAACCCATTAGCATTGTAATTCCATATTATAGCTAAATATCAGATTTTTTAAACCTGATAAAATATCATGAAATAATCTATATGTTAAATACATTTTTAAATGCAGTGAGAAATACGTTCCATAAATAGTAGGATAGTAAGGGAAAAAGTAATACTGCCCATTTGAATTTCTTGTTTCCATCAGGCATAGATCTGCATAGAATTAAGTCACTTGGGCGTCTGACCTCCTTCCTCAGGTGAGCAAGGGATAGAGAAAAGGGCCATCTTTGAATCTCTTGCTTGTGGATATTATCCCACTAACATTAACTAGAGATTTTTTTTTTTTTTTATCTGTAGGAAAATGAGCCTTAGAAAAGGCCCAACTGTGCTAAGCTAGCAGGGACTGCCATTTTGTTGGGTTATTTCCAATAAAAGGCTTATGCAAACAGCAGTGCATAAATGTCTATGATACTACTGCAGATTATACCCACACAAAAGAGGGCTGAAGAGAAGGACTATAGAGTGCAATCACTTCTAAATACGACTCTGCCAAGTTACCACTTCATGAAATGGAATAATATACAAATAGCATACTACATTTCCATCTCAGCATTTGTACTTCATCCAAGGATTTCAGAGGCTTGAAACGACTGAGTTAAATTCTTCCTAATTAGCGCACTGTAAAGCACTCTAAAGTAAGTTGCCTTTAAAAATGTATTTACTCCTTGAAGTCAGTGGAGTACCACTAGGTTAAAACTGAAATTCTTAAGTGACCTGTTAACCAGAGTTAATGAGAACCCTAGTGGTCTATACAGGTTATACCTTATAAACCTTGGGCTTTCACAAACGCCAAAGGCTCAGAGAAAGATCACAATAATTTGATTCACTGATTAATCCAGCTCTTTGAGATTAGTATTATTCCTAAATAAGTCTCTGACAGTTTTAATGAACAACCAGAACTTTAAAAGGGGCTAAAGAGAATGTGAGAGCCATCTAGTCTTGGGACTCTCAAAGTCATCCGTTTCAAATTCTCAGACTTGGATAACCATTGTCTCTGGTTAGACTTTTCTGGTACAGACAGTCATTCCCTATATCCACAGGGTATTGGTTCCAGGACCTCCCATGGATACTAAAATCCTCAGATGCTCAAGTCCCTGATATAAAATGATATTTGCTTACAACATACACACAGACTTTATTTATAGATTACTTAAAATGCCTAATACAATGTGCTATGTAAGTAATTGTTATATTGTGTTGTTTTTAAAATTTGTACTATTTTTACTGGTTTTTAAAAATATTTTTGATCCATGCTGGTTGAATTCAAAGATGTGAAACCTGTAGACACGGAGGGCTGAATGTATCTAGCTTTAGAATCATTTATGTACTAAGTAAGGAGAATCTCCCAAACTGTTATTAAGTCAAAAAGAAACTGAAAGCAGAGAGTGGACCATACTACTTAAGTAGTGGTGGTTAGTGGCTGGCTGCAGCGGGGAACGCCTGTAATCCCAGCACTTTGGGAGGCTGAGGTCGGAGGATCACTTGAGCCCAGGAGTTCAAGACCAGCCTGGGCAACATAGTGAGACACTGTATCTATTATTTAAAAATACAATAAAACAAAATAAAATGTTAGAGAGGATGGAGCTTTCAGGGTACAACATATGCTTTGACCACGATGGCTTAATGGCCCTATATAACTTCTTCCCATCCTTAACTCTGGTGGGTTAACCAGATTTGCTCTTCTGACTCTACATTCTCTGGTTCTCCTATGTATTAACTTTTCCCAAATAGAGTCAAAAGAAAGTGACAATCACACACATTAGGGCCCTGAAGAAACCTGGCTCCTCAATTTATCAAATATTACACAGGTCATTGGTATTAAGGCTTTTATGTCTTTTTTTGGATAGCCAACTTTGATGAAGATCAGACTAATTAATGTTTTCATTTATTTGCAGATTTGACCATACAAATAGAATAGTCAAAGACAAGAAGCTACTCTTTATAGAGATGTTATATTCTGAGACAAATAATTAATTATTCATGTATTCCAAATTTCAACAGGCACAAGAGACATTTGTAACAAAAGGTGCTAGGGAATATGTGTTTTAAGTTTGTCTGCAAGACTGCATTTCTCACAGCATATCACTGCTTCTTAGCACCTTCAGCCTGTTCTGACTCAACTTCAAGTGTACTGTTAAATGCTTTTGAATGAGGTTGATTTCTTTCACCTTTCCTTTCCTTTCTTCTGTTTTCTACTTATTTCTATTCATCTTCCTCTCAAATTTTTGTGAAGATTATTTATCCTTGTAAGGAAGAGGGTGATAACTGCAGTCACAGTGGCAAGTATGGGAAAAGAGGGCAAATATCATTAGCAGAAAAAAGACATATTTCCTTAAAGGCCCATAAGCCACAGTAATAGTTTATAATAATGGAAAAGTATTTTTTATACCTAACTTGTTGTCTTCTAGTTCTTTCTTTTTTTAGCTCTAAGTTAATTTCATCCAACAAACACATATTCAGTACCAATGACGTATAAGACACTAGGTCTCCAGAACAAAATCCCTGCCCTCCAGGGACTCATAATCAAAGCGGGAAAAATAGAAAAGCAGGCAAAACTTAGAAAATATAATCAGAATGCCAGAGTAGAAATGTATCAAAAATGATACTTGAATTAGGGACAATAGTTAGGAAGTGTGCAATATCATTGAGAAATGATGAAACTCTGAACTTAAAAAAAAACCTCTCAGGCCGGGCGCGGTGGCTCAAGCCTGTAATCCCAGCACTTTGGGAGGCCGAGACGGGCGGATCATGAGGTCAGGAGATCGAGACCATCCTGGCTAAACACGGTGAAACCCGTTTCTACTAAAAAATACAAAAAACTAGCCAGGCGAGGTGGCGGGTGCCTGTAGTCCCAGCTACTCGGGAGGCTGAGGCAGGAGAATGGTGTAAACCCGGGAGGCGGAGCTTGTAGTGAGCTGAGATCCGGCCACTGCACTCCAGCCTGGGCCACAGAGCGAGACTCTGTCTCAAAAAAAAAAAAAAAAAACCTCTCATATATATGGTCAAATGATTTTTGACAAGGGTACCAAACTATTCAATGGGGAAAGGATGGTCTTTTCAACAAATAGTACTGGGAAACTTGGATATCCTCATGAAAAAGAATAATGCTGGAGCCTTACCTTACGTATACAAAAATTAACTCATAATGATTCACAAGATCTAACTGTAAGAGAGTAAAAGTTAAACAATACTTACAAGAAAACACAAGGGAAAAAACTTCATGACACGGGATTTGGTATTTCTTATATCTGATACCAAAAGCATGGGCAACAAAAGAAAAATAACTTGGATTTCATCAAAATTAAAAACTTTGAGGCATCAAAAGGCACTATCAACAGAGTGAAAAGGCAACCCATGGGACAGGGAAAAAAATTGCAAACCGTATATTTGATAAGGGATTGACATCCAGAATATATGACGAACTCCTACAACTCAATAGCAAAAAAGCAAGGAACCCGATTACTGGCAAAGGACTTGAACACACATTTCTCCAAAGACGACATACAAATAGGCCAATAAGCACATGGAAATATGCTCAACATCACTAATCATTAGGGAAATGCAAATAAAAAGCACAATAAGATACTACCTCACACCCATAAGGATGGCTACCATCAAAAATATAGAAAATAACAAGTGTTGGTGAGGATGCAGAAAAACTAGAACCCTTGTGCATTCCTGATGGCATGTAAAATGGCACATCCATAGTGGAAAACACTGTGGAAAACAAAAGTTTTTCAAAAAATATGATCCTGCAATTCCACTTCTGGGTATGTATCCAAAAGAACTGAAAGCAGGGACTTGAATAGATATAAGAACACATGTTCATAGCCGCATTATACACAGTTGCCAAAAGGTGAAAGCAACTCAAGTGTCCACTGACAGATGAATAAACAAAATGTGGTACACAATATTATTCAGCCATAAAAAGGAAATTGTGACACCAGCTACAACATAAATGAACCTTGAAGATATTATGCTAAGTGAAATAAGCCAGTCACAAAAAGACAAAGATTGTATGATTCCTCTTACATGAGGTAGTCAAATCTTTAAGTAGCTCCAGCAATGAGAATGGTGGTTACCAGGGGTGGGGGGAGAGGGGGCAGGTAGGAATGGGGAGTTAGAGTTTAATGGGTGAGTGTTTAATGGGTAAAGGAAGATGAAAAAATTGTGAAGATGGATGTTGTTGATAGTTGTGTAACAGTGTGAATACCCTTAATGCCACAGAACTATACATTTAAGAAAGGTTAAAAGGGTCAATTTTATGTGTATTTTATCATACTTTTTTGAAAAGTCTAATATAAATATTTCTTTACTTAGCAAACATAAAAAGTGCCTCTCAAATTTTTGCTTATATTTTCAACATTCTAACTCAAGGAAAGAGTATTCTTTGTCAGCTGCCAAATTAGGAAAGACTTACTTTGATTCACAAGAAGGAAACAAAATAAAATTTTAAAAATACCTTTTTACCTCAGTGGTTAAACTGAGGATTACCTCTGATCCATAAGGAGAGAAGCCAAGGGACAATAGACACATGACCCTTCCTTAACGAAAGAGATGTCTGGTTTGTTCTACAATGATCGGAACCCCCAAGTCTATCACAGCCACCTGCTGTGTGCCCAAGGTTGCAAGTGACTCATGTTAATTTGTCAGTGGTTTGGTAAGTGAAATTACCCAAAAATTTAAGAGTATTTTCTGCCAAACTTAAAAAACAGGAGATCAAAATTATGTATTGACTAAACAAGAGACACTCACAAAAAGTGTAGAGAAATGTAGAGAATTTTATTTCAGAAATGAAAGAACTAATAAAAATTTAGATACACACTTTAAGCCAGCCATGAAAAGCATACATAGGTAATTCTATATAACCCAACCTAATCGATAATTCCCAGTTTATTTATATTTTACTGTGCAATATAGTAATAAGTACATACTAATTCAAAGACAAAAATATACAGACACAAAATGCAACTTTGAATCTCTCAAGGGTAAGCCCTAGCGTGGAATCCATCACGTTCAGCACATGCACAACACATATGCTGTGGTTACCTCCTCTCCCCTCACACAGCAGACATTGCCAATTAATCACTTCTAAGCCTGTATGTGGCCTCTCAATTCTCCTCAACACAGCACTCCATGCAATCACTATAATCAATAGGAACTGGCATCAGAGATTGAAGCATGCTTGCCATCCCAGCACCAACGTGACAGTCGGGGGAAGATTAGGCATAACCATGAATCACACACAAAGAAGATCCAGGAGAACCTCTGCTAGCGGAAAGAAGATCTACACAATAGCTTTTGCAACAGCAACTTGCTACATGAATGGAAGCTGAATCTGCTGACTTGAAGCAGCTACCTTTCCTTCCTAAGTCTGTTTTGGATGTGAATAAAGATCCAGCCAAGTCATCGGTGGTGCAATAAGCTCCATAGCTCTTTACATACAGAGAGCTTTTATCCTTGACAGAATTAAAGAACTGAGGGACACATTTAAGGATATGTTCTTCGAGTTTTGTTACTGCTACTACAGAAAACCTTCCCTAGCAAGAGGGGAAGATTTCCAGATCGGCCAGCCACTCACCACCTGTCCCTCTAATTTTGCTGCTTCCTCCCAGGTTTCTACTCAAACTACATTCCCAACCATTCCTAGAGACCAGCTGGCAGAATGGGAGGCAAGGAAATGGAGGCAGATTTGCAAGTGACAAAAACATTATTCAGAGACAAGCTCTCAATCAGGCTGCCATTGCTAGTAAGTGAATCACGACAAGAACAGAGACTAAAGGACAGATTTTACAGTGCCGCTGCACGGAAGATTTGGGACCACAGCTGCCTTACCCAGTCAGGTCAAACCATGAAGAAGCAGTAGTATTGTTTTTGTTGTTTCATTATATTTTCCAACATAAACATGGCCGACTTCATTGTAAAGGTGCCTCATTGGTTATACCATTTGACAGACTAAAGAGAAAGAAAAAAGCAATAAAGGCACACTATTTTATTGTTTTTTAAATCAAACACTTTTAGTGCTTACCATATGCCAAATATCGGTCTAAGCTTTTAATTAATATTCACATCCATTTCTTTCACAGTACCATGGAGCTGGTACTGTTATGTCTCCCAATTTACATATGAGGAAACTGTGGCACAGAAAAGTCCAGTAAAGCTAAAGTAAACAGGTTAGGATTGGAATTCATACAGTCTGGTTCCAGAGTCTGTGCTCTCAGTCGTGATACAAAAAGAACAGAGGGCACCTGTGCCTACTGTCTCATTGGTTCCTCCAAATCTCATGAGATTGGTTTCATTTAGAGATGAAAAAACTGAGGCTCAGTGAAGTGAAGTAAATTACTTAAGGTTACAGAGTAGAAAGACTGCAAAACACTATTTACTGGGCACAAACAATGTGCCAGCCACTCTGATAGGCGTCATCTTTTAATCCTCAACAGCCCTATGACAGAGGCACTAGTTTAGTCCACTTTACAGCTAAAGAAAATAGGGCTTAGAGAGAGGTCTGGTAGTTTAATTGGGGCCAAATTAGTAAGAATGGAAGAAATTTAAGTTCAGACCAGTTGAGTCCCAAATCCCTGGCTTTTCCCTTCTGATGCTACTACAAATAAAACTTTATATATCAGCTACAATAACATGTAAGGCATTGTTAGGGTGACAAAGATGACTCAGTTCCATTTAAGAACCTTACAGTATATTGAAGGAGAAAGGTTAGTTATTCAAATCACTATAATTGCCACACATTTATTCATGAACCATTCCTTGGGGTCCTTCCTAAATGCAGGGCACTGTTCTAGGCACTGCATATAGCAGCAAACCAATCATGTAAGTTTCCTTGCCCTCTTGACCTAACAATCTAGAGACAGACAATAAACAAGATAAATAAGGAAAAGATATAGTATGTAAGATGATGATAAGCACTAAGGAGGAAGAGCAGCAGGCAGGAGGATTAGAGAAGAGGGCAGGAGGTGAACATTTGAGATGGGACCGTCGGGGCCTCCCCTGTGCTTTGCTAGACTGTTAGCAAGGCAACATGCCTCACATCACTACTGCCAAAACTGCCCCCGCCCCTTTCCAAATGCCATAGGGACGCTGGCCCTGGAGAACCACACAGAGACTATAGTTTCCTGCTATTCTCTGAAGTCTTATACAACTTGGCCTCTATTAGAGAACATTTTCACTGTTGTCCCTTGGCTTCAGTGACACTGGCACTATCTTATTTCTCCTTTCCTACCTCCCTGACCTGTCTTGGGTCTGCGTCTCCCTGTCACTGAGTCCCACCTCTGCAACAACAGCAAAAAAAAAAAACAAAAGAGTCTTTTTTCTTTTCCTTTTTTTTGAGACACAGTCTCGCTCTGTCACCCAGGCTACAGTACAGTGGCACGATTTCAGCTCACTGTAACCTCTACCTTCTAGGTGATCCTCCCACCTCAGACTCCTCAGTAGCTGGGATCAGAGGCATACCACCATGCTCGGCTAATTTTTTATATTTTTTGTACAGACAGGATTTCCTCATGTTGCCCAGGCTGGTCTTGAACTCATGAGCTCAAGTGATATGCCAGCCTCGGCCTCCCAAAGTGCTGGGATTACAGGTGTGAACCACTGCGCCTGGCCCAATGGGCATTTCTTGAATAACAACCTTGCCCTTTCTTACTACAAAGCTGCTCCTTGAAATCTTGTCTGCTGATACAGTATCAAAGATCATATCCATGTAAATGAGACCCAATTTTCATTTGTAGCTTCAGGATATCACCTTAGCTACTACAGCACCCAACTTTCAAGCTCTCATGAACGTCTCTCCCTAGATGTAACCAAAATTGAACTCCTCACCTTTCTGAGGAACTCTTTCTTTATCTGCTACTTTTTTTTTCCCAGGAGAGGGGAGACAGGAAATCTGTATCTGCTACTTTTCATTACATAAGTCACCAGCAAATTTTTTTACCTCCTTTTTTCTCTCAATCTTCAAATCCAATCAATTTCCAAGACCTTTAGATTCTACTTTCGCAGTTTCTCCTGATCACATCACCTTCTTTCCAATCCCTCCGCAATTACGAGGATTTCTTTCTCTTCAGTAACCCCACCACCAATAACTTCTCATGCCAGGTCTCTCCCTTACTCCAACTATCCTATAATCAGCACCAAGTTATTAGGTCACAATTCCCTCATGTGTAACATGGAGATAGAAATTACTGTACAGTACTGATTTGACGATTAAACGTGATTATATTAACCATCTAACATAGTTCTTAACATATAGCAGGAACTCAATAAATGTCACTTATCTTTTTCTTACTCTCTGTGAAATCAAAACAGGGATCTGACATTCAGGGACCTGTGCAATCTACCCATTTTCCTAGCTCTGTCCATCAAACATTCCCCTAGCTATATGGTTCGAGTTTCAAGCAAACTCATACTGTGTGCAGTATTCTTTGACTTGGCCTGGCATTTTCATGCAGACAGATCATTGCTCATGCTTTCCATCCTTCCATTTTGAGTGACCTTTCCTTCCATCCTCCGCCTATCTAAGTCTTACTGACCCTCAAAGGTTTATTATCTCAATAGCTGCTGCCTCAGAAGGCCTTTCCTAAGTGCTTCATACAGGTGAGACCTTCCCCTCTCTCAATCTCCTGAAACCATTGGACTACTCTGATAAAGCCTTTTAGTCAGTCTATAAATATGTGCCTGTATCAGGAAATAAGGACACAAAAGTAGAAAACTATTCATGTTATAACATGGTTATTACTGCCTACGGACTTATTTTGCCCTAAGTATATTATAAACATGAAATAGACCAGCATAGTGATTGTATTACTCATCTTTGTATTCCCTACAGGACTTATTATGATACCTTGGTACATAATGTAAACTTAAATTTGATGGTAGTCATAATTATTTTGTTATACTTCAATAACATTTTATTCCAGAGAACCATAAAGAGTTTCATAGAGAAAAATAATTATTACCAAAAGACATGGAAGAGAAATTACTATTATTTGTAAAATGTTAGATGAAGAAATATATATACAGCAATTATGTGCATAAAACTTTACCATGATTAAAATATATAAAACTAGAAATAGAATTTAGAGGCTTAGACACTTAACCTCAAACTTCGGTTGAAAAAATATTATCAAAGCAATGATTAAATAAAAATAATCACTCAACAAAACCTCAATCCTTATACTAAATGTTATTACAAACTTCTGTGTTTTGTTATTAAGAGATGCTCTCGCACATAAAAGTCTTATGACTGGGAATCACTATGCCATATGTAAATAGAAATTAAAATGATTGAATAAAGAACAAATTCACTGTACTGAGTCCCTGATTCGGTGTTAAACACAAGGCTTATTAGTCAGCAGGATGAGTCAAATACAAAGTGTAAAGAAAATCTGACAACAAGACAACCCCTCTAACTCATCCCTTCCTGTTCAACACCACTACCAGGAAACAAAGTTAGAACCATAACCCTCCCTAACAAAGTTAAAGCAAAATCAAATAAAGATCCATTATCCAGTAGCTTAGATGCCATCAATGTATGAATATATGCTTAGACAATGAAAATGAGTCTTTGTGTGTGTGTTTTTTTTTTTTTTTTTTGAGACAAGGTCTCGGTCTGTCGCCCAGGCTGGAGAATAGTGGTGTGATCACAGCTCGCTGCAGCCTTGACCTCCTGGGTTCAAGTGATCCCCTGACCCAGCTAATTTTTAATTTTTTTTGTAGAGACAAGGTTTCACCATGTTGCCCAAGCTAATCTCGAACTCCTGGACTCAAGCAATCCACCCTCCTTGGCCTCTCAAAGTGCTGGGATTACAGGTATGAGGCACTATGTCTGGCTGGAAATGAGTCTTTAACATCTCAAATGTATTATTTCTTGACCTGAAACTTCCAAATGAATTTTAACTCTAAACCAACAAGGTAGGGTCTAACAAGGATGAAGGGTCTATCTACATGTGGGGCTAAGGTAGACACATACCTAACCATTTGCTTTAAACATTATAATGAACAAATTAACTGTTCAACTTCTAGTGTTAACTATCACAAGCACAATTACATAGTCAATTTTAAATTACCGAATAGTACACCAACATCCATGTTCTACTCTTAAAGATACTAAAGGCTGTCAATTTGTTTTCCTTAAAAGCAGAAACAGTAACACTTACTTTAATAGGGAATCTATTCCTTAAAAAACGGACTGTCAAGTAAAAGTTTCTAGCTAAAATATGATTAACAACGAAAACATTTGCAAAATGCTTACCAAAAAAAGGGAGCAATCACAATAATTGCTGAAACATAAACTAGTGAGTGAACAAAGCAGACATTTTACTGGGAAATGCCACACCACCGGGGCCCCTATTATAGGTGATAGTAAAGATAAAACAGCGTATTACACAAAAGGTGACTCTTCAAAGCTAACCCTCTCCCTTGCTTATATGACAATATGCTTTTATAGAAAAAAAAGAAAAAAAGTACAAAATTATAGGCATGCTCCAGACGAGAGGAAAAAAAGTGAATACAGCAAACAGTGAATATGATGGCCAACCACTGCAGAGAAATCTAAGTCTTCATTTAGGAAAACATGTAAAATAAGTTAAAAATTTTAAACTTCAGTATATATAGAAGATATTATAAAACAATTATAATACAAAAAATTAACAAGCACCTCATACTCTAATACCTTCTCAATATCAAAGCTTCAAATTAATTTTGAGACCAGCTAATATTTATTGAGTGCTTAGCAAGTGCTAAGCCTAATGTTAAATACTTTATATACATCTCCTTTAACAACATCCCTATGAAGCAGATATTTATACTATCCCCTATTTTATGTAAGTGTCAGAGCTTGATTTCAAACCCAGAGTCTCACTTGGTTCTTTAACTACTATCATATTTACTGTACTAACTTTCATATAATTTTAATGATTAAGCACATGCACAGAATAATCAACATGTCCAGTCCTTTGGTCCTACAGGAGTTACCATATGGATTTTTAAAACTTATTCACCTTAAAGTACCTTTACAAAGAGGAGAGAAGACGGGAAAATTAAATCAGGATTACTCTTAATTGCAGTTCCTTGAATCATAGCCCAAATACGAACTTGGCTAGGACTGCTGCGGGAAAGATTCAAAGGCAAAATCAAGCACTCATGCTGCCAGGCAAAGCCAGGTCTCTCAACAAGTGGAATACCAACTTTTAAATAGGTTTACACGAGCTTGGTCGGGAAGGAAGGACAAAGGGGCCAGTGGAACAAGTGCTAAAAAACAGTGGCGGTCAATGTGGGACGAGGGAAGAAGGCCTGAGAAGGCTGCTGTAATTTCAGCCTTGATGCAATAGAGATTGTATTTCCTTTATCTTTAGGGAAGTGAAGTACAGCAGCCCCCTTCATCCTCGAGTGGATGCCTGAAACCACAGACACTACTGAACTCTATATACACCGGTTTTTCCTATGCACAGATACCTATAAAGTTTAACTTATAAATTAGACACAGTAAGAAATTAGCAGCAATAGTTAATAACAAAATAGAATTATAACAATATACTATTTACAATTTCAGAACAGAAGATTCATTATTACTATAGATTTTGGCAACCTCAGCCTTGTCAATAACTTTCACCTTTTCACTTAAAGGAAGCACTTGAGGGCTTCTCTTTGGAGTATCCAAATTCCCAGCATCAATAGTCGTGAGCCTTGGGGCCATTATTAAGTCAAATAAGGGTCACCGGAATACAAGCACTGGCATACCTAGACAGTCAACCTGAAAACCCAGTCGGCTACCAGGTGCCTGACAGGTGGGTGGCACATAGAGTGTGAAGATGAGGGACAAAGGGAAGATTCATCTCCTAGGCAGGACACAGCAGGATGGCAGGAAATTTCATCACAATGCCCAGAACCGCATGCAATTAAAAACTCACGAATTATTTCTGGAATATTCCATGCAATAAATTTGGGCCACAGTTGATGGCAGATAACTGAAACCATGTACAAGGGTGCACAACTGTAGTGACCAGATTACTCCATTTCATGTAAGTGGTATGATCCTTTTTCCAAAACAAGATCACCTTTTTCACCAAAGTTGATCTGATACAGAGTTCCATCATACACAGCTAGTTAACCAAAGGTTAAAAATTCCACCTGAAATATTTGGAATACATCAATATTTACAAGTCAATATAAAAAACATCACCGGGAGGCTGAGGCAAGAGAATGGCGTGAACCTGGGAGGCAGAGCTCGCAGTGAGCCGAGATGGCGCCACTGCACTCCAGCCTGGGAGGCAGAGTGAGACTCCATCTCAAAAAAAAAAAAAAAAAATTCACCCTACAGCTAAATGGGCAAAATATATTAACAGGTAATTCAGAAGAAGGAATCGGAATGGCCACTGTGCACTGCATAATCTCAACAGTAATCAGAAAATGGATAATGAAACTGAATAGTGAAATACCATTTCATACCCCTCATGCTAACAAAAATTAAGTCTTAAAAAAAAACAGTGGGCTGGGTGTGGTGGCTCATGCCTGTAATCCCAGCACTTTGGGAAGCCAAGGCGGGCAGATCACTTGAGGTTGGGAGTTTGAGACCAGCCCGAACAACATGGAGAAACCCCGTTTTTACTAAAAATACAAAATTAGGCGTGGTGGCGCCTGCTTATAATCCCAGCTACTTGGGAGGCTGAGGCAGGAGAATCACTTGAACCAGGGAGGCAGAGGATGCGACGAGCTGAGATCACACCATTGCACTGCAGCCTGGGCAACAAGAGCGAAACTCCGTCTCAAAAAAAAAAAGTCTTGGCTGAGTGCAGTGGCTCATGCCTGTAATTCCACCACTTTGGGAGGCTGAGGCAGGAGGATCACCTGAGACCAAAAGTTTGAGACGAGTCTGGGTAATATCATAACATAATTAGCTGAACATGGTGGTACACACCTGTAGTCTCAGCTCCTTGGGAGGCTGAGGTGGGTGGATCCCCTGATCCCAGGAGTTAGAGGCTGCAGAGAGCTGTGATAGTGCCACTGCATTCCAGTCTGGGAAACAGAATGAGACTCCATCCCTTAACAAAAACAACAAAGTCTTCTACCAAATGTCAACCTATATACTTCAAGCTCCAATGTAAATTGGAGTAAGTTGAAAATATTTAATGAAGCTAAAAATCACATATAACCCAGTCTAGGGATATTACCCTCATAGGTAGTACCCCAAAGAAACTGTCATATCTATGTAAGGTATCATGAACAAAAATGTTCACTGCTGGAATGCTTGAAATTGGAAAAAATTAGAAACAACTTAAATGCAGATCAAGAGAAAAACTGATAAATTGTATATGTTCACAAAATGGAATACTGTACATTTGACTGACTTGCAACTACATGGATGTTATCACCAAAAAAAAACCCATAATGTTATGGGAAAAACAGAAGTTGCAGAATAATACGAACAGTATACTATTTAACTGAGCTTTCAAACCTAAAAAATACTAAATATTATAAACAAATACATAAAGAGTAAACTTTTTTCTTTAAATGGGTATAAGACACAATAAATTCTGGATGGTACTTACCTCTAAGAAAAGAGCATGATATAAATAACCCAAAAAGGGCTTAAAATTACATATATGGACTCAATGTCTACAGGGCACAATATTCATAAATCAATGAAAGTCCTGACCCCTAATGTGATGGTATTTGGAGGTGAGGTCTTTAGGGAGTAATTATGTTTAGAGGAGGTCATGAGAATGGGATCCTTATGATAGAATTAGTGTCCACGTAAGAGACCAGAGACTTCCCCTTCTCTCTTTCTTTCTCTTCCTGCCATGTGAGGATGCAGCAAGAAGACCACCATGTGTAAGAAGAGAGCTCTCACTGGGATCCATGCTGGCACCATGATCTTAGACTTCCTGCCTCCAGAACTGTGAGAAATAAATGTCTGTTGTTTCAGTCACCCAGTCTAGGGTATTTTGTTATGGCAGCACAAGCTGAAACAGTAAGTGTTATATTTTTCAACTGGTAAAAAATAACAAAAAACTAAAATCCAGATTAAGTGAATGACATAGCATGGCAGTTCTCAATTAGAACACACTAATAAGACACTGGTTCTCAGGGAACAACTTTAAGACTATTATCCTATATATAATTCTATTTTTTTTTAATACTGACTTTTTCTTCTTCAAAACAATCAATAATCAGGTTCTGACAAATCTTTCTCATGTCAGAGAGACACTCAGTCCATCTGGAATGCCATCCCTACTGTTCTAAGCCAACACATGCCTCTCTCACTAGTCTTTTCACCTCTGGTCTATTTTCTCTCCAATTTCCAAATTCACCCTGTGTACCAAGAGCAAACCAGAACTTCTGTTTTTGTTTGTCTGTTTTTCTTTTTTTCTTTTTTGTTTTAAAGAGACGGAGTCGGTTGGGCATGGTGGCTCACGCCTGTAATCCCAGCGCTTTGGGAGGCTGAGGGATCACGAGGTCAGGAGTTCGAGACCAGCCTGGTCAATATGGTATAACCCCATCTCTAATACAAAAATCTCTAAAAATTAGCTGGGTGTGGTGGCGCATGCCTGTAGTCCCAGCTGCTCAGGAGGCTGAGGCAGGAGAATCACTTGAACCCAGGAGGCAGAGGTTGCAGTGAGCTGAAATCGCGCCACTGCACTCCAGCCTGGGTTACAGAGTGAGACTCCGTCTCAAAAAAAAAAAAAAAAAAAAAAAAAAAAGGAAAAAAAAACAAAACAAAAAAAGAGATGGAGTCTTGCTCTGTCACCCAGGCTGGAGTACAATGGCACAATCACAGCTCACTGCAGCCTCAAATTCCTGGGCTCCAGTGATCCTCCTACCTCAGCCTCCAGAGTAGGTGGGACCACAGGTGCAGGCCAACATGCCCAAGAGCATGCCCAAGAGCTTCAAGAGCAAATCAATCTACATAAAATGTTACTTTGGTAATGTCACTGTTAGCTCCTGGAATTTAACTCTTTGACAGCAACCACTGCTGAACAATAAAATGAAAACTCCTTAATCTAGCATATAAAGGTCTCTAAGCCTGGCTCAAAGCTGTATTTCTAACTGTACCTTCCATTACTCTATACAAATGGCTCTTTCTAGCCAAACTGCTCTATTCAAAGCCCTGTATGGGCTTTCCTCATTCTCACCTCTTCTTTGGTCATCCTGTGTCTCCTGTTTGGAATGCCGTCCTCTCCAACACCACCTTTCTCACGGTATCTAAATTTTAGTTGTCTTCTAAGACCTTGCCACAAGTCTTATCTAATCCCTAAATCCCTCCCTAACCAATACACTCTAATTTAGACTCATTCAATCAATCAATCTTTATTGGATACCTAGCATGTGACAGGCGACACAGTTCTAGGGGCACTCATAGAATGCCTATATATATACACTACACATGAATTAAATAGTTTGTTAATGTATATGTCAACCTCAACTACATTACGTGCTTCTTAAAAAAAAGGAGTTCATTTATCCCACAGAGCAATAACATAGTACTTTGTGTTTAGGGTTCAACATTCTCTGGCTAAATCAATTTTGAAATAAGTTACAATCATCTAATTTTTTGACCCAAAATAATCAATGCCTATCCTTGGAACTTTGAACAATTACGACATTTTCTTGTGATGTATACATATATATCTATACAACAAGAGTAATGGACTTGGAGTCAGAAGGTCTGTGTGGAACTTGAGCTCCACTGTGCACTATCTCTGGCCATATTACTTTCTCTGCACATTAATCTCCATAAAATGAGAATATTTACACCTACCTGTGAAGACGTCCATGACTGTTATGAGGCATAAGTAAATTAGAAAAAGATATATTTTATTGTGCTAGAAGCATGCCTCACACTCATTCATGAATCCAACAAATTTTTACTAGGTTATTTTCAACAGATGCCAATATCCTCATTTCCCACCAGAAGAGTTAATACAGATCTGTTTCCTTTCTGGTTTATTTTTTCTTCTTTGAGACAGGGTCTCACTCTGTCACCGAGGCTGGAGTGCAGTGGCACAATCACAGCTCACCACAGGCCTCAATCTCCCAGACTCAGGTGATCCTCCTGCCTCAGTCCCCAAGAAGCTGGGACTACTGGCATGCGTCACTATGCCCGGCTAATTTTTTTATTTTTAATTTTTTTTTAAGAGATGGGGTTTCACCATGTTACCCAGACTGGAAGATCCATTTCCTTTCTGCTAGGTGATGGGAATGCTGTCTTTGACTAGTAAATGAAAGAAAGGAATACCTACAGAAATATTCAAATATTCAATTAAAATATTTGAATTATATATTAAATCATAATCTCTTAAGGCCATAAAATTATTCTATTTTTAAAATGTCTTTATTCTATTTATCACATAAGGCACAAACGTTAGTTATTTATAACCTTGCTAAAGCACCAATGAAAATGGGATTTGGAAAAGAATAGAGAAATTAATAAAATTGCTAATTATAAGGAATATGATGAAGAAAACTTTGAATTCCTCTTTCATAAAATCGTTTTTCATATTTGACTTCCTATTTGAAGCAGGATACATGGGAATTCATTATTGATTAACTAGCTAGCCTACCTGGTTTTTCAGAAGACTTCCTCTGTTAGGAATCCCTGCTGCTCCTGCTGGATGCAGTTGCCCACAAGAGAAGCAGCTGCTTTTAAAACCAATTTTAGATTGACTACAATTTGGAGCCTACCCTTGGGACCTTCATTTGGAGCTCTTTTTTTTTTTTGAGACGGAGTCTTGCACTGTTGCCCAGGCTGGAATGCAGTGGCACTATCTCAGCTCACTGTAAGCTCTGCCTCCTGGGTTCCCGCCATTCTCCTGCCTCAGCCTCCCAAGTAGCTGGGACTACAGGCATCCGCCACCACACCTGGCTAGTTTTTGTATTTTTAGTAGAGACGGGGTTTCACCATGTTAGCCAGGATGATCTCAATCTCCTGACCTCGTGATCCGCCAGCCTCCAACTCCCAAAGTGCTGGGATTACAGGCGTGAGCCACCACGCCCGGCCTGGAGCTCATATTTTAAACCACGATTTGGTCTCTATCCTCATTGTCTTTATATACAAGGCTCATCTCTCTTAATGTGCAGTGGCTTGAAATCTCTCATTATCTCTCTGTTTCAGCTACTTGAGAAGTCCACTGCCCATCTTTGAGATCCACCCCAGAAAGGTAACTTCAAGTAGACCATCTAGCCTACAATATAGGGCTCCTCATATACCCTCTAAATTTAATGATACTCAATCTAGCCATTTTTACATGACACGGCAAACAGAAATTTGTGCATTTACCATTCAGTTTATAGGCAAAATCTAACATTAGGTACAGTTTGACTATTTTTATTTGACTATTTTTCCCTTTATTTTTCTTTCTAAGTCACCTTTTCTATCAACACAAAATCTAGGTAATTACTATATAATGCTTAAGATTATAGGCTCTGGTGTGACACTAGTTCAAAACTGGGCTGCACTGGTTATTAGCTATGTTAACTTAAAAAAATTACAAATATTTTTAGGCCCCAAGAGCAACAACCACCACTACTGCTTCACAGGGTTTTTGTTAGTATTAAATGAGTTAGTACAAGTAAAACAGAAGAGCAACTAACATGAATTCTATACAAATCCTGCATTTTTAACATGGAGTAACACTAGTTATTAGAGTAATAAGCTATACATATACTTTCAATGCTTAATAAGACTGAGCAAGTATCATTCTGGTGAGTAGGCTCTTTTGAGCCTGAAACATTATAAACACAACTTAGTTGTCTCCACAGCTCATCTGTAAAGATAAATATTTATAGATTTTTCTCCCTCAAGTTTATTATTTTAACACAGAAAGTGGTTACTAGAAAAAGTGTGGAAAGTAACGAAAAGTGAAGGGGGGAGGACATGCATATTTCCACTATATACCACTATGTGATATATTTACTTCCAAGAACTTTATAACAAAAATGTAATTTTTAAAATCAGTCATATAAAATTAAATCCTACCATTTCTACCTACCAGTACCATGAAAGTATTTTTCCGGCCGGGCGCGGTGGCGCAAGCCTGTAATCCCAGCACTTTGGGAGGCCGAGACGGGCGGATCACGAGGTCTGGAGATCGAGACCATCCTGGCTAACACGGTGAAACCCCGTCTCTACTAAAAAAAAATACAAAAAACTAGCCGGGCGAGGTGGCGGGCGCCTGTAGTCCCAGCTACTCGGGAGGCTGAGGCAGGAGAATGGCATAAACCCAGCAGGCGGAGCTTGCAGTGAGCTGAGATCCGGCCACTGCACTCCAGCCTGGGCGACAGAGCGAGACTCCGTCTCAAAAAAAAAAAAAAAAAGAAAGTATTTTTCCTTGTTGGTTCAGCCTTTGGCAACATAATTTTTAATAGCAGCATAATATTTCAAGTTGAATTCATATATTCTAAAGCAAACCTGGGCAGGTTCTTCTTGTGACAACTGCAAGCATATGTGCCATAAAAGAATAGTGATGGGGGGGCCTAGGTATAGTGGCTCACACCTATAATCCCACTGCTTTGGGAGGCTAAGAGTTCAGGAGTTCAAATCTGGGATAAGGACCAGGAGTTCAAGACCAGCCTGGGCAACACAGTGAGACTCTATCTCTAAAAAAAATTTAATTTAAAAAAAAAAAGAATGTCACTCAGGATCCACATCATGGGAGTGCAGACTTTTTTCTACAGCACAAACACTGGCATCTTTCTAGTGTTCAGTATAGTCAAAAACAATGATGGTAGCACTAAGCTAATAAATACAGGAAGAAAAATTATTGAACAAAGTTGTGGCTTCAACTTAAATGTTAATTTTCATTAAGGAGCGCCTCCAATTTTTCACTAAGACAAATTAACAACTTCAATCAATATACAAAATATACATATTTGCATTCTGATTTAAGGCAAGTCAACCTAAATTCATCCACAGTAAGAAAACTTCATAGATGTGCCTATGTTGAAACTCAAATTTTCCATCCAGTAGCTTAAGGATACCTTAGGTTATCAGAGATTTAAAAAATACATACAACACACATTTACTGAAACCTAATTATGAATTTTGCCAGACTCAACACATACTACTTTAGCTGACTAACAACAACCAGTAAAAATGTTTCATTTATTTAAAAAATTACCAGCCTGGGCAACATAGACCTCAACTGTTAAAAATTAGCCAGACTCATTTTTAAATTTTAGCTTGGCGCATGCCTGTAGTCCCAGCTACTGGGGAGGCTGCAGTGGGAGAATCACTTGAGCCAGGGAGGTCGAGGCTGCAGTGAACAGTGATCACCACTGCACTCCAGCCTGAGTGACACAGTGAGACCTTGCCTCAAAAAAAAAAAGGGAGAAAAGAAAAAAAAGAACAAGAAAAAAAAAGAAAAGAGAACATTAGGGCAGCAGCATGGTTTGATGAAAAGAGTTACTGAACTTGGAAGGGAAAAACTTGGATTCACGTCCCAGCAAAGCCCACAACTATGCAACAGCCAAAAAATTGTTCACTAACTCTAGGTCCTAACTTTAAAGTGTAGTCCTTCAATGATATGATTCCTAGGGTCTCTTCCAGCTCTAAAGTAAAGATGTTAAGAAATAAAGATGATAATGCTATCATTATCTGGCATGCAACTGACGGCCATAGGACAGGCGACTTATTGATGTACATCATATCCTAAACCTGTAATTTTGTTCAGCACTGTCCCAGTGTATGCTGTAGTGGGGTGGGGTGGGGGGGCGGGGGTCCGGTAGGCACAGTGGCCACTATAATTCCATTATTTGTTATGTAAATGTATTGTTTTCTTTAAAAGTAAAAAAACATAAAAAATCCTGCTTTAGTCTTTTCTGTTACCTTGGTTCCCTATCCCTTTAACAATAACAACCACCAGACTGAAATTAAATATCTGAGTTGCTCTCATTAAAGAAACTTGCATTTACTTCCCCGGTACACAAGGAAAACAATTTTGAAATCTGCCTAATCAACAGACATTAATATTGTCTGTTGAAATAAATATGTTTGCATAGTTATTAAAAAGAACACCATATAAAATCATGCTTAAATTCATTTATTTTGAACACATATCTATGAGCAATTAGTTTAAATATAAAGAAAAAGATAACAATGATGAATTATATGAATTTTCAAAGCACATTAAATTAGCATTGAAATTCTATGAACGTACTTTAGAACGCTAAGTTTGTTAATTTTTTGTTTATTTGTAATATGCAATAGATGGGAAGATATATGTTGAAAATACACCTTGGCTCATTAAAAATGCAACACAGGAATATACACTTTTTAAAAATCTTTTTAAAGCAAGAAGGAGATTTTTCTTTGCCATCTTTCAAATAAACATTCATTTCTGGTCCTCATTATAAGCAAGATATAGTATAGTGACAGATTTGCTGTGTCTTTGAGTTAACAAAAAATAATAAACAAGGTAAGCACCAGAGTACTGTGGAACACACTGAGCTTATTAGTATTTTTTTACATGTTTCAACTGACAAAATGTAGCTATAATGGATACCCTGATTGTAAATTTAAACTGCTATGCTTATGTGAAGATTGTGTAATAAGCAGTCATTATGCTCTTTTCTTTTCTGATCTCTAATGGGAAAACTAAGACGTTCTTCCTCCTTTAAAATTAAGTGCTTTAATAAAGTAAGATTTTTAGGGGAAAAAACACTCAACTTTTTACGTTGTAAGTTACTAAAAGTTGCTCTCACTAGACTTGACTATTTAGAAACTACAGTGATTAAATGCTTTCCAGAGCTTACATGTTAGTGCTTTCAACATCAAATGTACAATGAGAATCATGTCAGCACTCTGCTCTGCGAAGCTTTGGCCTTCAGTGAGCAATAGAACAGGACAGCCAGGTCCTGCACGACTGAGATAGACAGAAATGCCTTAGCAAACCAGAGCCACCAGATCCATAATTTGCTTCTGACCACTTATGCCTACATACTTGCCCTCAACCCACATGTTTGCAAACATTAAACTAAACAGGCTATTCCTTTGCTCCTGAATCAAACAGGCTGCCTAATGAAGCTCCTAGCTAAATCTCTCCACTGAAATTACTTTCCATAGGAAAAACCGTACAGATATCCTAATAAGTTGAATAAAGAGATTGAAAAATTGTAGGAATTCTGCACACACGTGTAACTGCCAAAGTAAAAGAAATATTTTAAAGTATGTATTTATTGTCGATTGATTTCCAACTTATGGAAATGTACATACAAACACTTGAAAAATACAGCTTCAAAAGTACATACTTTTTTTGGATTCTGGAATGTGTTCAAACTTGGCAGAAACTGTGGGATCCTTGAAACATCAAGGTTTTTCACTTTTTCTTCTTCCTTTTCTAAATTGCCCATAAACTTTCATCATCAGTATTTTGCTACAGGTATAGACATGGCTAAGATACATTGATTCATCCTAGAAGGAGGGATGTTTACAGAAATTAAGCCAGATTCAGTCAAAGCAAAGCACAGGCTTCAACATGAAACCCCACCCCCACCTAAAAAAACCTCAGCAGTAACTATCTAACTTATCTATGTGTCTCCTCTACTCTTCCCTTAATTCTTCTGTGTCATGTTTCTGGTTATATTATCATGTGCTTCCAATTTCTTTTCCTTTGATAAGAGTAATTTTAAGAGGCTAAATAATTTTTTTTTTCTTACCCCATAGCAGTCTCTTAGCTGACTGGTCTGAAATTCCTTTGCTCCACCTCCTAATATCTGTCACAAGAGTCAGATTACAAGTCAACCCAAAGGGGAGCACGGAGTATGAACGTGAAGAGGGAACACAAGAAAAAGGGAACACTAGTGGTTAGGGCATCACTAGAAGCCATAATATAGTTTCTGTTCTTTATTTGATACAATTGTACAAAAGGATACCATGTTAGATATAACATTAGGCTGAATGTTAATTTCCTAAATAAAAATTTTCTTTAAATATGTAAAATAATAATCCCTTTATTATTCAACATGTAGAGATTTATTAAACACTTATAAAGTAATAATTTAATATTTGCAGTGAAGGAAACTTTCATCTTGGTTTTTAAAGTCATCTAGACTACCATCAGAAATATTAACAGTGAAATACATTAATTACACGCCAAATGATACAATGTATGTAGCTACTTAGCTATTTTACTAAGAAAATAACTTTATCTTTGATATTTTCTATTTTAAAAACTTATCTGTGAATTTATTTAAGGACTGTATATGTAAATCTGCTAAAATTATTTCAGTGGATAAAATAATGAATCAGTACCTATTTACATGCTGCCAAAGCATATCTATAATTTTTAAAATGATGATAAGAGTAGCCTAAGGCAGTCAGCAGACATCTCAGAAATCTCAGTATAAGTGGTTTTAACTTGCCACATGATGCCAAAAAACTTACAACAGGAAGCTGCCATCTTGCCTCCCCACCTGTGTGCACCTAATCTCAGCTGGTTCCCCTGAGATCCCCTGAGCACCAACCCTAGTCCCACGCGCAGCCCCTTATCCGCTCCAACAAGATGAAAGAAACAATCGTGAACCAGGAAAAACTCGCCAAACTGCAGGCAAAAGTGCACATTGGTGGAGCTGCTCACAGAAAGAAGGTAGTTCACGGAACAGCCACAGCAAATGATAAAAAACGTCAGTTCTCCTTAAAGAAGTTAGAAATCTCTAGCATTGAAGAGGTGAGTATGTTTATGAACCAAGGAACAGCGATCCACTTTAACAACCCTAAAGTTCAGGCATCTCTGGCAGTGAACACTTTCACCATTACAGGCTATACTGAGACAAAGCAGCTGACAGAAATGCTACCCAGCATCTTAAACCAGCTTGGTGCAGGCAGTCTGACTAGTTTAAGGAGACTGGCTGAAGTTCTGCCCAAACAATCTGTGGGTGAAAAAGCACCACACTACTGGAGAGGATGATGATGATGAAGTTCCAGATCTTGTGGAGAATTTGGATGAGGCTTCCAAGAATGAGGCAAACCGAAATGAGTCAACTTCTGAAGATAAAACTTGAAGAAGTCACTGGGAGCTGCTATTTTATATTAATTATATATAAAATTATAAAATTTTATAAGAAATTTTAAAAATTTCTTATATATTTTTAAGAAATTTTTGTTTATGGGTCTGATAAAACCCAGATCTCTAATATTTTTAAGCCCAAACCCCTTGGACACTGCAGCTCTTTTCAGTTTTTGCTTATACACAATTCATTCTTTGCAGCTAATTAAGCAGAAGCAGCCTGGGAACAAAGTTTGAAACAAAGGTTAATAAAGTTCTTTGCCTAGTATACAGTTGTATTCTTTATTTCACTGACACTGATCTGTACACAGTAATCACAGCGTAGTGTAAAAAAGGTAGTATAAAGTTCTCATGTTTGAAGAAAAAAAAAACCTTACATCAGGAAAACATCTAACTAAAGCAACAACAAAAACTTGTTTTTTGGTTAAAAGTGCTTGGTGGTTCTCTAATACATATGAGCACCTGAAAAAGAATTCAGATCCAAATCTACTCCATTAGGATACTGAAGTTTCCAAAGCCTACAGAGCTTCAGCTGATCGTAATTGTTGTGAAGGGCGAGAACCTACTGTGTGCTCAATCTTGCCATCTGTAGGTGCTTTACACAACTCCAGGGTTTTTTAGGTAGGGTCAAAAATTTACAGTATTTTTAAAAACTAATTACCAGTCACAAAATCCTTTTGCTTTATGTCATCCTTCAAAGATTCTCTGAATAATTTTGGTACAATCCCATCATAAATTTGCTCAACATTAGCTCTATCCACAAATCCGTTTTACATTCATAATACAAATACAGTCTTTAATGATCAAGTAAATATTTATTCTCATATTTAGCAAAATGATTTTCTTCCAAAATAACTCTCCAAAAGATACTGCTTATAGAACACAGCAATTATTCTAAGACTCCTTTACAAAATCACTGGTGGCCTGCAATGCAACAATCCACATAAAATACGAACTGAAAAGTATTCATAATCAGGACCTCAATCTCATCGCTACTCATGAACTCTACTACCACTCAAGATGCTCGCTCATTCCACTGTCTCACCTGTTAGTGTCCACAACTGAAACACAGATGCATCATCTCCCGTAATTAAGATTTCGGCTAGAACTGGCACAGTAAGCTATACCATTTCCAGACCTAACAGATTTACACTACAATTAAATATATTAAAGTTTCTGCACATAAAAAACTCATATATACCTAATCAAAAGGCATCTTTACCCAGTCAGTAGGTTCATCTGTAGTTCTGATTATTTTTAATTAACAGATATTCCAAAAATCAAAATAAGTACAAATACGCCATCTTCTAAAATTATCTAATTCTCAAGTTTTATTTCTCTCATTTAGAGTTATCAAACTTTACTTGCAGAACTGTATCCTTAATTAACCACACGAAATTTCCAGTAAACTGAAATCACCATAAATTCAGTAGGTATAATGAGAAATCATCTCAGAGTAGAATATAGTCCTTAAAAAGAAATAAGCACTTATATATAGTTGCAGTTTAGCTTATTAGAGAATTGTATCCTTAAAAATACTATATAAATAATGTAAATTTGAATCGTATTTTCAGTATACAAAAGAAATTTAATATTTAAAAAGAAAAACTGCTGAGTCCTTTTTTAAAACTGAATAATCTTTAGCAATACAAAGGATCAACTCCTACTTAAATTATTTTATATGTAGGAATCTGATACATTAAAACAGGTTGTCTATGTAGTATTACTCTAATTAAAAAAACAAAGAACAGCTAACCAAAGAAGAACAAGCTCAGCAGAGAAAATACGAAAAAAATTTTGAAGTGATGTTTCTAATTAGCAAGGGCTTTCACAAAGACATAATGGCAAATTTTGCTTTCCTGATTAATTAGAACACCAACACAAAGAACTAGATTCTAACCGGCAGTTCTTCTAGAGAACTAGGATGGAACAGATGCAAGCAACAGTAGAATATGTGTTATTTTTTAAAAGGGCACTGAAAATCTTGTGTCATAGATATATAGATAGGCGATGGTTCTCATGTTTAAACACTTTCAACAACTATAAAGGCTATGTAGCTGGTAGTATAACAGAAATAGTTTGGCTAAAAAAATACTAAACTTTGCAAAGAGCTTTTTGTCCACTTAGCTGTAAGGTAAAATATTGACTGAAAAGACCTTTGAAAACATCTAGAATTGTTCCTCTTTCTATGAATGATTCCCTAATTATCAGAGACATATTTCAATATTTGCTGTTAATTTCAATGGAAGAATTTCACAGTACACTCAAAGAATACCAATTTCTTCCTCCAAGATAAAAGGAGGCACAGATCATTAATGTAAAATTAATATGCCTAAATTAAATGAAAAGAGAAAAAGAAATTAAGGAAGAAATTTAGGACAGGACCCATAACAGCACCGCAATTAAAAAGATAAGGAAAGGAAATTCTCAGGAAAGACAAATAAATCCTCCAGCCTCCAAGATGAGAAACTTGCTCTTAGGGGAAAAAAAAGATTAACATTAAAGAATAGCAAATTGAGGTGATTTAAGAAGTAAATTCAAAATACTGCAGCAAAAACTTCTGAATGCCAAATTTTAAGTACACTGACTGATATGGTTTGGTTGTGTCTCCACCCAAATCTCATCGTGAATTGTAGTTCCCATAATCCCTACATGTCTAGGAGGGTCCCTGTGGGAGGTAATTGAATTGGGGGGTGGTTTCCCCTATCCTATTTTTGTGATAGTAAGTTCTCACTGAGATCTGATGGTTTTATAAGGGGATTCTCCCTTCAATCCGTTCTCATTCCTCTCTTGCCTGCTGCCTTGTGAAGGAGGACATGTTTGCTTCCCCTTCTGCCATGACTGTAAGTTTCCTGAGGCCTTCCCAACCATGTGAAACTGTGAGTCAATTAAACCTCTTTCCTTTATAAATTACTCAGTCTCAGGTATTTCTTCATAGCAGCATGAGGACTAATACATACACCCATTAGTCTCAAAACAATTCTCTCAAATTCTGATATACAGACCTTTAAAAAGCAGACATCATCTACATGGCATTCTAAATTTTCTGATATTTTCATTCTTTACTAGCCACTTTCATTCTGCTGTCTCAATGTCTAAGTAAAATAATTTCAGAATGAATAACACATAATAAAATGTAAGTATACTAAAGCACAAATACCTTCTCTTAAAAAACAATTTCTAAGATCCCATTTAAGAAGAACCTAGATTTCCCCAACTTGTGTTTTATCCTTCATTCCCTAGTACCAATCATGGGCAAGTTCTTCAATTTTTTTTTTTCCTCCTCGGGTTCTTCATCTAAAGCAGGTGTTTTTTTTTTTTTTTCCTAATTGCTTCAGTGATTATGTAAAACAAAATGAGAGAATGGCCAAAAATGGTCTGCATAACATTTTTGCAATAAAGTATAAATGACAGAAGTCACTAAATGTTGAGTGATCCTCAACTGTCCAATTTCCTTCTGAAACTTTACTGTACGTTACTACTTTCTCTTGCCTTTTCTGTTTTTCCAAGTAATAATCTCTTCTTTTCTCTATTTACCCTAACCTTAAGAAACTCACAATTCAGATGAGAAAATATTTACTGGTTCTTCTGTAAAGATGTTCTAAAGATATAGCTCTATCTTTTGGTTAAATGAAACTAATCCTGAAACTTTTTAAAAACTAAAATCCCTACATTTTAAAATAAAATCTTTGCTAAAATACATGTTTTCTTTACCTTCCTAAATGGTGTTCTTTGGTAATGTTAATAGCAGTATTAAGGGCCAGACAGTTGAGTAAAAAAAATTACTTCTAAATGTTCCGACAAATGCTATTTTTAGGTCATGTTTATAGACTATTCATACTTTTATGTGAATTTCTTAGTTATCGGGTACTCACTGTCATTTTTAAAACAATGAATACACTACAATTTATCCATGCTCCTGTTAGACATTTAAATTTTTTCCAGTTTTTTGCTATTTCCTCACTGTTGTTTTTGATATGCCTGTATTTCATATGCCTGATTCCACCAGCCAGTTTTCTGTTTTCTAGACTTTACTCCCACATTCATATCTTTATAATAGCTTTAATGAAATATAATTTACATGCCATACAATTCATCCATTTAAATAAAATGTACAATAGTTTTTAGTATATTCAGAGTTGTGCAACCAATACCACAATCAATTTTAGAACATTATTAACACTATAAAAAGAAACCCTATATCCATTAGCACTCACTCCCATTTTCTCCCACTCCTCAATCCCAGTGGTAGGCAACCATTAGTCTATCTTCCATCTCTACAGCATTGCCTATTCTGGACATTTCATATAAATGGAATCATACAGTATGTGGCCTTTATGACTGGCTTCCTTCAATAAATATAATGCTTTCAAGGCTCATCCATTTTGTAGCATATATCGGTATTTCACTTCTTTTTATTGCCAAATAATATTCCACTGAAGTATATAAGCAAGTTTTACGTATCCATTCATCAGCTGATGGATGTTTGGACTGTTTTCATTTTGGTACTACTATGACTAATGCTACTATGAACATTCTCATATTCATATTTCATCAATATAGAAAATCTACTAATTGGTTTATGATAATGGGATGACATGGATCATAGGGAGCCTGGATATCCACAGGAGACAAAGCCAGGTCTTGTGTTAAGACCTGGAGTGACTCCTCCTTCCCTTAAAAGTCAGTCACTTCCTAGAATCCACTTATCTTCATCCCCTCTGCCACTACCCCTACCCACATCTCATCTGGATCACTTCCACAGGCTAAACTTGCCTAACCCTCCAGTATTGCCCTCCTCTAGTCCATTCACCCCAGGGCAGGGCATTCATTCTAAAATGAATGAATTGGTTTGGCACCAGGGCTCATGCCTGTAACCCCAGCATTTTGGGAGGCTGAGGCGGGCAGATCACTTGAGGCCAGGAGTTCAAGACCAGCCTGAGCAAATGGCGAAACCTCATCTCTACCAAAAATACAAAAAATAGCTGGGTGTGGTGGTGTGTACCTCTAAACCCAGCTACTAGGTAGCTGAGGCATGAGAATCGCTTGAATCTGGGAGGCGGAGGCGGAGGCGGAGGCTGCAGCGAACCGAGGTCGCACGCCACTGCACTCCAGCCTGGGCAAAAGAGGGAAACTCCGTCTCAAAAAAAAAAAATCATCATTTCATTTCCCTGTATCAATCCGTCAATGGTCCCCATGGTACTCAAGATTAAAGTAAAATGGCTTCCCAAGCAAAAGGCCCTTGGATGATCTCACCTCACCAATCTCCATAATCCTGACCTCTGGCTATTTCTGCTGCACGTATGAGGAGCAACTGGAGTTCATTATTCCAAAGGCCTTGCTCCCTCTTCTCACCACTGAACCTTTGTACATGATGCCCTCTCTGCCTGGAATTACCCCCAGTAGATGCTTCCTCTTATGATGGAACTGTTTACATCCTACCTTTTTTTCAATATGCCATCACCTCCACAATGACATAAACTCCAAGTGAGCGAAATGTGTCTTTTCTCATTGCCAGTGGATCTAGTACAATCAATGGCATAGAGTGGATTTTCAACATTATTTGTGGCTCTCGTGAGGAAATGCTATGCTTATTAGTATACCTGAATAATTCCTGAGTAAGAAGGACTTTCCTAGGCTCTGGGGTTGATAAAAAGCTGGTAAGGAAATACAAAACACAAACCTTAACCTTGGCTTACCCCTCTACAACACACGCAAGCAACCCTCCACTGTCAGGTCACATGGTTCATGATGGGACTAATATCCCCACTTCCTCACAGCCTCTAGAGTGACCAGGACTAGCCAAAACGCTTGCCTTAATCTCAGCCCCCTGGCAAGACTGGCTCAGAAATGGGCAGGCAATCCAACCTGGACCAGGGAGAGTCATTCCTGTAATTTTTTTTTAGAACTATCAGGGAAGATCCTTTTGAGAGGGGATTATTGGCTGTTAAAATGACATAAGGCAGAACTGCTAATGACCTTCTCTGCCATGACATAAGGTCCTAATTGAAAAAAAGTCAACACAAGAAAGTAGAGAAAAAGAGAAGGTCCTGATGACATCATTTAATTCCTTCCATCCAGACTTGCCCTGAGCCAGTTGTGGCTTTGGACTTCCCACTTACAAGAGGTAATAAGTTCCAGGTTTGCTTATACTGGTTTGAGTTGCATTTCTACACTTGCAGCCAAGGAGTCCATAACTACACACATCAAGAATCTATCTTCTTGTGTTAGTCTATCTTAGGCATTAAGCGACTATACCTATCTTTCAAGCATCTGCCATTCTGCATCGCCATTTACATAGTTTAAAGCTCAAAGCATATGCCCTATTCTTAGGGATACCTTAGTGGAAGCCATAAATCCCTGCCTCAGAGCTGAGTTTCTACCATTTCCTTTGGTGGGTAAAACAACGAAGGTAGGCTGCCAGAGCCAGGGTAGAATCCTAAGACCCCGGGAAACTGGGACATCTGAAGCTTTCAACCTATAATGGGGAAAATGATGAAGGCTAGCATAGAATTAGACCAACTGAGGGACGATCACGATTCTGTGGGAGTTAATGCTACTTGCTTTCATCCTTAGAGACATAAGGTAAATCAAAATTCATCTGCTTTCTCAGAAATCAATTTTCTGAAATTGAAGGGTCAGGTTTGGTTGTATAGAATTCTTCCAAATTTCACGTAAGATATAGAAATACTGACCCACACACAATACACCAACTACTTCTCTATGGGTGGAGTAAATAAGGTAGAATCAGTTTTTCTGAATAAAGTGTTCATGAAATGTTACAAAATTGAGTGTTAATCTAAGCTAGATTTCTTGGTAACAGGAGAAGATATTGAAATTCAGACATCATCTGTGTACTCAGTGACTGGTACAGTACAGCAGAAAGAACGATATGACCAAGAATAATTAGAAAATTGGAGTCGAGCGTAGGATCTACACCAAGCAGCCTTGGGGCTTTTTCCTACTAGTTAGTTATGCCTCATAGAAATCCACTCAGGCCGGGCGCGGTGGCTCAAGCCTGTAATCCCAGCACTTTGGGAGGCCGAGACGGGCGGATCACGAGGTCAGGAGATCGAGACCATCCTGGCTAACACGGTGAAACCCCGTCTCTACTAAAAACTACAAAAAACTAGCCGGGCGAGGTGGCGGGCGCCTGTAGTCCCAGCTACTCGGGAGGCTGAGGCAGGAGAATGGCGTAAACCCGGGAGGCGGAGCTTGCAGTGAGCTGAGATCCGGCTACTGCACTCCAGCCCCGGCGACAGAGCGAGACTCCGTCTCAAAACAAAACAAAACAAAACAAAAAAAGAAATCCACTCTACCCCTTACTTCCAGGCTCTTTTTCCAAAAGAATGACTTTGCATAACACCGCTGAGGGCTTCCCACTCATACAGGATCTTAAGAATGGGAGGCCGGTACGAGCTCTGTGGAGAGCATGCCACACGAGAAAATGGGCATCTGCAGGGGAAGGCAGAGGGCTGGGAAGATGTGGTGTACACATCTGCATCCTGGCTATGGAAGCTTCTAACGCGAATTAAGCACAGGGAACCATCATTAAAATTTAGGGGAAAAAAAGCGGGGCATGGTGGTTCATGCCTGTAATCCCAGCACTTTAGGAGGCCGAGGTGGGTGGATCACTTGAATTCAGGAGTTTGAGACCAGCTTAGCCAACATGGTGAAATCCCGTCTCTACTAAAAATACAAAAATCAGCCAGGTGTGGTGGCACACACCTGTAGTCCCAGCTATTCGGGAGGCTAAGGCAGGAGAATCAACCTTGAACATGGGAGGCGGAGGCTACAGTGAGCTAAGATTGTGCCACTATACTCCAGCCTGGGTGACAGAGCAAGACCCTGTCTCAAAAATAAAAATAAAAAAAGGAAAAAATACATTAGAAATTCCAGGTATGAAAGACTCTGTAGTTGCATTAACTTAAATCTCTCTTCCACTTAGGGAGCATTAGCAGCTGGTGATATAGAAATGATTATGCTGTGGCCTCTCGTAGATCAAGGGAAAAGGTGAATTAACAGCAAGTGGCTAGGGAGCATTCCCAGAAAAGCCTCTAAACTAGGAAACTCATCGCCCCCCACCTCTTTGTTTTCTTGGATGATAGCAGCAAAAGTAAGGACACTCAACAGAATCAGAGGATTCCAGGAAGAGAAACGTAGCTTTCTCTTCCACGTATCCTGCCTGAACACCCGGCAGCAGTCCATGGCCAAGGGTCAATGCTCAAGAGCTGCTCACAGTAACAGTTTTGAAAACACACTAAGCTTTAGAATTTCCAATCTTTACACCTGCAAAATGGAGATTCTACAGCAAGGCCACTATTAATCAGAATACTCATGAGATGACAAGTTACGTTACCCCACTATCACCACCAAATGTGGTTCATCATTATTTATTATTCAAAGCCCTCCTGAAATTGTATGATCATAATTTCCTATTTTAGCAAAATATAACATTCAAAATATAATTTTATCTTTCTCAATGACTTAATCATTCTGAATATCTGATGTCAACACAAAATAATGAAACCTAAGGGGTGAGAGATAAGACTGAATGTCTACTAACCCCAACAAATTAGTGTGTACATATATATGCTGATTTCTAACTTCCTTTCATGAGATTCAATTTAACAGCAATGTAAGAGATTAAAATGCTATTTATTTGAGCATCTCAATATGGGGTTCACATTAATCCAAGTTCATTATATCCAACTAGATGTATTCAGATTGATTATAAAGATTAACAACGATATATGATCATGCACATGTCAAGGACTACAAAAACACTTGCCAACAACAAGACTCTGCAGGCAACAGGATAGCCTATGAGTCCCGTCTTTTCTACTAATTAATTACAAGAAATCAGCCAGGCCATAAGGCCACGCACGGTGGCTCATGCCTTTAATCCAAACACTTTGGGAGGCCGAAGCGGGTGGATTACTGGAGGTCAGGAGTTCAAGACCAGCCTGGTCAACATGGTGAAACCCTGTCTCTACTAAAAATGCAAAAAAATTAGCCAGGCATTGTGGTGCACGCCTGTAATCCCAGCTATTCCAGAGGCTGAGGCAGGAGAATCGCTTGAACCCGGAGGCAGAGGTTGCTATGAGCCGAGATCGCACCATTGCACTCCAGCCTGGGTAAAAAGAGCGAAACTCTGCCTTTAAAAAAAAAAAAAAAAAAAGCAGCCAGGCTACTGGACTTGTTTCTTCCCAATCATAAAATTTTCCTGTCAAAAATTCCATGATTCGTTCAATATTGCTAATAAAAGTGTCAGCTGGATACTACTAGGGTTGGTGTAATATTAAACCCAAGTGACAGGACCCACATTTGATGTGCAATGACTCTCCAGAGTGATCTCAGTGTCCCCATTTTCTAAAATACTAATGTACTCACAGTGTGTGTGCATGTGCGCATACATATGAATGTCTGTTCACAAAAACTGAATTTTCATTTTAGTAAACATCCAGAAGGCCACCCACAAGCAGGGCTAAACACTGAGAATAAAAAGCAGTACAGACAGAGGTTGGCCCCAGGACTCTGGTTCATGCTGACTCAACTCAGGATCTACTAGTTTATCCTCTAGTGAACACATTCTGTAATTCAGTGCCAACACTGGTATCTTCCTTGGTTTATCCACGAAATTTAAGAGAGGCTTCCAATAGATATTCTAGGCAAAAAACAGAAAACTAATGGGGAATTTAAACTTTGCCATTGATAGGTGAGACTAGTTGTTCTTAGGGACACTAGTTAAACTGTATCATTTTTTTCCTTCACTCTCAAAGTGGAGATGTGTATTCGTAATGCCAAAATGATGCATTTAAAATGGTCATTGATGAGTTTTTAAGTTAAGTGTACGGTCACAACAGAGTTCTAGAAGCAATCTTTCACACTGGTTTCAGTATTGAGTCCAGGCACCAAATACAATTTGCACAAGGTCTCACAACTACCACCTGGGAACAAGTGGGTGAATTACCGACTCACTGACTCCTATGCGTGTTTGGTTCACTTACACCTTTTTCTGATGCAAGACGCAAAGATCAAAGAGCCCAGCCTTGACTTTCATTTGCTATAGTATCTGGTAGAATAATCAGTAAAGAAGTATTAAAAGTCTTTATGTTGTCTACCTACCATTATACAGTATTTTCTGATAATATGTCAAAATAATACAAGATGAGTATCCCTAACCCAAAATGCTAGAGACCAGAAGTGTTTCCGATTTCTGATTTTTTTCAGATTTTGGAATATTTGCATTGCACTTGCCAGTTGGCATTCCAAATCCAACAATCTGAAATCCTGCATGTTCCAGTGAGCACTTCCTTTTGAGTGTCATGTTGGTGCTCAAAAATTTTGGATTTTGGAGGATTTCAGATATGGTATGCTCAATCTACATTTATTTGTCTAATTGAATGATTTTTCATTCCCTTTTCTCCAGGTTTACAATAATATATTTAGCAATAACAATGTTCAGAAGTATTCCTCTTGAATAAATAAGCAACATTCCCCGCCATGTTAGAAACAGCCTTCTCTCCTCCTTACTAAATGACTGCCAAGAATGACAACACCCCTTGACAATAGCTAGGTGCACTAGAAATGGAATGAGAGAGGCTGAAAAACACAAATGATCATCTGCTGGGGTCTACAGGAAACATGATTCACCACTTTTATAACTCTTTTTATATTCTCATCCTCAGAATCTCTAGACGGTGCTTTCAAGTGAGAATTTTTGTGAAGCCCTCCTTGGATGCAAATTTGAAAAATAAACGTCCTCCTCTTTCTCTTTCACTCCTATTCTCCCTCTAAAAGGAGGCCTGACAGGGTGGAAGTAGATGGAGGCAAGGAAGTAGTCACAAAGAAAACATGTACTAAAAGAAAATTAGTAGAAATACTCAGTGATTTTCAAGAGAGCAACGTCCCAGAAAATAAATTTTGTAGTTGTTGATCCTCACTTTCTGAAGGTCTTTAGCTCTCATGATACTCATTTGTTCCTAGAAAGCTGGAAAGGGAGGACTATTAATAGGGAGGGACCTTAACCCTCTCAGCCACCTTCTCGCATCACCCTTTGTTACCAAACTGCCTATCAGATAACTTCAGATAATCTGTGGCTAACTTAATGATCATCCGTTCTTAAGGGATGGTATATACATATAAGGGAGAACATACGTGCATGCGTGCGTGTGTGTGTGTGTCTGTGTGTATGGTGAGTGTGGAAGACAATGTGTATTACTGAAGGGGATTTCAACATATCATGAGATTGTTAGGAAAGAAGCCTTGCCTCTACCCTCTGGCAGCATAAATGAAGACTTTCAAGGCACAATATGGAGAGAGGAGAGAGGGGAGAGGGGAGAAGGAGAGAGAATTATCTCAACACAACAAAACCACATACTAGAAAAAGAACAGATGGCCCAGGGAGCAGGGAAGTAGAATCTATACAGGGAGAAAAGATTAGACTCAAGTTGGTATCAAGAATAAAGGACCCTCAAGGTAGGCTTTACATTATATGCTCAATAAAACCAGACCTGCTCTACACTTTCCATCTGATGTAGCTACAAGTGACTACCTATAAAAAGGACACGGTCTTATAATATCCTTATATTCATGATAGCTTTTGAGAGCCTCATGCTTAACCATGTTTTATACTTTTTCAACTAGAGGTATTCTTCAAATAGAAAATATACCAGATACAATTTATTAGGTTCTAGTAAGAAAATTAAAAATCAACAAGAATTTACTTAGAGTCCTATATATATCCAAGTGTTATGAGTTCCTATCATTTACCAGATAAATTTACTATCTAGTTGAACAAGGTTTAGAACACAGCATCCACCATTAAGTGCCCACATACTTCAGCTGAAATTATAACCAAGAGTCATTTTCCTACCTTTCAGCACTTGAGTCCCATTAACCAAGATTCCCCTTATTTCTGTGTTTCACTTCTAACTACTCCTGTTGTGATGATCTAAAATAGATGGCAGGTTGTAGCCTTCATAGCAAGATACACACATGGCCAAGAACACAGAGACAGACAGCCATGGGCACAGTGCCCACTGCCCTTCCTGCACTGTATGCCTACTACATTATTGTACATTTGTTGATACACTGCTTTGTAATCCCATTCATGTAACTTAATGTTTGTCATTTCTCTTACTACACTGTAAGATGTGGGCAGGACTATATTGCTTCTGTATACCTAAAACATGCCTACTTTACTGCATGTACTATCATTGCTCCAGAAATGAGTATAGACTAAATTGAAAAATGCTAGCGGTTGGATGGGGAATGAAAAACAAATCAGGGCTTTCATGTAATCAAGAAGTTCCATTTGTATCACTAGAGAAGGCTCTATGTCATACCAGAAAGAGATTTTTGGAAATATATAGTTTCAGGTTCAAATTCTAGAATTTGCATAAATACTTGCTGTTCATTTGAACTGGAGTTACTACGGGGAAATGACTTTTGGATTCCACAGCATTCTGCTGCATTATAATGGTCTGGCCATGCCATCATTCCACAAAATGGTTTAGCAATCTGTTACAATATTTTTTGTGGAGAGTAATCCGTCCACATACGAAAGATTTTAGAAAAACATTTTCATTATTTAAGATGATTAATAAAAACTGTAAGCATCTAGTATAGGCTAATAGAGTTCTTTATAACTTAAAATAACTTACACATTTTTAAAAGACAATTTGCCTCCACATTTTTTCAAGACAAAAATGTGAACATATACATTTTGCCGAGATTTTATATGTAATGGCTACATTAAAAAAGGATCAGAGAATAAGAAAAGACTGATAAGAATATATTGGCAAGTGACTGTATATTATATTTACAGTCAATTTTCAATCCAATTGATATATCTCAGTGGTTCTCAACCAGAGGTGATCTGACCCCTAAGGCACATTTGGCAATATGTGGAGACCTAACAATATGACTTAATTCATCTCTCTGTACCTTAGTGTTTTCAGCTATAAAATGGGGTAAGTTCTCTGTCCCAAGCTAGTAGTAAGAATTTGATGAAATAAAACACATATTATGACTAGTAGAATGTAGGTATGCAAGAAAAGTTTCCTTCTTAAATTTGCACCTCTTTATATTCTAATGTATAAAAAATATTTCCAGGCTGGATACAGTGGCTCATGCCTGTAATCTCAGTGCTTTGGGAGGCTGAGGTGGGAGGATCACTTGAGCCCAGGAGTTCATGGTCAGCCTGGGCAACATAACAAGACCTGTCTCTACAAAAAAATAAAAAAATTAGCTGGGCATATTGGTACAACCTTGTAGTCGTAGATATTCAACAGACTTGAGGGAGGAGAATCACCTTTGCTCAGGAGTTCAAGGTTGCAGTGATGGTGCCACTGCACTCCAGTCTGGTGACAGAGCAAGAAAAAGAAAAAGGAAAAGGAAATATATATATATATATATATTTCCATCTCTGTTTTAAAAAGATGTGGTCAAACCCTTGCTAGAAAGTAAAAGAAACAAACTTTTCAAGAGGCTTAACTGTGAGTTACAATATAAATACTCAAAGTTAAAATTTTAAAGGTGAATTTCACCAGTGATTTAAGAAACAGCATGAATTGCTCAAACACTAAAAACATATTTCACAGTATTAATTAAATTATAACTTTATTATATATGCTTAGAAACTGCTTTCAAAGACAAGAGAAAAAGAAAACAGCAGTTGTGAATAAAGTAAATTCTAGCTAGTAAGCAATTAAAATCTCTTTTTGTGTTCATGGTAAATACTGTTAATTATACCACAGATACTCATAAGCAACCAAAAACCCTGCGTACTGATTATAAAGAGCAGCTATAATTTCCCCTATATATACTTAAAACAAAACAAAACCTGGGGAAATCTTTAGAGAGAAAGGATGGACTATTTTTTTTTAACATTTTATAAAATATAAAGGCCACGTCTGTTAAGGTATGATAATCTGACATATAGTGAAAATGAAACAAAAACCGTCCAGTATAAATTAAGGGTTTTTTGGCCAGGTGTGGTGGCTCACGCTTGTAAACCCAGCAGTTAGTGAGGCAGAGGTGGGCAGATCACTTGAGACCAGGAGTTACAGACCAGCCTGGCCAACATGGTGAAATCCTGTCTCTACAAAAAAATACAAAAATTAGCTGGATGTGGTGGTATACACCTGTAATCTCAGCTAATCAGGACACTGAGGCAGGAGGATCAATCTAGCTTGGGAGGTCGAGGCTGCAGTGAGCTGTGATTGTACCACTGCACTCCAGCCTGGGTGAAAGAGTAAGATCCTGTCTCAAAAAATATATATATCAATTAATTAATTAAGTTTTTAAAAGTAATTGAAAGGATTTGCTAGTCACTCTTAGAATGCAGTATTTTCTCTTTTTAAATTTTTTTTTTTCACTGCCGGAACAAAAGAATGTACTCTTTTCTAAATAAAAGCTGAAATTTGTTTTTGAATTGAAAATTTTCTTCACTTTGCGTAAAAAGGTCCTATATAGGCTTCTGATTATGGGAATTGTAAATTACTTTTTAAGAATTTTTTTATTGAGTAAAACTTGTGAAGTTCTTTATAAAGAGAGGAATCAAAGAGAGTGGAGCTGGGCCCCCTTTTCTGTCTTTCAAAACAAAATAACTATGTCAATAGAAAAGCTAAACACACATCCTGTTGAAAGCATTATCTGTGTAACTTCATTTGAAGCCAACAAACAGCATAATATCATTTCTGTGATCTGCATTTTCTTTTATTAATTAATGGCAGATTATCATGTCTGATATAATAGGCAATTTATCGACTTCATGGACTTTAGTAGCTAGTAGCCACAATGATATGAGCCTGCAGACCCTCACTATAGAGAAAATGGCATACACAACATTAAGCCTTGTCATAGCCTTACCTATAATGACAAAGTCAGCTTGAAACTTTATTTTGAAAATTACTAGTTAATTCTTTTTTGGCTTTCTTGGTCTTTTGCTTGTTTGTTTTAAGAGAACCAAGTTTCACAAGCCAAAAACTGCAAATGCCAGATTGGGTTGGATTTCCAATTTGGCCTCTAACTGGCTAATTAAATTAGGAGCAAATCACTGCACAAGTCATTTAACTTCTCAGTGCCTTTCTCTTCCCATCTTTAAAATAGGATCATAATAGCAGCTACATCACGGGTTTGAGCATTATGTGAATTACTATGAGAAAGTCTTAGAACACTACTTGGCACATGATAAGCACAATAGGCATGCTAGCTATTCTAAATGATCTTTCAGTTCCAAGAATTTTTTATTCACTATGATGTGAAAGAGGGTTATTTTCTTTTTCATTTTAAAAATATGGAGGAAATAGGCCAGTGTGTGGCTCATGCCTGTAATCACAGGGCACTTTGGGAGGCCGAGGCGGGCAGATCCCCTGAGGTCAGGAGTTCAAGACCAGCCTGGCCAACATGGCGAAACCCATCTCTACTGAAAATACAAAAAAAAAAAAATTAGTTGGTATGGTGGTGCACACCTGTAGTCACAGCTACTCAGGGAGGCTGAGGCAGGAGAATCGCTTGAACCCAGAAGACAGAGGTTGCAGCGAGCAGAGATTGCACCACTGCACTCCAGTCTGGGCAACAGAGAGAAACCCTGTCTCAAAAAAAAAAAAGAGGAGGAGGAAATAAATTAGAATATTGGAAATAGATAAACACAGGGCACACACATTATGGTTTAAAGCATATGCTTTTGCATTTAGGATATGTTAAAAATACATTTAAAAGATAACAGCAATATTTTACAAAAGGCTATCATTTCCTATTTCCAAAAGACACTTTAAAGAGAAAGTTTGAACCTGACTTTGATATGTAATATGTTAGTGCACAAGTGCAAATAGTTTATGTGTCAGACAATAAAGATTTTATGAAATTTTGTGAACATTTTGAAGCAGCAGCAACAATTAAACATCTAACCTCTGTATTAGAGAAAAAATTTAACTGTCCCAAAGTATCTAGTTACAAAAAAAAATCTAAATTCTACTTGGTTAATAAAACAAAATCTACTGGTGTATACTAATAAGATTCATCAAACCAAACTAATTTGTCCAACAGATGTTTAAGTCAAAGAATTGTACATTTCTATTCTATTCAAATATAATAGCGTAAGTAATCATGATACAGTCTTCAAAACACATGAGTTCAAAACTATCTTCTATTTTTATACTCTGTCTTATAACCCAGGAAACAGAAGTGTTTTCTGGACTGTAATAAAACTGCCACTTGAAAGGAAGAATTAGTAATCTAGATCAAATAGCCTTTTTAATGACAAAGAATTGAAAAGCTGAGAGATCAACTGTTTTCACTGGCCACTACTCTCCATACGCTAGAATAAGCCACCAATTCAGTAATTATGACACAGCTGTTCCTTTTAAAGATAGTCTTTTATAGTCTAGGTAGAGATTTTTAGAAGTCTCAGTACTCATATACAACACTGGTAGGTGTCTTAAAAATTTCCCCATTCATCCTTCCACTGAAACTCTGGCCGATCATATGCTTGCTTTCCCAGTTCTTTTCACTTCTCAGGGAAACATGATAAAACCGTGCTAGGGTTTTGTCATACTGATAGTTAACAAATTTCCAGACCATTAGGTTGACACTAATGTGTGACTTCTGCTTGTGAAATTTATGTAACTGGCACCAAAAAGGCCAAAACTGTTGGTTTAAAAAAAGGAAGTCCTTAATTCTACTTTCTAAAAAGTAGTGAAAACAAACAATTCTATGCACAATGGCACCACAAAAGCAACCTTGCATGGAAGCAGGCAGTTAAGAGATCCTCCAAAATTGGACTACATTGATTTAAACTGCTGACTCCCTACTTGGCCGTTATTAAGTGCTACGTACATCTCTTTTTTTTTTTTTTTAAGAGACTGGATCTTGCTGTGTTGCCCAAGCTGGGGTGGAGTAGCTATTCACAGGTAATCAGGACATGCTACAGCCTCCAACTCCTGGGTTCAAGCAATCCTCCTGCTTCAAGGCTCCTGAGCAGCTGGGATTACAGCACATGCCACTGTGCTCAGCTAAATGCTACCCTACACATACTTCTTACTCTCTCTTTACTCTGTAGATGAGAAGGCAAAATGTAACAGTGCCTAGGCCAAAAAACACATTTCCATTGATTATAGACATCCATGAATCATTCATGAAATAGCAAACAAGGCTTAGACAACCTAATGCATGGAATTAAGATAAAAATCACAATTTGAAAAGCTTACCGTTAATTTCTCTGGTTTTCTCCCATTATACTGAGTCTCAAGCTAGCAATACCAGTCAAAATAAATAGAAATACCTATATCCTAATGCTAAAGAATCACAGTAAAATAGAAAAAACTTAATTGCATGGATATGGATAATTTTATAAATAAATGCTTAATTTAGACCCTTGTATCTAGATGTTATAAATGGTTCAAAATAACATATATGAATTTCAGCTTCCAAAAAAAAAAAAAACACAACTATAAGGTGTTTAATGGAAAGAGCCTGACTTTACCTGCTATTTTATGTTTAAGGGGATTCTGGCAAAGTTAGCTGACTCAAATTCAGCACCTGCCTAGAAAATAACATACATCTGGCATTTGCCTTCCAAAGTGAAAGTGAACAGCCTAGCTAAAAATCCTAACTGACCCAAATCTAATGTGAAGTATTTCAAAAGTTACTGTGGTGGCATTTATGTGAAATTCTACTTGTCACAGACCTTCTCCCTGAAGCTAACAACTCTACCATGCAGATAAGTGGAATATACAAGTTTGAATTGAACTCTAAGGACCAACAACAAAAACAACAAACAGAATATGCATTTTATTAACAATCTATTAAACCACTTATCCCACTCCTATGCATAAATCTCTCCTGTTTTCCAGTACAGAAAGCATAGCTGAGAAATCACGGCCCACCCTAACTTTCTCAGAATATTCTGACACCAGTCCTACCTCTTCAAAACATGCTAACTCAAAAGATTTACATAAGATATAGACTGGCAATACTTTTCATTTTAATTACTTTCAAAGAATACCAGCTATGCCAACAGAGGTCACACTTAGAAATTTTCAATTTAAAAAAAGTTGCCCTCACAGTAAAGTGGCTCTAAGCTAAAACTCAATTCTCTTATACTCCAAGAAACAACATCTTTGTGCATTTTGAAAAAAAAAATTACTGTCTATAATTCTAAATATATGATTTCTAACATCATTCTACTTGTCTGTCCACATGAAGACAGCAATGCCACCATGCAGAATGAAGACTGCCTGGACTGTGATTCATTCAACATCACTAAGCAAGACACACCGACCTCAAGAGGGGTGTGCCTTCCTAAGGGCACACTCTGAAAGCTCTGTTAACTCTATATAATAAACAAAACATTTACTAATGATAGCATTTTGTTGTTGTTGCTATTGCCTTAACCTCTATTCACATGGACAGATTAAGACTTTGAATAGGGAGACATATAATTCAGAAATCAGTGCCCTGTTTTTTGTTTGTTTGTTTTTGAGAGGGAGTCTTGCTCTGTCGCCAAGATGGAGTGCAGTGGCCAGGTTGTAGGGCAGTGGCGTGATCCCGGCTCACTGCAAGCTCTACCTCCTGGGTTCAAGTGATTCTCCTGCCTCAGCCTCCCAAGTAGCTGGGACTACAGGCATGTGCCACCACGCCCAGCTAATTTTTGTATTTCTAGTAGAGACAGGGTTTCACCATGCTGTTCAGGATGGTCCTGATCTCTTGACCTCGTGATCTGCCGCCTCGGCCTCCCAAAGAGCTGGATTACAGGCATGAGACACCGCACCAGGCCCTGAGGCAGGAGAATTGCCTGAACCCAGGAGGCGGAGGCTGCAGTGAGCTGTGATCTTGCCACTGCACTCCAGCCTGGGCAACAGAGAGAGACTCCGTCTCAGAAAAAAGAATGAGAAAACCTAAACACAATGTAAAAACATCGAACAAGGAAACATGGAGTTAAACCTGCATAGATAGATAATCCTTTTCCAATTTAATAATTTTTGGTAACCATTCTTTGTATTTCCTATAGCACTTAGCATAGGCTAGGGATGGCCTAAGGGTAAAAGGAAGTCAGGAAGAGAGAAAAGAGAGCTAATGGTGCTGAATGAATTTAGTTTAGCAAGGAAAACTAAGCTAATTGGTTCACACTAATGTATGCACAGAAAAGGAAGAAAACAAGAAGAAAAGAGTAAACTGGCCTGTCAGACAAACAGTTTCCAACTGCTGTCTTTGTGTCAACAACACCCAACAGAAGTTCATTTCAATGTGAGCCTACACCATCCTGAGTTCAGTAGTCCGTTCTGTGTATTAAGTGCAGAGGAATCTGCCCTGTGAGACCAGGATTGTGATTCTACTCTGAATAGTTAAATGACTGAGGGCATTTTGTCAACTGTTAATTTTTTTTTTTTTTAATTCTACAGATCAGTGCCTACCATGCTGACATTTGTAGAAAATACCACAAAAATAGTGATATAAATAAATATGGGCAGATTTTGTCCAAAGCAAAAGATAGATATTTCAGTATTCTCAATTTTAGTTTAGATTAATACTGATTTTCCGCAGATAGTGCCCAAAGCCTGATATCAGTACCTCAAATCAAAGTGCCCATCTTCATAGATATATATACATCCAGTTAAAGCAGACATCTAATCACAAATCTTCTCACATCTATGAACAAAGGAGAGATTAAAAACTCCAACAAATACTCATTTGAAATGTATTTCAACCATGTCATATCCAATATGGTCAAAGTTTCTCTTAGGCCTTGATATACTTAATTTTTAGTATATAGCACTTAGTACACAACAACAAAGTAAACTGGTACTACATGAAGTATATACTGTGCTTCATTGTACAGTGGAGAACTTCTCCCTCATGTTGGTATTTAAGAGTTGGGCTGTACTTAGCATGTGTGAACAATTCACCAACCCATCCTCACCCTATCCGCCCACCCCAAATCTTCCAACAGAGAAAACTTATAAATAAATCCAAGGTCTATCTATATAAATCCACAGTGAGTCCAACCTTCCATATTGAAAGGAAAATTACATTTCAAAGCTATATTGCCAAATGGATTTATATAACTCTTGCTCCTGTTGTGATTATCAATACCAAGTAAATTTTATTGGCTAACTTTAAAAATGCTTAAAATGTGAGACTAGAATGGAAATACTAACCTAGCTGTACATTAAAAATCATAGTTCAGTCTGTTCAATAAGTTTTGTCTTTTTAACTCAAACTACAGAATTCCATTTTTCATATACTCAAATCTGGAATTTGCATTTACACTCATAGATACAACTCTTTTGGAAAGTCTAAGGAAGTATATAAATAATTGTGTTTTCAAATCAGTATCTAAATACGTGTATTCAACAAAGTTGTCCTTCAGAACATTTTGTCCACTTTATAAATTTAAGACCCAAAATATAAAAATTGTATTTTTACATAGTATGTTCTACTCAGCTTTGAAAATAAACTAAGTAAGAGAAGCTAAAGTTCTATATGAACCAACTCCTGATATACTGTAAGGCTATACTAAACTTCATTTCTTCAATAGTTAAGGTATTTTTCCCAGAGATATAAATTATCAAACTTTTCAAGATAAAGGTTCTAAGTAATTCTACAGTCACTATATTTCAAACAATCTATTCTTTGCAAGAAAAGTGATTTATCCAATGAACCACAGATGCCAGTTACCATCTAAAATTTCTAATATTGCATGGGAGAAAGAATGTTGATTCATACTAATAGCACATCATGTTTACAACAGAAAAAGGAATGTGAATAGCTGTCCCCCATGCCCCTACCCATAATTTGTGAGTATAAAATCAAAGTCTCAGAGTGGAACTTAAATAGCTTAGGTTGTCATTACATTTCAAATGAGTCGTCATGTTTTAGTTTGGAATAAGAGTTACAAGTTAAGGTCTCCTAATGAAATATAAGTGAAATAATCTTTGGTTTTTAAATTAATTTTGAAGTCTTCAAATATGAACATGATTATTTTCATGAACTATAGTTATTGTCACAAATATTCTTGTACTCAGGGGTATTTAGGCAGAAAATGGAGCTCAGTGGTTCAAGTCAAGGTCTTTGGAGTGGCAAACTGCCTCTAACTTGATATGACCTTGGAAAAGTCATTTAAGCTCTCTGAGCTTCAACTTCCTTATCTGTTATTTTGAAGACAACCAAAAGGCACTTACATAATGCCTAGCATACAGTAAAAGAGCAATAAATAATAGTTATTATTAGTATTATCAGTGGAATCTCTGCAAATTGCACTTGTAAAATAGATGTGAATCAGAAACAGCTGTATAAGTTTCTAAAATTTTACTTTCAATAGTTCTTAAAGGTCAGACTTAATTCCTTCTATAAATGAAAAATTCTGATGGCAGAAGGAGAGGCAAATGTCTGAAAAAGGTAAGAAAGAACAAAAAAACAAAACGAGACAAGAACCCAGTAACAACTGACATCTTGAAACACAAAGAAAACTGTCATGGACACAAGGAAATGAATTAAGTAGTCCACTTATAAAATTATGCCTACCACTACCTTTGATAATGAGTTCAAACACATCAATATATAGGGCAGGAAAATGACCAAAACATTTCCCCAATCTAGAAACAAAAAATGAAGTAAGTTACATTTTGTATCGAGTGGCAGGTAGTGGGAAAATATTAATTTATTTGGTTTGCAGAGCTATAAACTGGACAACTTTCAAATCTACTTTGCTCTCTATAAATATACCACAAAACACATCTAATATGTTAATACGATCCAGTATGGAGACAAGAAGCTGCCACGCTTCCTTCGGGTTTGTTCTTTACTTGACTGTAAGAACCTTCTGGGACACTGACAAAATAAATGTGGAATTGGAAGAGTTATCTTCTTAATTCTACCCTGATTAAGCATATTTGGATATATAAAGTATCTAATACAGCTAATTTTTCATAACATTTCATGAACCTTAAGTTCATGGTATAAATTAATTTCATATCTAGAAATAAGCTTAAGAGTCTGGGCGCGGTGGCTCATGCCTATAATCCAAGCACTTTGGGAGGCTGAGGCAGGCAGATCACTTGAGGTCAGGCACTCAAGACCAGCCTGGCCAACATGGTGAAACCTCGTCTCTATTAAAAATACAAAAAAAATCAGTGGTGCATAGTGGTGGGCACCTGTAAGCCCAGCTATTCATGAGACTGAGGCAGGAGAATCGCTTGAACCCACGAGGCGGAGGTTGCAGTGAGCGAAGATTGCACCACTGCACTCCAGCCTGGGTGAAAGAGCGAGATTCCATCTCAAAAAGAAAAAACGAAATAAGCTTAAGAAACTACTTCTATTTGTGTTAACAAAGTTCAATGTCTCTGAATATGAATATATTCTTAATGTTTATTACCCAATAATTACTTTAACAAATGTTTATTTAGTCTTTACTGTATACCAGGCACCATCCTAAGGGTTAGGGATGCCGTTCTGAACAAGATAGAAATGGTCCTGATGGTCACGAAGCTAGTAGGGAAAGTTGTAAAGAATAAATAAAAATATATCACATGGTCATAAATATTATGATAAAAATCAATTACAGCTGTGTGATATGGAGTGCTTGAGAAGCTATTTTACACAGGTTGGACAAGAAAGTTTGGCTCATTGCATTTTATAATATCTACCCCTGTAAGTGAGATTTGCTGCTAAAATCTGTGGTAACTTTCCTTTTCTCCTCTTTTATGCTAGTTTGCTAAGAAATGAGAAATACTACCACTCGAATTTTTACACATAAAAATAAATATAAACATTATGTCAAGCTATGAAATTAGAATAAATTGTAATCAACTCATTCAATAGGTATAATGTAAACTCATCCCAAATAGATATAGTAACCACTGATAAACAGATATGAGCATTTCACCTTTAAATGTTATTTCCAATACATTTGTAAGGAACTTGCATAATAAAAATGAAATACAGACAAACATACAGTTTATTGTTTTTATTTATAATCATCTTATTTACATATTACTTTCCTAAACTACATATAGAATTTTAAAATATTTTAATTAAATATCAAAATATCCAATATGAAGAATTCAACATTAACTCACCTGTGCCTGTAAACAGTGCAGAAGATCTATAAGTGTGTAGCCAAATCCAAGAGAAATCTGTAATATAAACAAACAAATAAACATGAATAAAATCTGCAGAATCCTGTTGGATTCCTTAGAGCAGATGTGATTTTTATAACTGATTTTCAAGTAATACTTGCTAATCGCCATCAATACACAAGTAATATTCATTAATAACATCTCTTATTAAATTGCATGGTAAATCAAGAAGTAGACTTGCTGAATTACTTTTATTTGTACAAGATAATATAAAATATATAAGGCTACAATTCATTGTGAATTATGAAGTGCCTACAACTTCTCAGTTGCCGGCCTTATACTTTAACTGCTTGTCTAACCACCAGCCTTACCTATGAGACAAAAGGCTGAGTAAAAGCAGGAGGCCCTAGTGACCTAGGGCCATGCCCAGCACACTGTAACAGGCAGAAAATGTGTGCTGAATAAATAAATAAAGTTCACATACTAATCTTAATTTACCATGATTTACAGTTTACCTATATGGAACCAAAAGGCCTGAATGACTAAATAATTTGTTATCTCAAGAAATATCTTTTTTTTCCCCCTTCAGAGACAAAAGTTTTGTTCTGTGACCCAGGCTGGAATGCAGTGGCACTATCGCAGCTCACTGCAACCTCAAACTCCTGGGATCAAGTGATCCTCCCACCCCGACCTCCCAAGTAGCTAGGACTACAGGCATATGCCACCACACCCAGCTAAATTTTTATTTTTTGTAGTGGTAGGGTCTTGCTAAGTTGCCTGGGCTGGTCTCGAACTCCCAGCCTCAAGTGACCTTCCTGCCTTGGCCTCCCAAAATGCCAGGATTAACAGGCATGAACCACCACGCCCAGCCAAGGAAAGCCTTTTTGGCAGTAAAAATCATGTTATAATAACCAAGATAATTTGCAAGAGAAAAGAGGAAAAAGAAAAGGAAGAACTGAATATTTTCAATAATGAGGGCAACTGTTTGCAAAGTTTCTTCAGAGTCTGTGTCTTTGCGAACAAAGTGCTTCACTGTAAATGAGCCTGCAGCTTTTTGTCTGATTCTTCCACTGCACCAATTAAGTTTGTTCCCAAGAAACAAAATGAGGAATATGAAAACAAGGGTATGTGCTTAAGGCATTTTATGTATATTAATATTTACTGCTTTTGTATATTTTATGGACTCAAGACAAGTGGCTTGATTGCTACTAGTAATGATACTGAAAATGTATCTCTTTTTAAGAATAATTTTTAAAAAAACATTAAACACTACTAGATTTAATCAGCTCCAAGGAATGTTTTTACAACTAAGCTACTAGATTTTTCTTCCTTCAGATGACATCCATCAGTAAGAATTTACAATTTGGATTATCAAAACTTAAAGCACTACTAATTCCTTTAAGAGCCCTTTACTCATTAAAACAGTAAATAGAATCCAGTAGCACAAACAAGTTAACATCAATTTAATATCAAAAGTACTATTGTTCTTGGACACTAGAAAAATCTGATTTCGTAATTTAAGAGGTCTACAGGGGAGAGAAACGGAAAAAGATAGCATTTTGATTTTTACCAAGACCTGGCCAGTTTTGAGCTCATCATATATAATGAAATGCAGCTAGTGTATTAGTCAGAGATACTTCATGAAAAACAAGCAAAAAGAATCTATATGCAAATAAGAAGTTATCACAGTAAATAAACTGAATGGATTCTACTCAAGTGGCAGTCAGTGAATAGTGTGCAATAAACTTATGTAATAGGAGTCATCAATTCTTTCTAGCACTATTGGGATAAATGTATTCATTATGCTGGCCTACTTAAGCCCATTATAATTCTATACCAACAACTAATTTGCTCAAGGACATCATATTATGCAACAATCGTGAGCTGAAACTTGTGATATTAGTAGGAATGAGATTAAATGATTACTGTTGGCTCTATACTATTCAGTAAACTTTTATTAATAAGCTACTATAACATGAGGCAAAAGTGTCAATGCACCCATGCTAAAGAAAGATGTTGGCCAGGTTCGGTGGTTCACACCTGTAATCCCAGCACTTTGGGAGGCTGAGGCAGGAGGATCACGAGGTCAGGAGATCGAGACCATCCTGGCTAACATGGTAAAGACTAATATTTTAGTCTCTACTAAAATACTAAAAAATTAGCCGTGCGTGGTGGCAGGCGCCTGTAGTCCCAGCTACTCGGGAGGCTGAGGCAGGAGAATGGCGTGAACCCAGGAGGTGGAGCTTGCAGTGAGCCAAGATCGCGCCACTGCACTCCAGCCTGGGCGACAGAGCGAGACCCCGTCTCAAAAAAAAAGAAAAAAAAAAAAAGACAAAGAAAAAAAAGAAAGATGTTTAGGAGATATAAAGATACTAAAATTTCCAAACATCCAGATACCTTGGTGTAACATTTTAAACAAAAGGAATAAAATACTTCCCTAAAAACAGAATTACAAACTATTTTGTAAGTTACTAAGAGAAACTAGTTGTCATTTAAAGCAAAAGTGCAGGTAATAAAAGCTCTTTTATAAAGAAGCATCCTGTTACTGTTCTGTCCTGAGAGTTTTCACAAAGCCCCTCTAAGAATGTGTTTCAAGGGAAGGAGTAGGGGTAATTTTGGGGATATCTGCAAAATAATTATCTGATAAAGGACACATACCTAGAATATTTACATAAGGAGTTACATTATTTGATAAAGGGCATGTATCTAGAATATATAAAGATCTCTTACAACTTAATAATAGGACAAATAATTCAATTATTTTTAAATAGGCAAAATATTTTGTAACTAACCATGAGAAATACAATAGGGAAAAGTACATGAAAAAATACTCAACATCATTAGTTATTAGGAAAATGGAAATTGAAACCACAATGAAACATTCTACACAACCAGTAAAATTATCTAAAGTGTTGACAAGGATATGAAGAAATCAGAACCCCTTTAGATCCACTGCTGGGAGAAAACGCAATAGTACAGCCATTTGGGAAAAAAGTTTGGAAGTTTCTCACTACACAATGCAATTTTATCCCTGATGTTTTCATTTCTCTTGGGGAAGAGATGTCCATACAAAGAGCTGAATGGAAATGTTCACAGCAGTTATTGTCCACAATAGCCAAAAATTGGAAACAATACAAATATCTATCAACGGATTTTCTTAAATCCTGTACATCCATACAATGGAATACCACTCAATAAAGGGGAATTAATTATCAATATGTGAACAACACAAATGAACCTCAAAAATATTATGCTAAATGAAAGAAGACTAACACAAATACAACATACACTGTATTGTATGATTCCATTTATTTGAAATTTCTAGAAAAAGTAAAGCTATAAAGACAGAAAGCAGGTTGACAGTTTCCAGTGTCAGGATATGGAAATGGAAACTGACTAAAAATGGACACAAGATAACTCTGTGGGGTGATAAAATCATTCTAAAACTGAAATGTGTCCTAAAGAAAGATGAATAACAGACACAAGATATATATGACTGTAAAAATGTACTGAAACTCCTGCTTTAGTACACTTAAAATGGGTGCATTTTATGGTCTGCAAATTATACCTCAATTTTTAAAAAGCAAAAAAGTTTTTAATGTTAAAAAATATTTTAGTGATTTTTCACAAATGCACCAGTGTATCCTTGCTCTTTCTTGTGTGATAGCTACAGTTTCCACGTGAGTAGGAGATCTAAGGGTAAAGGTAGTTCTAGCTGCATATGGTGGTGTGAACACCTGCCAAGTAGAGCATCAACTAGCAGGTGGAGTAACACCTCACTAGTCTGAGTCAAAAAATGAAGTCAGAACTGAATCTGCACCACACATAAAAAGACAGCTGGCAACATTAGAGCCGTGTAGGTTGATAGTAGGGTGTGGGGGAGAACTGGAGAAGATATGCTCAATATTTCATTTTATTTATTTTTTAAATGAATGGGTAGAAACAGACCCAGAGGAAGCAATGTAAACTGGGAAGAAAATGAAATGACAGCTGTAATACTGGCTAAAAGAACATTTTAATTTATAACTACTATAATAAGAGATGTGCCATACTTTTTTTGGTTTAACAACAATGTAACAATAGCATGAATAGCATTTATTGAATGCTTATTCTGTGAGAGCACTGAGTGGAGAACTTTATGTGTGTTACCTAATTTAATTTTCATAACAATCCTATGAGGGTAGGCCCTGCTACTATCATGTCCACGTTATAGATACAGAAACCTAACTGGAGAGTAAAGAACTCTGTCTAAAGCCAGAGAGCTGATGCACTAGCAAAAGTCTGGGTTCTAACCCACAAGAGTCTGACTCTGGAGTTTATACACGATCTTACCCACTAGGCTGTTACAGAAGGTCACTGTTTTGATAATGCTATTTTTGCCAACTTGATTTGAAAAAGCAAATGGCAGAAATGTGACCAACCTGAAAACTGCCTTCTTGAGGTTTCTGGTATAGTACTAACAAGACCAGCAAAGGGTATTCCCTACATCCTACACCTTTGGCAGACACTGTTAATAAATCTTGGCATTATTATTATTTTCTCAGCCCAAATGTAGGCCTCACAATTTTCTCAAAGTTGCTAACAATCAAAGGATGCAATCACTAATAGAGCTAGTATGTAAATAAAGATATGTCTGTTGCAGGGCATGGTGGCTCACGCCTGTATTTCCAACCCTTTGGGAGACTTGGGCAGGCATACCACTTGAGTTCAGGAGTTCGAATCCAGCCTGGGGCAACAAGGTGAAACCTCATCTCCAAAAAACACAAAAAAATTAGCTCGGCATGGTGGCGCACGGCTGTAGTCTCAGATACTCATGAGGCTGGGATGGGAGGATCACCTGAGCCTACGGATGTCAAGACTGCAGTGAGTCGTGATTGCGCCACTGCATTCCAGTCTAGGTGACAGAGTGAGACCCTTTCTCAAAAAAAAAAAAAAAAAGAAAAGAAAAGAAAAGAAAGGTATGTTTGTCAACCCAAAACAACCAAGTCTTTTTTATGGAGAACTGAAAACATGGAACAGGCTGTTGTAAAGAGATGACTGAACAAAAGGGCAGCCCAACAACTATCATACTTCGTGTTTCGGGACAGCCAGCACCACCCTAATCAAGCCAGCCAGACAGATTGGCAGGAAAAAAGAGAATGCACGGGGAACAGAAGAAAAAGCTAAGGAAGGACTGATCAAATTACTTAAGATTTTTCAATAGTTCCAGTCAAGCACATGTGAATATACACCCATAGTGTACACTCATAATGTATGATTAATACAAAATGTATTTTTCCCTTTTGCTTAAAAGCACAAACTCTCAAACATAAAAAACACCTTTAAGTCACGTTTCATAGCATATAACCCCAAGAAGAAACAGTCATACTTTCAAGACTTACCTTTGAAAACCATTTCAGATTACTGAACATGATATTGTTATTATACAAATATATTACATATATTTGTGATGCAAATGTGTCCTAATATATAGCCTTCATAAGAATTTTAATAAAATAGTAAAATTCCAAAGTTTCACTGCAGAAGACTTAATAATATAAAGAATGAGGACTAGACATGCAAAGTAAAATTGTTCCCCAATAAGTTTGATGGTGCTAAAAATAAGCATCTAGACTTCAGAAGAATAATTTATAAATGAACTGATTAACTTCTATATATACTGCAGACAAGCTCATGATTTCTTTCTCTGTTTAAAAGACTATACCTCCACTGCAGACAATAACTCTTAACTAATGAAAATGTTTAAAGGTAATTTTCATTTTCCAAAGTCCTCTGTAAGGTCAACAGTATCACAGCAAAACTCCCTTAAAATAACATTTAGCCCTGATAACTTATGGGTAAACATTAACTAACCTCCTAATTATTCTTTCCAACTATTCATTTTGCCTATTAAGGTATACAAATTAATACAGAGAAATTTTTAGGTTAATAAAACCAGTGCTTAAAGTTAACTGAAAGTCAGTCGTAAGACGTTCTTTTGTTATTTTAACTCAGTTTAATAAAAAGCTTCAGAAAGTACAATTAGTCATAAGTTAAACAAGTAGAGATTTAGATACACAATTGAATAAATTTTCATCCTTACTAAATGTAAAAAAATTCATAGGCCATAATTATAACAGATATATAGAAAAAATATATCAGTTTAAAAATTCTTAAGCTACAGTTACATACACATCCACAATTTACATGTATGACACAGTGAAAAATAATATATCCATCACACTCACGGATCTCATTATGCCCATTCCTTTCCATCTGGTCTCTTGCCTACCATGGTCCGAGGCAATAAAACTATAAAAAATCAGCAGTTCTCTAAAGACTAGTATTCTTGCCCAGAGATAGACCTAAAAAACCGATTAATCTTATATCTGTAGTTGAAAGAATGGTTAAGATTTCTTTGGCAGAAAATATAAAGAAAGGAGGGTGGCAGACTGGAACTAAGTCTTGAGGAATTTCTACAGGTAAAAACTATGTAGAAAAGGAATTGACCAAGGAAAATGAGAAGAAATTACCTAAAAGACAAGAGGAAGACCAGCAAAGACAAGTACTATATATAAAATTCCAGAGGAGATAATTCCAAGGAGAGGGTGGTCAACATTGTTCAATGACACTGGGAATTAAGATTTCTACTTGATGTGGCAACCAGAAATTATTGGTGTCCTTTATAAGGACACTTTCAATGGAGAGATAAAGATATAAATCAATCTAGAGAAGGTTGAAGTGTTGACATGTGAAAAGGAAATAAGGACTTGGATACAGCATGTACAAATGATTGCTGTCATTACCTTATACTAAAACTTATCTTCTCCTCTAGACGGTGAGCTGTTTGAGGGCAAGGATGAGGTTGCATCCATCTTTGGGTAAGACAATAACCTGCTGCTGGACTACTAATTTTTAAACTACTGAAGAAGTAATAGGGCTTTTATTAGGGTGCTTTGCCAAAAAACTGACAACAGTCTTTAATAGAATTACAGGGAGAAAAAAAGATAAGTTCTTGGGCAGAAATTAATCTTTCTTAAACAGAGGTAAAAGGCTCAGGGATAGTTCCCCACTAAGACTAGAGCATGCCACCCTAACAACCAATCCACTCCCACCTCAAATAAAAAGGCCCAACACACCATAAGTAGAATTTTTACTGTTTTTCTGCCAGTAGCGTGGATAATTTTTAGATTATAAACTCCCCTCAGAAATTCATCTTCTCCTTAGCTTGTTTCCCCTAATTACTGTTGCAATGACCACTCTGACACAACTAAGCCTAGAATCCTTCCTTTTATATCCCTTGGGTACAATACAGACGAGCCTATAAAACACTTCACGACTCTGTATAATATACAGTCATGCAATGAATGCATAACAACATTTGTCAATGACACACTGCATATCCCATGGTGGTCCTGTAATATTATATTTTTACTGCACCTTCTTTATATTTAGACATATTTACATACACAAATATTTCCCATTGTGTTACAACTGCCCATGGTATTCAGTATAGTAACATGCTACACAGGTTTGTAGCCTAGAAACAATGGGTTTCACCAGATAGCCTAGATATGTAGCAGGCTAGACCATCTAGGTTTGTGTGAGTATACTCTTGCCTAATTATGCAATACTCAGAATGCATTTAGGTGATGCATGACTATATGCATAGCATCTTTTTTTTTTTTGAGACGAGTCTCGCACTGTCACCCAGGCTGGAGTGCGGTGACATGACTTCAGCTCACTGCTACCTCCGCCTCCCGGGTTCAAGTAATTCTCTGCTTCAGCCTCCTGAGTGGCTGGGATTACAGGCGTCCGCCACCACGCCTGGCTAATTTTTTTGTTGGTGTTTTTTTTTGTTGTTTTTTTTTTAAGTAGAGACGGGGTTTCATCATCTTGGCCAGGCTGTTCTTGAACTCCTGAGCTCATGATCCACCCACCTTGGCCTCCCAAAGTGCTGGAATTACAGATGTGAGCAACTGTGCCTGGTGACTATATGCACGCTATTTTAAGACCATGGGGTAAGAAAAGAAAGTGAACCAGAAGTAACTAGCTTTTTTTTTTTTTTTTTGAGACAGGGTCTTGCTCTGTTGCTCAGGCTGGAGTGCTGTGGCGCAATCACAGCTCACTGCAGCCTCGGCCTCCTGGGCTCAGTTGATCTACCCACCTCGGCCTCCTGAGTAGCTAGGACTATAGGGTATGCACCACCACATCTGGCTGATTTTCCTATCTATTTATTCTTTTTTTTTTTTTTCTTTTGTAGAGACGGGGTTTTGCTATGTTGCTCAAGCTGGACTTGGAACTCCTGGCCTCAAGTGATTTTCCCACCTAGGCCTCTCAAAGTGCTGGTTTTACAGGCATGACCCACCGTGCCCAGCCAACATTAACATTATATACATATATCTACAAAGTGCAGGAGCAGTCTTTAACCCCCTACACCTGAAGTGCCCTCAAAGACAGCCTCAGAAGAACCAGCACAAACTTGCCACCAAAGGCACCCTTCCCCAAATGATGGTTACTGTCAATTCCCACCTCCTACAGCGAGGTCAAATCTATCAACAGAACATGACCGCATTAAGATAAAATCATTATTTCAACACAATAAAGAGAACATTAATTTTTTAAAATGCACACAAAGCATGTAGGAGGGCAGGAGAGGAGGTGTCTCCTTAAACAGGAAGACAGTAAGGTAACACAATTTATCTAAAGTCGAAAAACTTACAACGGACCCGGATGTCAAACCCAGGACTGCCCGAGCACAGGACCTGTATTTTTACTGCTCTGCATGCCTGCTAGGCAGCACCAACCCACCAAAACAAAGGACAGCAAGCACCAAATGAACAGTATTTTAAAAACAGTTGAAAACAGCTCACAAGTGTGTATAACAGGTATTCATAGCCATAATGTTTTAATGAAACAAAAATAAGTTTATTTTGACTCAAATTATAATTATGTATTACGTGATTAAGTATGTCAATATTTTACAGAGTTGTAGAAAGAATGTAGTATTCCAAAAGCTAGCACCAGACTAAGAGAAAAGCTTTGCATCTCACTGTGCAGGACAGTGAAGAACTTACCTGTGGAGTAGTTAGTACCTAGCCACATTTTAATCAACTTTCTGTATTTTACTGAGTCACCCCCCTCCATGGATCCAAATGTCACTCAGAAGAAATGTTATCAGAAAACAGATTGCATAAGAAATGTGGCCCTACTGTGTGGGACTATATAGAGTTTGTCATCTTCCTAAAAAACTAAAAATGGGATTTTTCATTTTACTAGGTGCCTGGGTTCTAACAAAAACATTGAGGAATACTGGAGAAAACTGGATCCTATAGCAACACTACCATTTTGGGAAAAAATTGAGATCTAGCGCAAAGTTAGAAATCATGTTTCAACTACCGAGTTTCACAGATGGAAATCTAAGGCTCAAAGAGATTAGTACCTTTACTGATGACAGGACTTCTCCCAGTCATCATGACTAATGGAGTTTCTATGAACCCAGGAACAAATATATCATTAAAACTTGGGTCTCACTATCCTATCTTAACCAACTGCTCTTCAACCTCCACAGCATGGAAGGGCACTATGTACACAAAATGGTGTGAAAGGGCCTTCTGACTTAGTTGTGAAGCTAGCATTTATTGATAACGTATCTAACATACAAAACATAAATAAAACGGGATAGATCTCGAGATGAGCATTCCAACACCCTAAGCATACAGAACAACAGGAGCTACCTTTTGTTATGAAACAGATGTCAGTTCCCCTGCTATAAATTTTACATGCTGGTCGGGCGCAGTGGCTTATGTCTGTAATCCCAGCACTTCGGGAGGCTGAGGCAGGAGGATTACTGGGCTCAGGAATTCGAGAGCAGCCTGGGAAACAAGACGAAACACCATCTCCACAAAAAATACAAAAATTAGCCAGGTGTGGTGGCGCATGCCTGCAGTCCCAGCTACTTGAGAGGCTGAGGCTGGAGGATTACTTGAGCCTGGGAGGCTGAGGCTGCAGTGAGCTATGTTTGTGCCATCACACTCCAGCCTGGGTGACAGAGCAAGACCTCGTCTCTTAAAAATCCATTTTGCAGATGAGGAAACTAAAAGAGAAGTTAAGCAATTTACTCAAGTTAAAGCAAGAGGAAGAAATACCAACTGAATCCAGGTCATTCTGAATTCAAGGCCTCCGCTCTCCCAGGTTGCTGCTATCACCGCTTCCTCTGCCAGGCTCCCTTCTCTGCAATTCTTGCTCTACCCAACTCCTTATTCCCTCAAAGAAAAGGATTTGATATCAAGAAGATACTTTCTAACAGCCAGCCTTACACAGTCACAAGCACCAACTTAACAATGAGTTACCCAAAAAGGTTTCACTAACAAGATTATTCAGTTATTGGCTGTTGTACCTACATAAGCAAAGAAAATGGAAGAAATAATACAATATTGCAGGATAAAAGACAGTGAAGAAAAGAAATTTTAAGGCTGTGACAAAATGAGAACTTTACTTTACACAAGGAATTTCATTAAAAAAGAAAAGAAGACAATTCTGAAACTTAAGGAGCGAGACAGCTAGGAAAACAATCTATTGTGGCTAAATTTTTCTTCAAACTGGGGTTCCCAGAGACCAAGAATGTATATAAATGTCCATAAAACATCCATGAAATTTTCTAATTTCATGCTTTCATTTTGATGAAAATCTGAAATTGCTGTTTAATTTTCCATTTGTGCTTACTTTTGTGTTGAGTGTTTTAATTTCTTTGAAGTCAAATCTTGAGAGAGAAAGTTTTCTATGAATTCAGTAAAGAAAAATCATGTGGGGGATTTGAAACATCTTCACACAGCTACTAGCAGCACATGCTGAACTCAATGTAACCTGAGCTCAGCAGATTATACACAGCAATTTTGTTACAGCCAAACACCCTTGCAGGGTAGTGCTAATTTAAATCTTATCGATTTGGTAGTTTTATTTCTATTTAGTTAGTAAATCTAATTTTGTTTTATAGGTCTTAAACTAAAATCTTCTGTATTGAAAAGGAATTTAGTAACATACTAAACTGGCTGCTTTTCATAGGAGCCATTAAACCAAGTTAACATTTCCAATTATTTACATAATAAATATGGCCATAAAATGTAGATTTTAAGAATCATTCATGTACAGGTTTTGTTTACCAAAAATTTCACTGACAAATCAAAGGCCCTACCAGTGGTATCCAAACTGTGTCTCTGAACTGTAGCTAAAGAACAAAGTCTTTTAAAACTAAAAGAAAAAATGTAATGCTTTATTTTTCTATAAAGCTAAATTTCAGTAAATGTGGAGAATCAGCCTTTATTACAGATTATGAGCTTACTGTTTCATGGAGCTAAAATTTCCTTTTATTTCCTGAAATCGTGATGCTAGTAAGTGGTAATTTTCATTTTCATATAATGACTAAATTGAAATTATGGCACTCCTATGCCAGTTTTCTAGATTTGGGAAATTTTTTTAAATAGAAACATGAAATCATAATCTGGGTACCACTGGCCTACAAGTTATCTACCATGAAATGGGGTGTGTGTGTACATCTGTGAGTATATATACATATACATATGTGTATATATATATAACGTGTGTGTGTGTGTGTGTATATATATATAACATGTATATACACACACATACAAATAGATATAGATACACAGTTATAGGTATTCTCCTCTGGGAATTTCTATTCCATGGGGGAAATTCATTTGTAGCATGAACTACCCATCGGGAAATTCTTATTTCTATCAAAAGGAATCTTAACACCCCTCTTTCTAGCCCATCTAGGACAAAGAGCACTCTAGGCAGTCAGGCCACAAACTACAGCATGGAGAGAAAAGAGGACCTATTACCATTTGAAATCTAAATACTTGGAAGTAGTTACTTTGCTAGACCTCCTAGAATAAACCACAGCCCAATAGTGTTAATAATAATAATAATGACAAGTAAAACGTAACAAAAACTCTGAACAGAAACTGTAAAAGATTAAAGATAGCAATAAACTCTTTGCTACACCTCTCATTGAGAACTGAAGTGTAACAGCCCTTCCCCTGAAGCTGGGGTTGCCTTAATGACTGGCTTGACCAAGAGAATATAGCAGCAGCAGTATTCTGGGACTTCTGAGCCTTGATGCTTCAGCCTGGGACTCCTGAAACCCTAGATCTTAGCATTCTGAGCTGCTAGATATGTATGACTGCCTTGAAGCTGCCATACTACGAAGAAGCCCAAGCTGGCCATGTGGAAAAGCCATATGAGAAAAGAGAATTAAATACCCAGCCAGGCCCCATCTATTATGGTCCCTGACAGTTCCTGGTCTTCCCAACTAAGACTCCAGATACAGAAGAGACAGGCCATCCCTATTGTGCCCTGTCCAAATTCCTAACCCAGAGAATTATGAGCTATATTAGTAATAAATTGTTTTGAACAACAGATCACCAGAACAAAAACAAATCGCCTTTCATAAATAGTAATAAGGACTTTAAAAAAAAAAAAGAAAGAAACGAAACATCTCAGGCAGACAAGTTGGAAACCAGAATGACAACAAACACAAAAAAGGATTACGATGCTTAAGGATAAATAAAAATTCATTCACTCATTTACCCAACAAAGATTTATATACAAAGATTTATTTATTTATTTATATATATATATATATGTAAACAGGGATATATAAAAGCTCTGGGTATATAAAGGTTTAAAAAAATGAACAAAGTCCTACTTCCAAGGAACTTACAAGAAAACATAATGTACCATAGTGGTATTTTTCTATATACAGTACTTAATTTTTTTATTTTTCCCACAAAAATTGCTAGCCTTGGCCAAGTGCAGTGGCAAACACCTGTAATTCCAACACTTTGGGAGGTCGACATGGGAGGATTGCTTGAACCTAGGAGTTCCAGACCAGCATGGGCAACATAGTGAGACACCACCTCTACCAAAAATAAACAAGAAGTTAGCTGAGTGTGGCGGTGCACATCTGTGGTCCCAGCTACTCAGGAGGCTGAGGCAGGAGGATCGTTTGAGCCCAGGAGATTGTGGCTGCAGTGAGCAGTGATCACGCCATTGCACTCCAGCATGGAGCCAGAGCAAGACCCTGTCTCGAAAACAAACAAACAACAACAACAACAAAAACCGAAACCAAACAAACAATAGCTAGCTTTTTATGGACGTAACTAACAATTCAGATCAAATCAAAACACAGGCCAGGCGCTGTGGCTCACACCTGTAATCCAGCACTTTGGGAGGCGAAGGAGGGAGCACTGCTTGAGGCCAGGAGTTCGAGACCAGCAAGGCCAACATGGCAAAACTCCATCTCTCCTAAAAATACAAAAATTAGCTGGGTATGGTGGCAGATGTAATCCCAGCTTCTTGGGAGGCTGAAGCACAAGAATTGCTTGAACCCAGGAGACAGAGGTTGCAGTGAGCTGAGATGACACCACTGCACTCTAGCCTGGGTGACAGAGCAAGACTCTGTCTCCCAAAAAAAAAAAAAAAAAAAAAAAACACCACCACCAATCTCACAGAATGACTGAGAGTTTGAGTTCCTCTATGAGAAGGAAATGAAGATTGAATCAAAATCCCACAAAAAGTTATTTGTAGTCTGTAGTATTTAAACACACTTTAGTTAACTATAGTATATAATAAAATGTTTGGGTTCTGATTTCAGACCATAAATTCAAGGCATGCGTAACGAATTCTTTTTATTTTTTCTTCATAAAGTATCAGGTTAAAAAACCTTTTAAAGATACCCTTACAAACGTGCATAGTAGACCTTTTCTATTTTACTGTAGTCAAGATTCTAGGACCTAAAATGGGCAAAGCAAGTAAGGTCAGTAGTAAGTTGTTGTTTTAACAAGATTTATTTCTGTCTAGGTGTGCTACAATTCAAACAAACACACTCACTATTCCAGTGACTAAAATAATTTTTAACTGCTCCTTTTATTAAAGCATAGACAATTTAACCTTTCATATCATCCTCAGGGCTCTAAAATTATTCACACCTTTCTATTTGTAGCATTTCTCTATTCAAATTTCATACAATGCCAAAAAGAACACAAATAGAATTATTCTACATGGTATTTTTAAATAAAATAAAATGTTTCATATCACATTGTAAAAGAACAAAGCAGTAAATAACTATGTTTATGGTCTCTTAGGCAAAAGACCATAGTATGTCTTAAAATCATTAGCAACTAGCACAATGTCTCCGTAACAGATTCTCAGCAAGTATCTGTTGACTGATAACACATTTATTTCCCAGTTATGTATTTAAGTGTGGCCAAGAAAAATAAGCAATGCTATTTTTTATCCCAGTAATATTTGAGGCAAAGAAAAAAACAATGTTTTCAAAAGAGGTCACAAAGAAACACACCTGTCCTTTTCATTTTCTCTTGAAAATACTTTTAAAGGAATGGGGTGGGGGAAAGTGGTAACAAGTGCTATGTGCTCTAAATGTCAATATCGCACAGATGACAACGAAACAATAACAGAATTATAAACTAACATGTTTTCTTTTTTCTCATAATTTCAGTTTTAGCACATTACACAGTAATTTGTCAGAATTTCTTTTTAAAAATGTGATGCAAAAAAGAAAAAAATTATCATTGCTAAACAGCAACTTATTAATTTTTTATCCAAAACACAGTATAAAAATCGTAACAGTGCACTGAACAAGAACATCATTAAGATCTTTAAAATAACAATACTAACATTCCATTATAAAAAGTTGCAATATCTGGGAAGAAGATACTGAAGAATGTCTTAACAGACAGCTCATTGTTCTCTTCTAGACTGGTCTAGAGACTGGCATGGCATCAGAACATGCGTCAGAAGACCTGGCCATCTTCCTGGATCTCCGTGAGACCCAAGGCCCATCACTTAACATTTCTAGTCCTCAGTTTCCTCAGTGACAAATCTCCGTGAGACCTAATGCCAATCACTTAACATTTCTAGTCCTCAGTTTCCTCAGTGACAAATCTCCGTGAGACTCAAGGCCAATCACTTAACATTTCTAGTCCTCAGTTTCCTCCGTGACAAAAGGAGTGGCACAATTGTCCCCAAATCCTGTTTAGCTCTAAAAAAATTCTGCCATCCTCAAATAAAGAACCATTAGTCTAAACAGGGTTTTAAGGCACCTACATCTTCCATTTGCTTAATTAAGGTACAATTATTTCCTTAATCTTGCACTAAACACTTTACAAGTTTCAAATGTCTAGAGATAGACTACTTATCTTATTTTATCTTTACAACAACTCTGTGAGGTATGTTGAGCCTGTAATTTTCATGTGCATTAGGAAAATGCCAAAAGGGAGGCTGAGTCAAGTGACGTGGTTTGATTAAAGTCATTTAGCCGAGAAAAACCTGGAAATTAGATCTTCTGACTCTAGCTCAGTGCTCACACAAGAGATTTCCAGAAACAAGCCACTTTTAAATTCACAAGAACTACAAGAAAGGGGAAAAAATGGTGTTTATTTTTAAATGAATATACTGTTTCTTTAAATCCAATGTCATAGTCTCAAATTCCCTAAAACAGTACAATTTTAGGCCTCTAAATCTCAAAATTATTTTCAAGACTCCCGGAATAAGAAAATCCCAGTGGCTTAACACATTATCAAAATATTACCATCTATCAGGATTTCCTAAATCAATGTATCTTTCTTGGGGAAAAAGGGGGTCTGTAGTGAAATAAGATTTGGAATATTTGTAGATTAATAATGCACATAATGTCTTTAATTTAATCTAGCATTTCACAAATTTGCTGACTGATACATATTTCAGACTTTTTATAAAATACCAATGGTCATTCTAAAGCACTTTTGTTCCAATGAACAAAATCATCTTGGAAAATACTTCTGTACATTTTTAAAAGATGATCACTTCCTAAATAAAAAACAAAATTATTATAGTTTTTCCTTATTTCTCTAACATACATATTTTCATCTTTTCTGAAAAGATAAATTATCTTACAATTTGTACATTTAACATGACAGTGCTCCTTTTTTCATTTCCTGAAAAGCTGTTGACCCAATATTGTACTTCGTAATCAACAGCAACTTGGAATAGAGAACTATTAAAAAATCTTCTCATAATCTTAAAGTGTATTCTTGTGACACAAATGACATTATATCATATTAAAAGGTCTCCTTCCGTAGCTAAATCATATACCCAGAACTGACACTGAAAAATCTGGGAAGACCTCAATTCAGATAAAGTGTACAGTTTAAATACATATTAGCAAAGACAGGTAATTGGGGGGAAATTACATCAGAGAAATAACATTTGAATCCATCTTAAACTATTATAAGGATCTGTATCTAAAATTGGGAACAAACATTTACAGGTAAAGGGGAAGATGAATTACTTAATCACTGAGCCCATTAACCTACTTGTAACATGGAACTAACTATTAATATAAGTGTGGTTTCTGCCCTATTTATAAAATAGCAAATGATGAGGCAAAGGCTAATTAGCTAATCTGAATTTATTTTGTGCTCACGATTTTATAACACTAGATGTATCTATTTATTCCCAAAGGGATTAGGCATTTCCCACCCTTCCTCTAGGCAACGATGAGTTCCCTAATAACCAAACACAGTTTCTTTTTACTTCTAACTAATAGTGTTGAGCAAGTCCAAAAATACTTTCAAATGCTTTTGAAAATGTAAGGGCAGCTTAGAAATGAGCTGTTTTTAGTAATGGTATTTTAGAAGTGGTATAACTTACCACTTCAGGCAAAGAGGTATGACTTGTCACTGGTAACAGTGGTAACTCGGGAAGCTGAAAAGAGTTATTTTGAGAAAATAAGAGATTGTGGGCTCTAGTCTCAAACCTCACCCTTCACCTCATATATATGAAATGTTATGCTTATGTAACTCACAAATCAAATTTCTGTTTAGAACTGGAAGAATTAACAACAGAGTAAGTTATATATTTACTTCAAAGGTATACACACGAAAAATTTTTTAGGAATAGAAGTACTCAGTGTTGGCTAAAAGATTTTAGATATGTCAGTCACTTCCTAATCCTTAAAATGTTTATACAAGTTTCTCCCCACCTCCCCCACAGTCCCCCTATTATATCCATTTTATAATTCAGAAGGTGATCTGTTAACCAAGCCATAAACAGACAGTAAATTTCAAAAGCAACTGCCAGCCAGGCACGGTGGCTCACGCCTGTAATCCCAGCACTCTGGGAGGCCGAGGCGGGTGGATCACGAGGTCAGGAGATTGAGACCATCCTGGCTATGGTGAAACCCTGTCTCTGCTAAAAAAAAAAAAAATTAGCCAGGCATGGTGGTGGGTGCCTATAGCCCCAGCTACTCGGGAGGCTGAGGTAGGATAATGGTGTGAACCCATAAGGCAGATCTTGCAGGGAGTGGAGATCCTGCCACTGCACTCCAGCCTGGGCAACAGAGCGAGACTATGTCTCAAAAAAAAAAACAAAAAACCAAGCAACTGCCTTGTCCACAAATAAATGAGTAAATCATTTTAAAATAAAGTAGAGAATACCACAAAGACTCATAAAGGCATTATAGTATGCTTCACCAACCTGTATTATCCTATTTCTATCTATGGAGTAAAATTACATAAAGTGACCTCTCTGCAAGTGAGTTTAGACTCCAAATGCTAGATTAAGGAATGAAGTCTAAACTATTTACAAACCACTTACAAAAACAATAACAAACAGCATAATTCTGGAAGGTCACATTAAAAAAAAAAAACTACCACCTCTAATGCCTAAATTCCATGATGTAATAAGCCTGTATGATGGATATAACAAGAAATTTACACTCTGCAGATTGTTAAACTAGAACAAAATCCCTGAAACACTGAAAAGTGAGGGTTTTGAAATGTTTTTTAAATATGAAACCAGGCAGCATTTATTTCCTAAATGTAAAATATAATTTAAAAAGTAATGAAAAAGGCCGGGCATGGTGGCTCACGACTGTAATCCCAGCACTTTGGGAGGCCGAGGCGGGAGGATCATGAGGTCAGGAGATCGAGACCATCCTGGCTAACACGGTGAAACCCTGTCTCTACTAAAATACTAAAAAATTAGCCGGGTGTGGTGGCGGGCGCCTGTAGTCCCAGCTACTCGGGAGGCTGAGGGAGGAGAATGGTGTGAACCCGGGAGGCAGAGCTTGCAGTGAGCTGAGATCCTGCCACTGCGCTCCAGCCTGGGCGACAGAGCGAGACTCTGTCTCAACAAACAACAAAAGGTAATGAAAAAGATTCATATTTAAGCATTCCACAATTGTTTTTCAGCAACTGCTATGCTTTTCTTGAATATTAAAACTGTATTACTGTATATGTGAACAAGACTTGTCTTTCTCAGTTATATAATGACTTGAGAATTGAACCATGTCTCCTAAGGCCTACAATAGAAACGCAAGTGTACTATGTAATCAATGCTTTCTAGTAGACATTTCATTCAACTCACTCATTTTATCTAGCAGGAAGGCTGAAATGATAAACGCTGATGTGGATTGACACCACTCACTCCTACATATCTGAGCCTTTTCATTTATTTGAGTGTCCTAAATCACCAACATGTTCAATAAAATACTAGAAGGTAAAGAAGTGTTGGCGAGCTAAGGAAGGCAATGCACTGTGCCTCACAATCATTTTTTGACTATGTCTTGCAGAAATCAGGTACGATATTTGACACTGATTATAAAGGGTTGATCATCTAGCTTGTTGATGATACTGATGATACAAAAGTCATAATTCTATGTTTGATATCTTCCTCTTTCAGCTGTATTTTTGGGCATTCAACACCTCTAAGAAAAAGAAAGAAGTGAGAAAATGAGGTAAAATTCCAACCTATGACATTTCATTTCCAGCAAAGGCACTTAAAAAACAAAACAAACAGAATAACCTCTTAGAGACCCAAAAGAAAATACATTAAAACACTAAAAGTGGTTGTGTATGGATGATGCCATTATGGGTAGATTCTTTCATGTCCACACCTTCTAAATTATAACCATATTATTAATACTTATATTCTATACCAAAACAATAAAAGCATTATTGGGAAAGTAAGTTAAATCTAATGATTCCAAACATTTTAACTACCCTGACCTTATACTACACAAGACAAAGGGGAAGTCGCCTATAAAACTTGACACTATAAACAAATACAAAAATATATCTTGCTTATTCTTTTCTTCATTATCTGTGTTAACAAAGGGAAAAGGAATAAAGGAAAAGAAAGCCAAGAGGACACACTCACAAACCAAAACCACAAGAAAAATAATCTAAAACCAGACGGCAGGAGGCAGGAGGAAGGTACCATTCTCTACCTAAGCAGTGATTTTGCAACACTAATAGCAAACCCACATTCCTGCTACAAGCCTCATCCACAGCCTAATGCTTTCAAACAGGCCACACAGCTGGCGGCCCTGAAAACCCTCCAGAGAGGAATGAAGATAGAGAAATCAGGAGGGCTCAGGACTGAATTGAGCCCTAATCTGATTCAGATGAAACACTGCCCTGCTGGGGTATAATATTATGGTAAGCAGAAACTGAGTTAAATATATGACTGGAACTTCTAAAGAAAATTCCTAAAGGAACATTGCTTTGAATGTGAGCCTCCTCTGTTAATGACGAAACAGCTGAAGTATTGCAGTACATGCTTTCTAGGGAGAGTCATCCGCACGACACATAAGGTAAGGAGAATGCAGCATCACCTTCAGAAACAATACAGAGGGTAGGCCTAGACGAAAAATCTGCTCTCGGTAAATAAACTACGTTTGTGTGAACACTAAGAGTCTAGTTTCCTCTTGAGTCAAAGCACCATATGGCTGAAAGCAAAGTCTTACTAGATTTGGAGACTGAACTTGGTTTATGAGGGCTCAAGCGTGTTCAATGAGCTGTTTTAAAGGCACCACGTTTTTACTAAGTCCTGCGGTGTCCCCTATGATACTACCTCAACCAACTCCAAGAAGCCAGACACCTTCCTACACAAATGCCAAACACTTCATCTCAATCCCCACAGAACTCTCTAAAACACCACTCTGGTTTTGTTTCCAGATCATTCAAGAAATTACTCATTCAGATCCAGCAATCCCACTTCTGGGTATTGTTAAACAAAAATTATGGGAGGCCATTGTTTTGGACTGAGCTCCTACACTAGGTCCCAACAGAACAGACCAAACCAAACTGGAATTACTCATGCTATGCCACATAATCAAACTGAAACTTTAAGGAAGGAGACAGATGCCAAAATAGATCTGTTTTTTTCCGAAAATGGGAGATAACAGTCTTCCTGAGCCAGTGTAATAAGGAAGTCCCCTCTGCTGTAACCCTTACCAAAAAGTAACCTGATGTTAAATAAAATAAAAGCCAATCAAGTCTACAACTAAATTTTTTGTAATTTTGTCTTTTAATAGTTCTGGTGCCCAACAGTGGGACCTGGAAAACACTGCTGATGATGCCTGAGACCCCGTGGGGAATGCAGGAGAGGTGCTGCCTATCTCTTTTAAAGTCCCCTGTCTTCCTCATACTGTTCCTCACAGTTTAGACTCTGATCTCTGCGTGGAGCCCCTGGATAGTTTTGACTTTTGAACCCAGGGTTTGTTTGTGCTGTAAGAGAGCATATGAACTCTTGGGGTCTGCAGTGACTGGCAAGAGTTGCAGTTTTAAAGGCAATTGACCACGGCTGCAATGAGTGGCTATTATTGTAGAGGGTGTGATCTCCAGCTTTCAGAATTCACAGAAATTTGGATTCTATCGTCTTTGTTTCTTTTTCTTGTGTGCTTTGGTAGGGGGAAATCACTGGCTAGTTAGTCAAGGGGATCCCAGTGCCAAAAGTCACAACTTGACTGGTGGACCCGGTTCAAGCACTTAAGAGCTGTTAGATTAACCGGACGTGAAAAGATAAGACTGTCCTCAGAGGATAAACTGGCCACAAAACACAGCAGTGCCACCACCTTCAGGAAGTATCTGCACAAAAAGGCACACCGAAAGCATTGCACAACCCAACACTGTGGCATTTCCCTCTTAAGCTTTTACCTCAGATTTGAGAGATCCAACATTCAAGATAAAAAATAAGATTCTTAATTTCTAAAGAACTTGATACTCCACCTTCTGCATAAACCTGTCTTTTATATGAGTGTTAGGTCCCAGAAGCTACAAAATACTGATAAAAATGGCAAAATCACAACAAAGATAATTTAGAATTACAATGGCCATTACATGGAGCATTTCAGATGAACAGCATTGCACTTTAAGAAGTCCATTTAAAAATAAGGAGTCCTAATTTAGGCCAACCCAGGGGCATCTATTGGTATGCAGAAACTTCTAAAAAGATTTCAGGCCAACACAGTGGCTCATACCTGTTATCTAAACACTTTGGGAGGCCAAGGCAGGAGGATTGCTTGAGGCCAGGAATTTGAGGCTGCAGTGAGCTATGATCATGTCACTGTATTCCAGCCTGGGTGACAGAGTGAGACCCTATCTCTAAAAAAAAAAAAAAAAAATTAAGTTTTCAAAAAATTGTTTATTGCCACTTTAAAAACACTTTACAAAAGGCAAATGAAACCGTTTAAACTAGTTGACAAAAAAATTCCAAGTTGCCAGCCATTTCACTTAGTTACTACCCCACTACAAAACCAAAAGAACATTGGGTAAAGTGTTATAAAAGTTAGGCGCTCAGGTCAAGCTGGTTTGCTTCTTTTTCGGAGTTTTCCATGCTGAGTCCAGTTATAATGCTTAATCAGCCCTATCTGTTAATGTGCTCCACCCTGAACTCAATAATCCAGTGAAGAAACAGAAGCTAAACTGAAAAGCCACCTAACAAAATTTGTTCCCAAAATACGCCTTTCTAGCATTCAGGCAGTTATTCTGAAAAGCCTTCTCAATGTTCTCCTGGGCTCATCTGTGTACTTCCTTGTAAAATTCTGCAGTGAATTCCTATGGCTTTTTGTGGCCTTAGCATACCTTTTGAATCCTCCTCTGTGGCTCCCGAACTGACACACCTGAACCTAATTCTCCTCCTGCTCAGTGCTCTTAAAAAGTGACTGGTCAGGCATGGTGGCTCATGCCTGTAATCCCAGCACTTTGAGAGGTGAGGGGGGCAGATTGCTTAAGCCCAGGAGTTTGAGGTGAGCCTGGGCAACTCAGCAAAATTCCGTCTCTACAAAAAAATACCCAAAAAATCAGCTGGGCAGAGTGGCACCTGCCTGTGGTCCCAGCTACTCGGGAGGCTGAAGTGGGAGGATCATTTGAGTCCAGAAGGTCGAGGCTGCCGTGAGCCATAATCACCACTGCCTTCCAGCCTGGGTGACAGAGTGAGGCCCTGTTTCAAAAGAAAAAAAAAAAGTGGGCTATCTCAATAGGCCCATCAGGGCAGGAATATAGTTTATAGCCACTCCCAAGGTAGAAATCTCAAGACCAAGTCATAGGAAAATACACTGAATCCAGTTTTAGCAGAAATGGATGTTCTGTCCACCCAGATGAGCTCTGGAGATATTCAGACCTAAATTTTAGTCCACAGTCTCTATACCACTAACATCTGGCAAAAGACAATATGGCCTAAGCTCGCTCTTGAAAAAAACTTCCATTTTTTCCCCAGTGCCTTTGAGAAGTAACTTTCCACCTTAAGATTCATGCCTTTGGAAGTACAAATTTAGGGTTGCCTAGCTAACAACTGAGTAGAGCAATGAAACAGGAAAGATGGATAATCTGAAACAGGGAGAGAAACTATTGGGAAACTGGCATCTGTGTATGTCTATTACGTATGTTATGTACCTTGGATGATGTTTCTGAAATTTATAAAGAGCTCTATTTAGGCCAGGCATGGTGGCTGACACCTGTAATCCCAATGCTTTAGGAGGCTGAGATGGGCAGGTCGCTTAAGCCCAGGG
>NW_012115088.1:4967710-4969162 GCF_000951035.1 Colobus angolensis palliatus
GCTAAGGCAGGAGAATGGCGTGAAACCGGGAGGTGGAGCTTGCAGTGAGCAGAGATCGCGCCACTGCACTCCACCTTGGGCAACAGAGCAAGCCTCTGTCTCAAAAAAGAAACAAAAAAGAAAAAAAGAAAAAACAAGCTGTAGAAGGTTTGTGAAAAATGAAACTTGCAAAAGATATTTTACGTGTAATCAAACTGGCTAAAATTGGAAGGAAATTAAAAGTTTTTCTAAAACCTGTGCATTAATATCAAAGTACACTAACACAAAACAGGTAATCTGATAATCTGTTAAAACAAGGTTTTCTTGGAGGAGTGCTCTTAATAAAAAATAATGAAAGGTTTTTATCTTTTAGGTAACCAGTCTAGAAAACAAGGATTCTGTGTTTTATCAATATGATTCCCTGTGCTTCATGTTGTCTTTAGTTAAGTGTTGTGAGTCATCTCTATTAAAGAACTAAGGTTTTATCTACAAATATATAACTTTCAGTATTTGCCTTTTGAAATCCTTTTATTATCACACTGATTAAATGGATGACTACTATTTCACAGTGACCTGTGATCCTATTTTGACCAAGTGTTTTAAGCCTTTGATAATTTCAACAAGCTTCCCAAAATCAAATTCTAAATTAACTTTCTGAGTTCCAAATTAACTTTGGGATTTTCTTCTAGGCCCCTGGAAAGCCTCAATGGGTTTTTTATTGTTTTTTATTTTGAGATCTACTGTACAGCATGGAAAGTATAGTTAACAATAGTGTGTTATACACATCAAAATTCTTAAATTTCAAATGCTCTCACCACAAAAACAAAGTTTTCAAAATGAGGGATATGTTAATTAGCTTGATTTAATTATTCCACACTATATTCATAAAATATAACATCACTTTGTTTTTTTTCTTTTTTTTTTTTTTTTTGTAGAGACAGGGTTTCACCATGTTGCCCAGGCTAATCTTGAATCCCTGAGCTCCAGCACTCCACCCGCCTCAGCCTCCCGAAGTGCTGGGATTACAGGCATGAGCCACCATGCCCAGCCAATATTCATAAAATATAACATCACTTTGTAACTCATAAGTATATAATTATAAATTGCCAATTTATAAAATTAAAATTTCTGAAAAAGAAATTATTTATCCACAGGAGATTTCAGTAAGTACCAGGCAGGCTGTGCACATCCATTTTCTTCCTCACAGAGGAAGCAGACTTACCAAGACACCCTTCGCCAAACAAGAAGCAAAACAACATTCTTTCCTATGAGGTTTGAAATTTCTGTTATATCAGAAATGCTTTTTTTTTTCCATCAAGAATATATTTTATTTATAAACTTGATTCTTAGGTAATACTTTCCTAAGTTTCATAATATACCTTTTTTTTTTCTTTTGGTAAAACAACCAAGTGAATAAAACTAGGCTGGGCGAGGTGGCCTATAATTCCAGCACTTTGAGAGGCTGAGGCGGGG
>NW_012115088.1:4969229-5001031 GCF_000951035.1 Colobus angolensis palliatus
AAAATACAAGAATTATCCAGGCGTGGTAGCAGGGGTCTGTAATCCCAGGTACTTGGGAGGCTGAGGCAGGAGAATTGCTTGAACCTGGGAGGCGGAGGTTGCAGTGAGCCAAAATTATGCCCATTACACTCCAGCCAGGATGACAGAGCAAGACTCTGTCTCCAGAAAAGAAAAAAACAAAAACAAAAAACTGTCTACAAACTTCTAGTAAGTTATTTATTTCATCATATGGCACTAAGAAAATCATCATGTTTGCCATAAAACTAGGTACACTAATAACTTATAGCTCAATATTTTTGGCATGGTTCTTACTGAAATCTGCTACTTTCAACCAAGTCATTATGTCTCTAGGGCTCTGTCAAGACTTAATATATGTTCATTCCTATGATAAATATTTACTGATAAATAGTTGTGATTGATGTAACACATATATTCACTACAGAAAACTGTAGATTTCTATGTAAGCAAGAACCAATTATTGTATGATTATAAGCAATACCATAAGGGCAATATGAATACTTACTTGTATTATGCAAAACAGCTGACACCAAATATTTGGATTTCAGTACAGTTCCTCCAGTACCAACATCCTTGAGAGATATTAGGAGGTAAAATTCACCTAAGTTTTAGAACAACAAACCATATCTCAAGTATTTACTTCTGCCTTTACCATATGTGTGATCCTGGGCAAGTTAGTTAACCTCCCTTGGCCTTAGTTTCTTCACTTGTAAAATAATAATACAAACCTTGTTAAGTTTTTAACAGAATAATACATTGTATGTAAAGTACCTAGGAAAGGGTCTGACCCATAGTAAGTGCTTGATAATGACAGTGATTACTGTAACCATTGTTGAAGATGCAGAGATCAACCAATTCATAATGATATAGCCAAAAAAGTGAAATGCTCAGGACCTTCAAAAATATTTCAAAGAATTTGTTATCAGGATATTTTTAGACTTTTATTTCTGGGTTCTACAAAGTCCAGATGGTATCTTCTGTCCTACAGAAGTTAGGCTGTGTCATAAGACTCTTCTACCAGGTACTTTCTTGACATCTGTGAGAGGCAAGCAGGTATTTCCCCAGTACTTGAAACACTAGGTCTGCCAATTACTGAATCAGATTTAACAAATACATAAACTACTCTGGCTATACTAAACACTTACGGAGCCTGCATCAGATTTTTCAACAACTAGTCAGTGAGTATGTACTGAGCCCACTGAGTATGCAGCTGTGTACTAAAAAGTTGCATTTACATCACCAATCAAACATAATCCCTGCCTGAAAAGAGTACCATCTAGAGGAAACAAACTAAAAGAAATTTAAAAGAAAATGTAGTATGTTTTACTATAATGGCTAAAGTTGATTTTGCTGTGTTTTAAAAATGAGAAAGAATATAATGGATAACTAATAGATGAGAGGCAGTTATAAATTACAATTTGGATGTTGAATGTAGAAACAGCAAGAAAGCACACGAACACAGGATGAAACATAGGTAATGCTGACAGTGAAAAGCAAATTTATCTGAGGCAGGAAAAAAATTAGCAAACTTCAAGAAGGTCATTAAGGGTGCTAACAGCCTAATCTGGAAATTCAACAAAATTTTTTAAAAAATAATTATTTGATATATTAATTCCTTTGCTAATTACTGAGGCAGGGAGATTATTGCCTGGGGATACTTATCACCATAAATGATGTGTAAATCAGACTACAGATTATATGATTATAACTGTCTCACTCAGTAAATATTATCTACCAAACTATCATTAATAACCTTTCTGACACCTGGTATGAGCCTATGTGCTAATTTTCTGGTTTTCTAGGAAAAAAATACAGCTTTTAAAATAAACTCCCCAAAAGATCCAAAATTTAAAGAATAATATGTATACACACACACAAGTATCCTCTATCATATGGTAGGACAATCCTGATCTTCAGTGGGGATGAACATGCTTCCCTGAACAGTTTGGGGTCCCATTTCCCAGGCCCAGCCCTTCCCCCGTCCATTACTGGTCCCACATACCACCTTAACTGGTTCTGCTATTAGTTTTTCTCTCCCTCTGAAAATCTGTCTTAATAAAGGACTTCATTTTTCAAGACTGACATGTATATGCCTAGGATACACATGCTAGGATAAAATATACTAAGCAAGCTGGTGATTATTCTACTCCGAATATCTCTATTTTCTCTATCTTATCAATATATGCTATCTAATCCCTAAAGTATATGGAGACATCTTGTCAATCTGTGACCAAAATGCAGTGCAAATTTCATTCATTCATTCTCTAGGTCCTCATGAACTCATCAAGTACCAGGTGCCAGAGGATATAAAAAAGTTGTAATAATATCTTTTTTTTTTAGTTTAATTTTTGAGACAAGGTCTCGCTCTGTCACTCAGGCTGAAGTGTCGTGGTGTGACCAAAGCTTGCTGCAATCTCAAACTTACAGGCTCAAGCGATCCTCCTGCCTCAGCCTCCCAGGTTGCTGGGACTGTAGGCATGTGCCCTGCAACCAGCTAATTTTTAATTTTTTTCTGTAAAGACAGGGTCTCACTATGTTGTCAAGGCTGGTCTCAAACTCCTGCCTCAAGCAATCATCCCGCCTTAGCCTCCCAAAAGCCCACGAGTCATGGTGCCAACCCCCCACCCCCCCCAAAAAAAAGGTACTCATATAGGATAAACTCCATAGATCAACAACCTCTAAAAGAAAACTAATAACTAATAACGCTTTCTTACCCATTCCAAGAAGATTTTGCTATCCTTGGAACTTGTTCCAAGAGAAAAGATATTACGTATTCTGTTTCCAAATGTGGCCTCATATCTGAACCAACTATTTCAAATGCAGTCAGTTCTACCTTTCTCCCTTTAATCATTCACTCCGATCTTTTTAAATTTTCCTTTTTAAGACTATAAAATAAATGTTTACTTTAGAAATTTTGAAAAATAGAAAAAAAGTATAAAAGAGAGGAAGAAATATTCACTACTATCTCTACCCCCCATGAAGTAAGTTCTCTTAGTATTTTAGCTAATATTTTTTAGTTTATTTCTTTCAGATGTTTTTACTATCCATATCTTTAAACATAATAATTTACTACTTAGTTATTTGCTCTTACCATTACTGTTATTGCTATCTTAAGAATATGGCATCATTTACCTAACCATTTCTTTCCTGTTAAACAGTGTTGTTTCCATTGTTTCACTGTTTACAGAAACTGTATGACAGAAATCTTTGAACACACATCTTCATCTGGTTATATAATTATTTCCTAGGCATTCCTTGGTCAAAAGATATGCTCAACTGGTAAGCCTTCTGCTATACAAAGCCAAAGTGATTTTTCAGAAAAGTAGTAACAATTTATACCAAACACTAGTTCCTGAAAACACTTTCAATCACAATCTAATTAACAAAGGGCAGTCTCTCATTCATTCATTGCACTAATTTAATAAGTAGAAAGTAGAAAGGAATAACTTTTTTTAAAAAAAAAAAAAACATGGTCTCACTCTGTTGCCCAGGCTGGAGTACACTGGCGTAATCTCAGAACACTGCAGCCTCAACTTCCTCTGGCTCAAGTGATCCTCCTAAGTAGCTGGGCCTACAGGTGCACATCACCACGCTCAGCTAATTTTTGTAAAGATGGGATTTTGCCCTGTCACCCAGGCTGGCCTTGAACTCCTGGACTCAAGTAATCTGCCCACTTTGGCCTGCCAAAGTGCTGAGATTACAGGCGTGAGCTACCATGTCTGGCTGAAAATAACATCTTAACTGCAGTTTTCATTTATACTTTTCATTTAGGAATCTTGTCTATTCTTTACAGAGGCTAAAATGGGATCTAGCTTTCCCCCAGCATCTTTCACATGGGTGGTCCATTTACTTGGTCTGGCATTCTCATCTTGCTGGCCAAAGCTTCATCATCTCTAACCTCATCAACTCACAAATGAAGGTTGTTACCACCAACATTCTAAGTAGCTGACTGCTCTCCCTGGGACACACCTACCATTCTAATAGCAGAGGCAGCTCAAATTAGGCCACTGGGAAACTAGCCTGCACTACTCCTCACCTCTTCACAACTGGCAAGACAAGCCAACAACACTGAGTTACGGTTTAATAGGCTTCCACCAAAAGTCCTACAGTTCTTAATCATATAAACATTTTTGTCATTTCTTTCTAGTACCCATGATATGGTTCAATTAATACTATTTTCAAAGTAGTCTAGTACATGTAATATAAACCGTGAGTCTGTGTACATCTATGTATGAAGTATACATCCTCTTAACCGTAATAATTAAGTCACTATGACATACATATAAGTCCATGTATATATGTATATAAAGTAAATATGCCCTTTATTAAGTTTCCCCATATACATGTGAAAGGATACAGGCATTTCACTGTTAGTTCAAAATAGTGACAGCAATAAAATTAATACAAATAAAACTACAGAAAACTAACCTTTCTGCATTTCTCTCTCTCTGTCTCACAGACACACACACACATGCACACACACACACACAGCTGTAATTCCTAAAATTATACAGAAAACAAAGTAATTTGGAGGACGTGTCTTTCATAAAATATAAAACAAGGGGGGTTCACATGAGGAAAACTGATAGCAAATTTTTAATTTCTTACATGATTTATATATAACAAATCATGGAGATCATTGGTCACTGCTTCCAGTGATCCAGTGTTGAAGATTTTAAGCTCAAAAGCTAGCAAAGTGTACTTGACTATTACATAGATTCACTCCTAGACATACTGGTAACTCAATATTCATGATCATCCAGATGCATAAAGAAGAACAGAAAAGATAATGAGATATATTCAATTTTCACTAGTTTTAGCCTTTGAAGTATTGGAAATAGTCTCTAAATTCAACACTAACTTTACAAAATTTAGGAACAGTCTTTAAAAATATTAAAGGCCTCAGCTACCTTACTGTGGTTCTAATTCATAACTTATCTCCTAGCTTCTCTAGAGATAACGCTAAGGACAATCAGTAACTTCATTCATTCCTGTCCCAGTAGTCCTTTACCAGCCACTAACCCACTTCACTGTCTTTGCTTAAGCTTTCCTTGCCTAACTTCAAAGTTTTCCATTCATATGCAAGATTAAGTATATTCTTGAAGTTTGCTCAAGGAGATTAATACATTCGGCTTCTGTCATCATTTTCCTTACAACACAGGCACACATGGAAAGTCTTAAACAAGTCTTCAAATGAGCAACAATCTTGCCTTGTATTCATTTGCATTTTGAATAATGTCATTAAGGAATATATCTGAAACAAATTAAGCAAAGTGTGCCTGGTAACAACATACTCAACAGAAAGCAAGAATGCAGTATGTATCCTCTCCACATAAATGCATGCCTACATTTATACATTTGTGAGAAGCCCTGAAATTTTTGCAAAATTCATAATATAATCCATTCAAATACTGTCCAAAGGATACCTCAAAGTTTAGTGAGTACCAAAACTGCTTTAATTGTTTTAACTGATTCTATTTCAAAGATATTTTAAGCAACTCTTAAATCCACCCTCTAAAAGTAAAAAATGGTGGCATAAATCAGAATACTGACAGACAAAATTAAGGTAGTTAAAAGTCAACCAGTTAAAGAAAGTACCATTACAATCTCACTATATGACTGTCATCACTACTAACCAAAACACTCCTACTAAAACAAAACCAGGAAAAAAACCGACCTGGATTTCCAAAGTGGTTTTTAATGTAACTAGAGAAAGCAATCACACAGTAGATATTATGATTAAACACTGATGTATTAAGAGAGTTTAAAAAAACTGAATATAGATAGATGGACAGATAGACAGACAGACAGACAGACAGACAGACAGATGGGTTTTTAAAGCTACATTACCTACCAAGAGCTTCCAACAATCTCCACTCCTTTGGGAAGCAGCATTTTAAAGAACCAGCTACATGCATCCCAGAGGCTCAACCCACATTTCCTGATTTCTATGACAAAGATTGTCATTAACCTTACCAAGATCACCAGGAATGAAGTACCAGCGTGGCCACACTTAAATAAACCTTTCATCTACTTTGAGCAAAACAAAAACACTGTAAAACTGGTATGGCAAGTTACACAACTTAGCACTATTATACATTAGTTTCAGATGAGACTGTCTGACTAATCAGTGTACCTGAGACACATACAGAAAAGTTGAAGGCCTGTAAATGGAACTGAACTTGGAAAACCAAGAACTAATCAATTCAAGAACTTTTTAGCAGAATAGCTGACTATGAGATTATGTAAACCATCAAATGAATACAATTCTAAGTCTTATAGATTATATGAACCTGCTATATTTCGATGAAAGAAACCCATTATTTTTCAGCTGTAAGTGTCTTTCCTCAGTTCTTCTACAAGAAAATTTGTATGTTTCTACACAGTAAGTTTGTGACATTCTCGGGTACAATTTTTCTTGTCCTCTCCAGGTCTCCTAAACATCATTCATAAACTGGATTCTTTGAATAGACATTTACCATCTTAAATTCCTTGAATAAATTTCCTTAAATAAAATTCTAAACTAAAAAAGTGGTTTCTGGAATTCTGAACTTGTCCTTATCATAGAAGAACTCTATTAATATCAGCGATTAAGCAAGCAATCAAGGCTCACTTCTAAAAACTGATTAAGAGGAAAAAAACTCAGCAAGGTTCAAGACCATGTACACACCTATTCATCTCTATACACAGAATATATTTTTCACATTAAATATTTTTTCATGTTAAAAAATACCTTTTCATTTGCATTTCCCTGGTGTCAAACTAGATACCTTACCAGAATAAATAAAACTAAAAAGAAAGAGAAAAAATAAGACAATGCCAACAAGTAATGAGGATGCGGAACAATTAGAACTTCTACAACATTGCTGATGAGAATATAAACTGACACAACCACTTGAAAAACTGTTTGGTAGTACCTAGTACCTACTTAGGCTCAATATACATTATTCTCAAGAGTCAGCAATTTTTTTTTTTCTTCTTAGAGACAGGATCTCACACTCTGTCACCCAAGCTGGAGTGCAGTGGCATGATCATAGCTCACTACAGCCTGAACTCCCGGGCTCAAATAATCCTCCTGCCTCAGTCACCTAAGGAGCCAGGACCACAGATGCATACCACCATGCCTGGCTACTGTTTTTTGGTTTCTTTTTTTGAGACAGGGTCTCACTCTGTTGCCCAAGAGTGCAGTGGTGCTATCACAGCTCACCATAGCCCCAAACGGGTTCAAGCAATCCTCCCACCTCAGCCTCCTGAGTAGCTGGGACTACAGGCATGAGCAACCATGCCTGGCTTATATTTTGTCTTTTTGTAGAGACAGGGTTTCGCCACGTTGATGGTCTGAAACTCCTGGGCTCAAGCGATCCACCCACCTCAGTCTTCCCAAGTGCTGGGATTACAGGCATGAGCCACCGCGTCTGATCTTTCTTATTTTTTAATTTTTTGTAGAGATGGAGTCTCCCTATTTTCCCCAGGCTGGTCTTGAACTCCCAGCCTCAAGTCATCCTCCCAACTGGACCTCCCAAAATGCTAGCATTACAGGTGTGAGTCCACATGCCTCAGCCAAGACTCAGCAATTTTGATCTTGGGTATACCCAAGAGATGTGAGGGCTCACGTCCACAAAAACACACGTAGGAATGTTCACAGCAGCTTTATTCATAACACCAGAATTGAAAGTGACCCAAATGTTGATGTATTCATCAATAGGATAAATACATTTTAATATATTCATATAATGGAATACTACAAAGCAATGTAAACAAAGGCACTAACGCTATATACTACAACATGCAGAAATCTCATGGATGCAATGCACAGCAAAGAGGCCTGACACAAAAACGTACATCCTATATGATTCAACTTTTATGAAGTTCAAGAACAGGTAAAACTAATTACGAAGAACAAAGATCTATCTTATAGGGACCAAGGTCACCATAGGGGTTATCTTCGGGGAAACACTAATGGAAAAGAGCACAGGAGAGGGAACCTTCTGGAGTGATGGAAATATCCTATGTTTTCATCTGGGTAGTATTTACAAAGGCACATACATATTTATACATATAGAAAAACTCATCTGAGTCATATTCCATCTTACCACTTCTAACTGCCTCACCTCATTATGTTATTTAACCTATCTAAACCTAATTTTTTTTCCAGTACAAGATGGGAATAATGCCTTTGACACAGGATATTAAGCTTATAAAACACTCAATAAATGATGATGATGATAATGATCTGGTTTCTTATTTGCTTCAAATAAGGAACACAGTGGAATAATGTATGAGCTGGGTACGGTGGCTTATGCCTGTAATCCCAACACTTTGGAAGAGATCGCTTGAGGCCAGGAATTCAAGACCGGCACAGGCAACATAGAGAGGCTCCTGTCTCTACAAAAAATAAAGACTAGCCGGGCATGGTGGCACACACCTGTAGTCCCAGCTACTCAGGAGGCTGAGGTGGGAAGATTGCTGGAGCCCAGGAGGTCAAGGCTACAGTAGGCTCCAATCGGGCCACTGTACTCCAGACTGAGTGACAGAGTGACACCCTGTCTCAAAAAAAACCCCCAAAAACAACAAAAAAAGATGAATGTCAATAGTAAAAACAATAGCTGGCAGTCATAGAAAAAAATCAGATACCAGAAACTAAAATTTGGAAAAGTCTTATGCCATAGTTCAAAAGCAAACTGCTGAACACAAGTTAACAAAAATTAACGTGCACAATATTTACTGAGTCACGAGAAAAAGACAGGTTATGCTTACGCAATCTTAAAAGGTATGGCTGTGTGCAATACACTTAGAAAAAATTTCCAGTTGAAGTGGTTAAATAAAATAAAAGCAATTCTAACACCCATGAGCTGGTTATCTTCAGTTATCTGGAAATCGCAGCTATGCAAAGCAAATAGATAAGGAATTAATATATAATATTTTTCTCCTAAATAAAAACTTTAAATTAGCTAAATCATTTTAAAGCCTCTCATACTCCCATTTACTTAAGAACACTCAGTATAGAAAACAGTTCTAACATGGAGGAGGAATATTTACATCCTGAAATGCTCATATGGTACAGCTTTTAATAATAAGCAAATTCTACATTTACATATATAGCAAATGTATATTTTTAAGATATTCTTTTCTCCTGACAATAATGGTCAGGAGTAAAACTGTCATCTGTTAATCATTTCTGGCACATAGAAACAACAGCATAAAGCTTTCTTACTAAAACAAAACAAAAAATAGAACCTAACTTTTATAGACAAATGTAATGCCAGAATATTAAAGTAAAAAGTTTAAAACAACACAATATAGTACATAATCAGAAAAGTAATCATTTTAGTCTTTAAAATTTTAATACAGCTTTTATGCATCCTTGAATTTACTCTAATTCAAAATTTTAACTTGCTGAAATATAAAATGGCACTAAAAATTTTAAGCTAATTTTTAAATTAGTAAAACTATAAATTACAGATTTTTTCCTTTTTACAGATCTCTTTAGTTGCCTAAGAATTCACAGCTACAAGTAACAGATATTCCTTAAGTTAAAATGTCTAAAATTAATGCTATATATTAATTTATGTGAAACTTCTAAAAAGTCTAACATTTTGATGTTATTTTAGATCTACATTTTTTTTTTCTGGCATTAAACTGCATACCACCAGAGAAATCAAAGTAAAAGTCAGACTTTAGCCAACTTCATTTTAAGCTAAGCTTTAATTTTCATTTAAGCTTCATCTTTAAATGCTTACATTTAAATTTTCTAAAGCAAAAATCTCATATTCAGGGAAGCAGCAATCAAACATATTGTGAACAAAATAAAATCATTAAGATGTTACAGTCCCAGCAAAGGCAGTATGAATAAATGCAGTTTTTCACATACATAGACAAACTTTTTAAACAATAAAACATGACTTACATCATGACATGAATAGAGATGCTGAAAATGTTAGAATGCAAAGTACCCTCAAGGTCAACAGGATTTTCTTTTATATTCATGTTACATGCGCTCCTTTATTAAGGTTTCAAAAACAATACTTATGAAAACCAGTCACTATGCGATGAGAGAAGCCATTTTAAGACTTGTAAATCAACTATTTTACTAAAAACAAAAGTATATAGTAAACAGTAACTTGAATTAGAAGTGGTTGGGGAAGAAGCCAACACAATTGCTTGTAGCTAAAACTGGACAAAGTAAATACATTTTTTTAAATCTCTAGGAATTTTTAAAAAGCAGCAAGTCAACTTTTTCAGTTAAAAAGCAACTACATTTGTGTTTGAGCAGAGAATATCTGTGCCAAGTTTAGCCCACTGTGAATTAAAATGGCTACATTTGTAATCAGGTTTAAAACTATGCTTAATAATTAAAAGAAAACTACCTACACTTGAATATGTTCCACAATACTATATTATAATATGATATTTCTGACTCTATGTTGCTCTAAAACATTTTCCCAACTTCTTCTTCCTAATTCTAAATAGGAAAATGGGTCTTTTTCTGTGGAAATTGATAGAAAAGTCTGCCAAAATCCCCTTTGACTATTTTAGTCATAAATTTTGCTGTTGCTGTTTTTAGGTGGGGGTGGGAAGTGGAGCCTTTTTTTAAAGGTGCTTCATAATATGTATGAATGTGTATTCAGATGTATTACAATTTAAATAGATCTTTAATGGCAAATTTTGATGCTTATATCTAATTATTTTTTTCCATTTTAAATAATTCACAAGTGACCAACACTTGCTTTCTTGGCCTGACTACTCTAAGCCTATTTAATCTTTAAAGATCAAACTCCAGAAGTCCATAGTTCAGAGAAACACAAGCTTTACGAAAGCTGGGATGTGGTTGCTTAATACAGGGAAGAATAAAGCACTGAAGTTATCCCACAGTGGAGACAGGAAATAAATTATTTTTATTCATGGAGTACAATGCCTAGAACTTCATAGTCGTTAACTACAGTCACCAGATCCAGCCTGAAAGGTAAATATGATTACTTTCATTTTACAAAGAAACTGTTAAAACTGGGATTTCTCAGTTTCTGAGATAACTTGCCTGGGGGGTCTCATTCGTAGTAGCAAAGCAAAGATTCAAACTTATGATTTCATTTTTCAAATTCCATTCTCTTTTCACCCTACCTTCATCCACCCCATTATGTAGTTGGAGCATTTATCAAAGAGCTGGCTGGACTGGTCTTTTCCAACTGCTTGCAGGGCATGTTCAAAGACTGGACTTTTTCCGGGCAGACCTGAATGAATCTAAAAACCCACATCTAAACTGAACCATGCCCAGAATATTCCAAAGCATTCACCATTACACCGATGGGTACCTTGGGGTGCCAGTGCTGTCCCATCACCCTGAAGCTGCATCAGTCCCAGACTCCCATTAGCAGCCACTGCTACTGAAGTAAAAGGTTTCCTGAACTCTGCCAGCAATGGGCAGTCCTGGGCACTGGCCTAGAGATTAAGCCTCTTGCTTCTTACGAGCAATCATTGCCTTGCTCCAACACTGCCATGAATAACCTGCTGGGTTAGATTCTCTTTCACACTCTGTTGGACAACATGAATACACATCAGCAGCAAAAAATTTACACAAACTTTCAAAATTTAACAGGATATGCCGTTTATCAAGGCATGGAAGTGTGAGAACCACTGACCTAGGCGCACCGGTGGACACAGCCAACAAACCCAGTACACGTTAATGGTGACCACTATCTGCACTTGTCAATTCACCAGTCCTAAAAGCCATCCAAGACCCTCCATCAGCTTGCTCTAGCAAAGATTCTTCACCCAGGCTGTTACATGACAATGCCCCTCGCCTGATCAATATGCATACCTATTCTCTAAGAGTGGGTAACACTGGCCAGTTATATTGTCAAGCAATAAATGCTTTGCAAATACAATATGCATCTTAATTTATAATTTCCCTCCTTCCTTCCTTCCACCATTTCTTCTACTTCAGGTTAATCCTCTCCTCTTTTGGTGTCTGTTGCTACTACTATCCTAGTCCAAGTCTTCATGCTTTTCACTCTTCAATATCCTTTCAACTACCCAGTCTCTCTCATCTACACAACTCATTCTACATATTGCTACCTACCTGATAAAACTCTGCTCAGAATTATTTCAATAGCTCTATATTGTGAACGCTATCAAATTTTAACCCCTATGCCTAACTTTTAAGGCCAAATTTATATCCTCCTTACTTATCCAAGCTAATTTCATACTTCAGATGGACACCAAATTAATCAAATCAGCCATATCATTAAACGATCACAAAATGGCCCATATATCAACCCTCATTCTTCCTAACACAGCATCTGTTGGCTTGACCTCTGATGGTGTCAACGCACTGTCTTCCCACACTTTAAAACTTTCAAAGTTCTCCCACTGCTTGCATAATTAAGTTCCAACTCTTTAACATGACTTCCAAACTTCTCTATAACCTGCCCCTAAACTACCTTTGCTCCCTTATTCTTCCTGCAACCAACATGCATCCTATTCTTTGATGACGCTGAGCTCTGTGCCCTTCCTAGCACAGACCACCCTGGCCTTCCCTGTATCTTTCTGTGTCATGTGCTCACACTGGATCTATCTTCATTAGCTCTACCCATTAACATCCTTCCTCTCTTTCAAAGTTCTGCTCCTACTTCTTTAGGACCTTCCCTGGTCTTCCCTCTGAGAATTCCATCTCTCTAGTCTATGTACAATGTTCTTGATACCGCGTATCAGACTTGACTCTCTGTCTTGCATTTTAGTTATACTGGTCCATGTTTCTTATCTTGCCTATTAGAGCATGAAACTCCAAGGGAAAGGGGTTGGTTGTAGCCTTATCCTTACATCAATCCTAGTTACTCACAGCACAGAGCCTTTCCTGAAATGATCCTTGGCAGAAGGCATCAAATACTCTACCTGATAGATGTGGTGAGAAATAAAATATAAACAATATGGCCAAACTTCAATTATCAAAAAGTAGAGACTGAAAAAATGGAGACTGAAAACAGCTCTTAGTAATATTCATTTTGCTCTGGACAGATTCTCTCTCCCTGGCTGGGTGCCGTGGCTCATGCCTGTGATCTCAGCACTTTGGGAGGCCAAGGTGGCGGATCACCTGAGGTCAGGAGTTTGAGACCAGCCTGGCCAACACGGTGAAACCCTGTCTCTACAAAAATACAAAAATTAGCCAGGTGTGGTGGTGCACACCTGTAATCCCTGCTACTCAGGAAGTTGAGGCAAGAGAATCTCTTGAACCTGGGAGGTGCATTGAGCTGAGACTGCACCACTGCACTTCTGCCTGGGTGACAGCACAAGACTCCATCTCAAAAAAAAAAAAAAAGATCTCTCCCTATGACCATTTTCTCAGTCACCCTAGACATGCTCCATTCATTTCTGCTTCCATGATCTCTGCTCACACTGCCCCCCATACTGGCTTTTCCCTTTCTTCAATGTCCACAACATGCTTTTTCTGAATTGATACAAACACATTCACACAGGTACCACAATGTCTGTAATCTCAAAAGCAGAACTGAGCTGGTTTTTCTTTTTGTCTTTTTTGTCTATTGAAGTAACACACTACAACAGCTAAACAGATTTTACACCAAATCTGAAGGGCCTGTTTTTTGTGTGACAAAATACACATAACAAAAATTTACCATGATTCTATTTAAATAGACAGTTCAGTTACTGTTAAGCACATTTACACTGTTGTGCAACCAATCTCCAGGACTATTTTCACCTTGTAAAACCAAAATTCTATACCAATTAAACAACTCTCCATTGGCCCCACCCCCTTGCTCCCTACTCCTGGCAACCATTCTTCTATTTTATCTCTATGAATTTGACTACTCTAGGTACTTCATAGAGTAGAATCATACACTACAGTCTGTGTCAATTAATGATGGGGATACCTTCCAAGAAATGCATCGTTAGGTGATTTCATCATTTTGCGAACATTGTAGAGCATATTTACACAAACCGAGATGGTGGAGCCTGCTACACACCCAGGCTATATGCTACAGCCTACTGCTCCCAGGCCACAAACCTGTAGAGCATGCCATTGTACCGCATATTGTGGGCAACTGCAACACAGTGGCAAGCATTTGTGTCTCTAAATATATATAAACAAAGAAAAGACACAGTAAAAATACTGTCTGAAAGATTTTTTAAATAAAAAATTATATACCTGCTTAGGGCTCTGACAATGAATGGAACTTGCAAGGACTGGAAGATGCTGGGTGAGTGAGTGGTGAGTGAATAGGGATACCTATGACATTACTGTGAACTTTTATGCAACTGGCAGCACAGTAGGTTTGTTTATACCAGCATCATCAGAAACATGTGAGTAATGCACTGGGCTAAGACATACTGATAGCTACGATGGCACTAGATGATAGGAATTTTTAAGTACCTTTATAATCTTATAGGACCACCGTTGTATATATGATCCGTCACTGACTGAAACATCATTATGTGACACATGGCTGTATTTGTCCTTCTGTGACTGGCTTATTTCACTTAGCCAGTCCACCTATGTTGTAACATGTATCAGAATTTCCTTCTTTCTTAAAGGTAATTAATGTTTAACTATATGTATGCATTAGTCCATTTTCACACTACTATAAAGAAGTATCTTAATTTATAAAGAAAAGAAGTTTAATTGAATCACAGTTTCTCATGGGGAGGACTCAGGAAACTTACAATCATGGTGGAAGGTGAAGGTGAAGCAAGGCACATCTTACATGGTGGCAGGAGAGAGAGAGAGAGAGACAGGGAGAGAGAGAGAGAGAGAGAGAGAGAGAGAGAGATGAGGGGGGAGAGAGAGAGAGAGCGAGACGGAGACGGGGAGAGAGAGAGAAAAAAAACACAAGGGGGGAAACACCACAAAACAACCAGATCTCGTAAGAACTCACTCACTATGAGAAGAACTACAAGGGGGAAATCCACCCCCATGATCCAATCACCTCCCACCAGGCCCCTCCTCCGACATGTAGGGATTACAGTTTGAGATGAGATTTGGGTGGGACACAATGCAAAATCAAATCGATGTATATACCACATTCTGCTTATCCATTCATCCACTGATGGACACCTGTGTTGCTTCTACCTTTGGACTATTGTAAATAATGGTGCTATGAACACAGGTGTCCACTCTGGGGTGGGGGGGGGGCATATGAAGAGGGGAAAGGGCTAGGGCACCACAATGGAAAAGAAAGTCATCTTCCAAAATAGCCAAAAATAAGAGGCAATAGGTGTCCCACAAATATATATATATACTGATGGAGACAAGTTTATAAAGATGCCATGGACCAGGGGCACTCACGAAACAAATTGAGTGCTAAAATAAACTCATTAATGTTTTTGAATACCTGGTATGGACTGATTATTGATAACTCTAAGTGTTTGTACACACAATTTAGCCTACCCAGCACTGCTGAGGAGTGTGAGAGTGTGTGTGTGTGTGTGTGTGTGTGTGTGTGTGTGGTGTGTGCCTGCCTCCCAAGCATCAAGAAGAGCAAGAATGTAAGAAGTAACTCCTGCCAACACGTCCCTCCCACCAACATGTCCCTCCCAAGGTCCCTTGTCTGGTCAGGGAAAGCTTGAGAGGAAACAGTCTCACAAAGGAAAGAATTTGGACTAAACTTTCCAAGAGAGACCTTTCTGAATAGGCAACAGAGGACAGTGGTTAAGGTAAAAAATTCAGGAGGCAAACTGCTAAGACTCGACTAGTGACTCTATACACAACAGCTATGGGACCTTAGGCACGTTACCCAGCCTCTGTGTAACTTGTATAACTCTGCCATCTGTAACACTGAGAACAGTCAAAACCCCTTCACAGTGTTGCTCTCAGGTTTAAGCAAATAAGTCAATATTAACAAAGTACTCAGAACAATGCCTACCTCATGGTAAACACTATACAAGTTTTTGCAAAAGAAATGAGGCTAAAGTTGATCACATAATTGGGAATAAAACACTCCTCAGCAAACGCAAAATAACTTAAGTCATAACAATCAGTCTCTTAGACCACAGCACAATCAAATTAGAACTCAAGATTAAAAAATTCACTCGGCCAGGCGCAGTGGCTCAAGCCTGTAATCCCAGCACTTTGGGAGGCCGAGACGGGCGGATCACGAGGTCAGGAGATCGAGACCATGCTGGCTAACACGGTGAAACCCCGTCTCTACTAAAAATACAAAAAACCTAGCCGGGCGAGGTGGCGGGCGCCTGTAGTCCCAGCTACTCGGGAGGCTGAGGCAGGAGCATGGCGGGAACCTGGGAGGCGGAGCTTGCAGTGAGCTGAGATCTGGCCACTGCACTCCAGCCCGGGCAGCAGAGCGAGACTCCGCCTCAAAAAAAAAAAAAAAAAAATCACTCAAAACCACAAAACTACATGGAAATTCAACAACCTGCTCCTGAATGACTCTTGGTAAATAATGAAATTAAGGCAGAAATCAAGTTCTTGAAACTAATGAGAACAAAGAGACAACATACCAGAATATCTGAGATGCAGCTACAGCAGTGTTAAGAGGGAAATTCATAGCACTAAACGCCCGTATCAACAAGTTAGAAAGATCTCAAGTTAACAACCTACTGTCACAACTGAAAGAACTATACCACGAGCAAACAAACCTCAAAGCTAGCAGAAGACAAGAAATAACCAAGATCAGAGCTGAACTTAAGGAGATAGAGACACAAAAAACCCTTCAAAAAAATCAACCAATCCAGGAGCTGGTTTGTTGAAAAAGTTAATAAAATGGATAGACTGCTAGCTAGACTAATAAAGAAGAAAATCTAGAGAAGAATCAAATAAGCACAATCAGAAATAATAAGGGGGTTATCACAACAGACTCGACAGAAATACAAACCACCATTAGAGAATATTATAAACACTTCTATGCAGTGAACTAGAAAAATCTAGAAAAAATGGATATATTCCTGGACACATACACCCTCCTAAGGCTGAACCAGAAAGGAACTGAATCCCTGAACAGACCAATAATGAATTCTGAAGTTGAGGCAGTAATAAATAGCCTACCAACTAAAAAAGGCCCAGGACCAGACAGATTCACAGCTGAATCTATCAGAGGTACAAAGAAGAGATGTTACCATTTCTACTGGAACGATTCCAAAAAATTGAAAAAGAGGGACTCCTCCCTAACTCATTCTACGAGGCCAGTATCATCCTGATACCAAAATTTGGCAGAAACACAAAAAAAGAGAAAACTTCAGGCCAGTATTCTTGATGAACATCGATGCAAAAACCCTCAATAAAATACTGGCAAACTGAATCTAGAAGCACATCAAAAAGCTTATCCACCAGGATCAAGGTGGCTTCAAGGTACGCTTCATCTCCAGGGTGCAAGGTTGGTTCAGTATGCACAAATCAGTAAATGTGCTTCACTACATAAACTGCACTAAAGACAAAAACCACATGATTATCTCAATACACTCAGAAAAGGCTTTCAATAAATTCAACATCCCCTCATGATAAAAAATCTCAATAAACTATGTACTGAAGGAACATACCTCAAAATAATAAGAGCCATATATGATAAACTCACAGCCAGTATCATACTAGAAGCACTCCCCTTGAAAACCCGCACAAAATAAGGATGCCCTCTCTGAACACTTCTATTATGCATAGTACTGGAAGTTCTGGTCAGGGCAATCAGGCAAGAGAAAGAAATAAAGGGTATTCAAATAGGAACAGAGGAAGTCAAATTGTCTTTGTTTGAAGATGGCATGATTCAGCATCTAGAAAACCCCATCATCTCAGCCCGAAAGCTTCTTAAGCTGATAAGCAACTTCAGCAAAGTCTCAAGATACAAAATCAATGTGCAAAAATCACTAGCATTCCTATACACCAACAACAGGCAAGCAGAAAGCCAAATCATGAATGAACTCCCATTCACAATTGCTACAAAGAGAATAAAATACCTAGGAATACAGCTAACAAGAGAAGTGAAGGACCTCCTCAAGAACTACAAACCACTGTTCAATGAAATCAGAGGACACAAACAAATGGAAAAACATCCCATGCTCATGGATAGGAAAATTCACTATTATGAAAATGGTCATACTGCCCAAAGTAATTTATAGATTCAATGCTATTCCCATTAAACTACCATTGGCATTCTTCACAGAATTAGAAAAAAAAAAAAACTGTTTTAAAATTCATATAGAACCAAAAAAGAGCCCAAATAGCCAAGACAATCCTAAGCAAAAAGAACAAAGCTGGAGGCATCACACTACCTGACTTCAAACTATACTACAAGGCTACAGTAACCAAAACAGCATGGTACTGGTACAAAATCAGACACGTAGACCAATGGAACAGAATAGAGAACTCAGTAATATAATTGCACACCTACAACCATCTGATCTTCAATAAACCTGACAAAAACATGCAATAGGGAAAAGATTCCCCATTTAATAAATGGTTCTGGGAGAACTGGCTAGCCATATGCAAAAAATTGAAAGTGGACCCCTTCCTTATACCTTATACAAAAATTAACTCAAGATGGATTAAAGACTTAAATGTAAAACCCAAAACTATAAAAACCCTAGAAGAATATCTAGGCAATACTATTCAGGACATAAGCATGGGCAAAGATTTCATGATGAAAACGTCAAAAGCAATTGCAACAAAAGCAAAAATTGACAAATGGGATCTAATTAAACTAAAGAGCTTCTGCACAAAAAAATAAACTATCATCAGAGTAAACAGACAACCTACAGAATGGGAGAAACATTTTGTAATGTATCTTTCTGACAATGGTCTGATATCCAGAGTCTACATGGAACTTAAACAAATTTATAAGAAAAAAACAACTCCACTAAAAAGCGGACAAAGGACATGAACAGACACTTCTCAAAAGAAGATATACATGCAGCCAACAAACGTATCAAAAAAAGTTCAATATCACTGATCCTTAGAGAAATGCAAATCAAAACCACAAAGAGCCAAATATCATCTCATGCCAGTCAGAATGGCTATTGTTAAAAAGTCAAAAACAGCAAATGCTAGCGAGGTTGCAGAGAAAAAGAAATGCTTTTACACTACTGGTGGGAGTGTAAATTAGTTCAACCATTGTAGAAGACAGTGTGGCAATTTCTCAAAGACCTAGAGTCAGAAATATCATTTGACCCAGCAATCCCACTATTGGGTTATACCCAAAGGAATATTAATCACTCTATTATAAAGATGCATGTATGCATATGTTCACTGCAGCACTATTCACAATAGCAAAGACATGGAATCAACATGATAGACTGGATAAAGAAAATATGGTATATATAAACCATGGAATACTATGGAGCCATAAAAGGGAACAAGATCATATCCTTTGCAGGGACATGAATGGACTAACACAGGAACAGAAAAACAAACACTGCATGGTCTTGTGAGAGGTGAATGATGAGAACACATGGACACATGGTGAGGAACAACACACACTGGGGCCTGTTGGGGGAAGCGGGGAGCATCAGGAAAAATAGCTAATGAATGCTTAGCTTAATACGTAAGTGATGGGATGATCAGTGCGGCAAACTACCGTGGCAGATGTTTACCTATGTAACAAAACTGCACATCCTGCATGTGTACCCCTGAACTTAAAAAGTTGAAGAAAAAAAAAAAAGAAACAAATAGGCTGGGCACGGTGGCTCAGTATCTGTAATCCCAGCACTTTGGGAGGCCAAGGTGGGAGGATAGTTTGAGGTTAGGAGTTCAAGACCTGGTATGGGCAATAGAGTGAGACCCTATCTCTAGAAAAACTTTGAAAATGAGCCAGGTGTGGTAGCACATGCCAGCACGTGTCTGTGGTTGCAGCTACTTGGGAGGTGGGAGGATCACTGAAGCCCAGGAGTTTGAGGTTACAATAAGCTATGATCGTGCCACAGCACTCCAGCCTGGGTGACAGTAAGACCCTGTCTCAAAACAAATTAAATAAAAATAAATCAGTAGTTAAAATTCTATGAAACGGGCCAACACTACAAGGGTACAGTCAACAAAGTCTTGCTGCCTCAACTAATTTATGAACATGTTAGTTCCTCAGTATACACATGTATGATACACAATATACACCATTTAACTGTCCATAACTAACGTTGGTAAAACTGTCTTGCAATGACACATGCCTGATGGAAAAAAGTAACTTAATTGCTTTGTTAATCAGCAATGAACTTCGTTTGAACAATTACTCATGAAAGCTCTTATTTAGTACTTAAAATATTACTGGCTTGTTTATACTCTTTTAATGAGTGAATGTTAAATTTTAGTGTAACAAAATGTAGGGGATAGGCTACACAATCTTCCATAATACTGGAAGATACAAAAGGAACAAAAGAAAGACCTTAGGATGAATTCTCCAATACTCAAATGCATTCCACTTAATAATACATGTCCAATACCATGCTGTCTACTCAATGTATTTTGTGCAAATGCCACATTCCATACAAAAACTTTTTCAATACACATCTTTTTTATCTAAGACAACTTCTGAATATAACTAATTAAAAAACTCTGAGGATTTTTTTCTCCTAAAAACAAATTTTTAAACTTTTAAAAAATGCTGCTAGGATTTGATGTATTTTTAAAATTTGTTATCCGTACTACAGAACTCGATAATATATCTAATACTTCACATGAGCTGATATTACATGCATAAGTAATTATTCAGCCAACCAACCACTTCTAAATTATTTATCTGTTTTGACAAATGAATGACATTAAGGTCCTCATAGTTTTAAAATTCAAAATATCTGGATTACTTAAATTAACCACAATAAGTAATCACTTTCAGGATCTTGAAAATTAAAGTAACAGGAAGCAAAACAAAACAATAAACCGTAAGGCAGTCCTTTGAGGCCTGCAGAAAATCAAAGCTTCTCTTACTAAGTAGCTTTTATAAGTCAACTTTGAAGTTTTCAGAAAATTCAAAAGAATTCTATAAATTATTACCCTCAAAATTTAAAACATAAAAATATTGCCTTTTGTTTTAATGTTTATACCAATGCAAATTAAATTACTTTCATGTTAAAACACTTTTGGTTTAATACTGCATTAATACTTCAGCTTCCTTCTCTGGTTCTACATCTACAAACACATTTTTCATTTGGTCATCTCTATACTAGGCTAACATACTTGCCACAGATTGTCACATGCTGAATTAATGCCAAGCAGAGATATCCTAGAATGCACTAGATACTGCAGGAGTGCCAGAATACACATTATAATATTACTACATTTTTTTTTTTTTAAAAAGGACTTCTCCCTAGCCCAAACTTAGACACTTTTCTTCTTTTGCAATTACACACACACACACACACATACACACACACATCCCTACATGGCTAGAAAATCTCTCCTGGAATATTTTTTTACCCAAGCTGCAAAATTTATGTAAGGTAGATTCCAAATATGCTGTTTAACACATACAAAATATAAATGATATCACTAGATAGAGTACATGAAGATAGTATTTCAGAAATAACAGCCTATAAGCCATTAACCATTAACTTATATTCTATTTCACTACAGGCACTAAACAGGAAAGACAAATATTTAGTATCCTCCTATGGTCAATAAATTTGAATTATTTCAACTGTCACTGCAAATACTTAGCAAGTGCCTAAAGTTGTAACTCCATAGGTTAGTAAAAAGTTTCAAGGGACAAAGTCAATAGTAGAACTGAAATTTATTCAAACCCTTGGATCAAATATTCCTTTAAAAACTTGCATTCTAATAAATGAAATCAGTGCACAATTTCTACTTATGCCTTTTCAGGTTCTTAAGTTCCATCCTGTCATATATAAAATCCTTCTTAGAAGGTCACAAAAAACTAAAATAATAGATGAACCTGTCCACATCAGTACCATTTCAAAGTTGATCCAAAAAAAATCAAATAATCAGTGATTATTTATAGCACTTTAAAATGGGGGACCAACTTGAAATTCTAAGAACAAAAGATCCCTACTTTCTCTTTCATTACGGATCTAAGTATCACCTGAAACTTTCATTCTAATTCAGGGTTAAGAAAAAGTGAAGGCTGGGCATGGGGGTTCATGCCTGTAATCCCAGAACTTTGGGAGGCCGAGGCAGGCAGATCACTTGAGGTCAGGAGAGTTCGAGACCAGCCTGGCCAACATGGTGAAACCCCATCTCTACTAAAAATACAAAAATTAGCCAGGCATGGTGGCGGGTGCCTGTAATCCCAGCTACTGAGGAGGCTGAGGCAGGAGAATCGCTTGAACCCGGGAGGTAGATGTTGCAGTGAGCCAACATCACACCACTGCACTCTAGCATGGGTGATGAAGCAAGACTCTGTCTCAAAAAAAAAAAAAAAGTGAGAGAGAAGACAATTGAACATGAGTTCCATGGGAAAATACAATCTTCCTAGAAAAATGTGTTTCAAAAATCCATTTTAGGTTGACTGTTTAGAACCTGGGACAACTCATGTGAACAATGTCATAAATGATTATTAGGTTGCCCCAGACCAGCAACAAAAGCCTTTTTAATCTATATATTCTATGACCAGCAACAAAAGCCTTTTAAACCCACATATTCTATCTGTATAGCACTACAGTACACTCTCAGTTCTATAAGAACTAACTGGCATCAGTACAAACATTTCCGCGAGAAAATCAGAATTCCAATTAGGGGGCATCAGGAATCCATCGACTCTCTACCTTGCTGCAGTGGGACAGTGCCTCCCACTGAATGAGGTCAAGAGATGGGGAAGGTTTCAGAATGGCTGAAGACCAGATGGGGACTGGAAGTTTGAGGGTAGGTACTAAGCTTGAGATAAGATAGCCATGGTTAAGGAACAGTGAGTGCGGGGCAGCAGCCCACAGAGCTATAATAGCAAGCAGTTCTCGGCCCAAGCCAGCCTTCCGCCTCTCTTTCAATTCACCTCATTTGCTACCTCTGCCCACCTCATCTGCTTCTCTTCTGGTCCGCTACAAAACAGAACACAGCCTCTCTTATGTCTCCATTAATAGCAAACCCTCTAGATCTTTAAGGATTTTTGCTGCAAACAACAGCAGCAGTATTAAATGGGCCCTCTTATGCACTGATTAATGGTGAGCTGTTTCTGGAGGAAAATGAGACTCTATTTTGTGAAGTGGATGAAAGATAGATGGCTTCTCTGGACTAGGACAGGGATAAAAGCAAGACTAGGGGGAGGAAAGTTCCATGAGCAGGACAGAGAATGCTCCAGCTACAGTAAATATCTCACATCAGTCAGGATTATGTAAATCAAGGCCTGCTTATTAACAAAACTTCAAGCACTCAAAAGACAAAAGAGTTCTAAACTGTATTTTTAAAAAATAATAAACACTTAACTGTCTCAAGATGACAATTTATTTAATGTAAAATGTGTCTCAAGTGGAGTTCATGTTAACATACTCTCTTCAAGTGTTGACGCCCAAACTGCAGTTCTGTAGTAAATTACAGTGGTCAAGATAATCTAAGAGTAATTTAATGTCCAAGTTCCTCAATCACACTTGGAAACATTTAAGCCTGTCATGCCATGTATGTTAATAGTTAGGAATGAGGGCCTGTATATTAACCACATCTGAAAAGTTAAATTATCCTTCATACAACTCCAAAGGATCACAAATAATGCAATATGGTTACTCCCCAGGGGTAAACAGGCAATGTGTGACATATGGGACTCTAGGGGTAAACAATCATGCCAAAGACCTTCACAGTTTTTTCAAATAATTTGTAAATATATCATGCATGATTCATAAAGTTTTTCTCTGCTCACAGTTGTCTTCAAATTTAGAAATGTAATTTTTTCAGCCAGATAAAAGTTCAAAGCATTTTCAAAGACATGTAATTTTTTCCACAGGATTAACAGCACATCCACTCAACAACTGACCCAATACGTACTATCTTCTCTCTTTACAAGGGGTCTGAGGGATTACAAAAACAACAGCAGCAGTTAGTAATGAAACCTTGACTTCTGAAAGAAATACAATAATGCTTGGACCCACTCCAAGTACCTTGTAAAATCCTATTAAAATGATGAATCACTCATAATTTAGACTTGTTTTAGCCATAAAATCCTAAATGCTGCACAAGCACTAAATAGTTCTCATCAACTTATTTTGCCTAGTATTTTTCTGCTACTGTTGCTCTACAAATCACAGATTTTTTTAATTGGTCATGATCTGAAAGAGCATCTAGTCCAACACCCTCAAAAATGTTTAAGTAATTTAGGCAAAATGATGCTAAGTGATTTGCCTAAAATCAAACAATGCTCAAGGATAGAGGAAAACATGATTTAAGTTCAGACGTCTGGTCAGCCAGCAGAAGCAGAGCTGAGGCTAGAAGGCAGCTAGAACCAGGGTCCCATGTCCAACAATCTTCCCAGTACACAAAACAGCAACTCCCACCCTAGCCCCAATACTTGTCTCCAAATACAATGAATGGCTGTGATTGTTGTAGTCTCACAAAATGACCTTTCCAGGCCTTGTCAGGGAGCTCTCTTTACTAAGTGAAATTAGAATCTATAGTATTGTATATTAAAATACCCTAATCAAGAAATAATCAACTTGCTGGTGTTCACAAACAGGACTTGAATTTCTCAGGATGTTTTGAAGTGTGTAGCAATCTACAGACAAAATCCTAACTCTAAACATTTAATAAGAAAATGTTTCATCAGGAGTAGAATAATTTCACATGCATCTTCTTCTTTGAAGCTGCAAAGACGGTGCTCTTCTAGCCGTTGCCCTGGCCAAGCCACTGAATCTGCCATCCTGACCTATGCAATGGCTTTTAATAACTGTTTACAGCCACTGGGTGTAAATATCAAACTGCTTGCTAAATATTTATTACTTCTCCTTTTCACAACATCCCTATTGACAGAGATAAGCAAAGGGATTCAGATTAAGGCCTACATCTACACTGAGCTCAGTAATTTTTTTAAATACCTGCTGAAGCTTAAACTTTTGATTATTATTGAAATGACTATCAATCTGAACTTGAGTTGCCTGCCTTTTTCCTTTCAAAAGATAAACATTGTCATAAGAAACTATTTTACAAAGCAACATCATTTATCACACATATCCAAGAAGTTAAGTGGATGCTCAATGAGGGAGCTTCTGAGTCTACGTTATTCATCAATGCATTGCTAGTTCTCAGCCTAGTGCCTACGTCATACTACCGAAAATACCTGTGGAAGGGAGGCAGGGAGCGAGGAGTGGAAGTTAGAGAACCAAGATGCAGCTAACAAGTACTCAACCTGTTAGGTTGCAGAGAAACCTAATTTTTGTAAACGACAGAAATTACCGTTTAATGTAATTTCCATATGCATCTGTTCCCTGTATTCCCGAATCTTTTATCGTGAGGAAATTTCATTAGTTCAGTTTGCTGACAGGCTAATGGACAGGTTAATCATGACTTTTCAACTATAAAGGCATCATTTTAATAATCGACAATATCATCAATGTAAAATATAATGGCAGATTCACATTAAATTGGCCTAAAACAGTTTTCTTCAATGTGAACAAAATTTAATCTCTTTCAATCATCTTCTACAGATTAAGGAACAAACTATTATAGTGGGATTTACTTCTTAAATTTATCCACATTGAATTCACACACATGTACATTTATCTTAAAATTTAAAATATTAACGCTAGCCTAGGCAACACGGCGAAACCCTGTCTTCACTAAAAATACAAAAAAATCGGCCGGGCATGGTGGCTCACACCTGTAATCATAGCACTTTGGGAGGCTGAGGCAGGCAGATCACCTGAGATCAGGAGTTCGAGACCAGCCGGGCCAACATGGTGAAACCGTCTCTACCAAAAATACAAAAGTTAGCCAGGCATGGTGGCTGGTGCCTGTAATCCCAGCTACTCAAGAGGCTGAGGCAGGAGACTCACTTGAACCCAAGAGGCAGAGGTTGCAGTGAGCCGAGATCGTCCCATTGCACTCTAGCCTGGGCGACAGAACAAGACTCTGTCTTTAAAAAAAAATTAAAAAAATGAGCTGGGCATGGTGACATATGTCTGTGGTCCCAGCTATCTGGGAGGCTGAGGTAAGAGGATCACTTAAGCCTGGGAGGTCAAGGCTGCAATGAGCTGTGATTGCACCTCTGTACTCCAGCTGGGCAACAAAGTGAGACCCTGTCTCAAAAAAATTTTTTAAATATCCAGAACAAGTGGAGGGGTAGATATAACTAGCCCCGCTACAGCAGAATCAATCAATGCCTCAACTATAATGTCTCTGGTCTCACTTCAAGCAGAAGCCTTATTCTACCGTAAGATAGCACCTGTTAGAAAAGTAACACAAAACACTCCAAGAATATGACTTGTACACATGCAGCTACATCTCTAAAATAGATAAACTTACTGGACTTCTGTATTGTTAATTTGCATTGGAGTAGTTAAACTTCTTAAGAAGAGCACGTAGGAAATTTCACTGAAGGAAATGAAAAACAACTGTAATCATTTTAATTATTTTCAATCAATATTTCTTGTCCATGCTCATTTACTAAAGCAATAAAAAGGAAAGAGCTGAATAAAAAATAGTTCCTACCTCCCAGGGCCTTATAATCTGAAATATTACGCAAGTACACAATTGGCTACAATACAAAGTGAGGTAGGTGCCCTAAATAGAATACTTTTGTGGGTTATAAAGCCTAGCAAATAATCTAAGAGATTACCCTTGACAAGCTTCCTTTCAACAGGCAGAGATAAGGGAAATGGCATTACCTGAAGAGCAAACAGTTGAGCAGAAACTTTAAAAAGTACAATAGAGATAAAACACTTACGCTAGAATACAGGTGCCAGGAAGGTAGTAAGGGAAAGACAAGTCAAGATGGGTATATTTGGGCATTATTATGGAAGACCTGGGAAAGCTAAAGAGTCTGTTCTTATTTTAGTAGCTGTGAGGAGAACTACATAATTTGGGGCTAAAGAGTGGTACAAAATTACTGTATTCAGCAAATTTAATCTCACTTCAGTGTAACAGATGAACTAGATTCAATCAGACAGGGAGGTGTTACAGTACTCCAGGTACAAAGCAGTGAGGGTCTGAATAAAGGTGGTGGCTGAAGGGATGAAAAGGGAGGTCATACATACATATGGGGAGGTTGTAGTGGTAGAACGTACAGCTTTGCAGATGAGCACAAGTAAGATCAGAGAGAAGAGTCTCAGAATGACTTGACATTTTGAGCCTGGGTGAGTGGCAGTGCCAATTAATAGAAACCAGGAAATCTGGAGAAAGAACTGGTTTGGGTGGAAGGAAGTAAGGAGTTTCACTTTGGTTGTGCTGCACTGAAGGCGGAAGCAAGAAGATACCCAGGGAGAAACGTCAAGCCAGCAGTTAAAGCTCAGAAGAAAGGTCAGGTTAAGGTTATAAATTTGGGAGCTATCTAAATAAGAGAAGGCAAAGCTTGGATTGCATAAGATCACTAAATAAAAAGGGCATACTGGCATAGAAGAGGGGACAAAATTTGAAAATGTGGGCAGCATGGCGGTGGGGGATGGGAGGGAAAGGGGAAGGAAAGTTAGCAATGGACACAGAGAAGAATGGCCAGAAACAGAAGAATTAAAGTCAAGGTTATTCCATTCATTGGAAGTTCACTGGAGCCTGTGATGTGTGAGTATTATATCTGAGGTAAAATGATGAATAACAGTATAGTCCCTACTATTAAAATGTGATGTCAAGAAAATCAAGCAAAAAAACCCAAAAACACACACACATGAAAAATGACATAATTACAGCCATAGATACAGAGCTGTCACAATAAAAAAGAATATTATGAACAACTTTATGCCAATATTTGAAAATTTATATATGAGTAATATTCTAGAGAAACAGACATTATCAAATTTACATATGGGTAATATTCTAAAGAAATGTATGTCACCAAAATTATCTCAAGTTAAATTTTAAAAATCCTATGAATTTTTACCTGAGATCCCCTAATAAATAAAAAAAGCCAAACTGTATAATCACGTCAACAGATGCAAACTAGAGAAGAAAAAAACTATTAGCAAACTCCATATAGAAGGAAGCTTCTTCCTTCACCTGATAAAAAGTATTGATAACCCCACTATACATTTTGAGTGGTCTCCAGTCACAACCAACTATACTTCCCTAGTTTGAACTCCTAAGCTTTCCATAAATCCTAGATTCTGACACTAAATGAAGATCTTCATGTCATTTTTCAAATAGGAAAAAATACATTCTAAATATCTCAGATTTTCTTTACTATTCTATTATGTATGTATCATCTGTGAATCTAATTTTCATAAAAATTTTGTTCAGTCTATCTCCCATCTTGTGGTACTAATTTCCACTAACTTACTCTCTAAATAGATAATCAAGATATTTATCTTAAACTGACTTTTATTAAATTCCTAGAAGCACTTGTACTCTGCCCACAATTCCAGCATGATGGAATTTGAGGAATTCATCCAAGGTCCCATTTTAGAACCTCAATTACATCTTCCTCCTCCGCTTCCTCCTCAGTATTAAAAGCCCCAAGGATTAAGTATTTGTTAGTATACTGTTACATAGCCAGACACTTCATTATTTTTATTTAACAGAACATATAGTATTTATCTTGGGTGTGTATAAGGTATGATTTTGAATAATGGCAAGATAACTTACTGTTCCCATACTCTCAAAAAATGTCTAGCAGACTGTGGATCTTCTTAGCACAGTATCTATAATCCTCTATTATAGCTTACAGATTCTTTTCCTGACTTTAACTAAATTCAAGACTCCTCGGTTAATAATTATAATTCATGTGATTTTTTTTCCCCAAATATACTACTGAAAACTATCTCACATGAGTTCACTCAGTTTTTTGCTCACTCATTATCTGAAGCGAGGTTTTTTCCTGAGATATTTCACTATCCAAAAGAGCTGAAAATTGACTACAGACACCTTCTTTTACACCATTTATTAAAATGTGAAATGAGATTGGTCCCAACTTGGGGACCCACATAATACACTTTTTCCTCTAAAGAGTGACAGTTCACAACTGATGTTTACTTAACTATATCAATGTGATTCTATGAATAAACATTTCTCCTCCATCCTATGGTAACACAAAAGATTTTATTCCTTTCAGATTAGGACCTTGAAAGACTTTATAAAGCTTATATAAATTATTTTCACTGTTTCTCTTCAACATACTCCATAATCCCCTCAATAACTCCAGTATACCAATCATTCAGGTTTTTGGTTTACAAAACCAAATTCAGTAATTTGTTTTATTCTAAACTCCTGAGTGTTAAAAATACAGCAAGACAAGCTGACCCATGGTTATCTGTAAGTCCTCTACAAACTTTCTTATAATGGGACATTGTCTTAGTTCATTTTGTGTTGCTATAACAAAATACCACAGACTGGGTAATTTATGAAGCAATTTATTTTTCACAGTTCTGGAAGCAGGGAAGTCCAATATCAAGATGCTTGGCAACTGATGATGGCCTCTGTGCTGTATGACCCCATGGCGGCAGGTGGAAGGACAAGAGAGCATGAGAGAGCAAGAGACAGCTAAACTCACTTTTATAACAACCCATTGTTGCAATAACAAACCCACTTCCACAATAATGACATTAATCCAGTCATGAGGGCAGAGCCCTCATGGCTTAATCACCTCTTCATGATCCCTCTTAATACTGTCACAATGGCAATTAAATTTCAACATGAGTTTTAGAGAGGACACTGAAACCACGGTAAACATATACCGACAACCCACCTTTATATGAACATGATTGATATAAAGAGCAACAGGTTATACATTTTAGCCAACAACTCCATAACTCTACCTATTAATTCTCTGAAAACTCGAGTGAACACCATTTTATCAACTAATTGTACTTGTTTGCTAATTAAAACAAGGATACTCTCTTCTTTAAAGTTTTGTCTGCTTCTAATTCTAAAAGAAAATTTATATAAAGATTCCATCTAAACATATCCCTATTTTTTCATCCCTGAGTATATAATTGACACATGAGTATCAACCAATTTCAATAATTACTAATGAATCTTTATCTAGGTTTCTTGACTTGAGAGCATTTATTTGGGTTCACTTTTTCTTTTTTTCTTTTTTTTTTTTAAAGACAGTCTTGCTCTGTCACCCAGGCTGAAGTGCAATGACAAGATCATAGCTCACTGCAAGACTGAACTCCTAGGCTCCAGCAATCCCTCGACCTCAGCCTCCAGAGTAGCTAGGACTATGGGCACACACCACCACCCCCAGCTAATTTTTTTTTAAGTAGAGATTAAGTCTTGCTATTTTGTCCAGGCTGTTCTCGAACTCCTGGCTCAAGCCTCATCCTCCCAAGGTGTTAGGACTACAGGTGTGAGCCACCACACCCAGTGTGGGTTCACTTTTAATCTTTCCAGGTAACTAACTCTGGTTTTGGCTCACTTAATTTCTAGTTTGTATCTTGCATATTACGCTAACCGGGCAATTTTTTTTTTTAAAGGAAGCGATCTTCTACAATTATGCCTTTTTTCAATTTTTCAAAAGATCACAAGGAATTTCTACTCATGCATGTGATTTAATTACTCTTACACTTCATACTTTTTCCTGGATACTCAAAACAGTGTTTTAAAATATATACTAGTATTCAATTATGTTTTATACCCTTTTAATTAATTGAATGTTTATTAAGCATCTACTATGTTCCAGGCAAAGTATTAGGTGTTTAGAATTGATCCCTCTCTTTATCATTAGGTAAGTGCTATTATTTAGTCCTTTCTAAATGAAGAATTTGCGCTCAGAGTGCTGAAAAAAATTGCTCAATGTCCAAAAGTTTATATGGGTCAAGAGACAAAATTAGAATGCAGGTCTTTCTCACTCTAAAAATCAGGCTCTTCCATCATGCACACTGATATTAAAGCTAAGTCCCCACAGACCAAGAAGGTCACAGGCATGTAACAAGATAATTCCAGCACAACATGTAAAGTTCTACCAATTTTCCTAATGCCATTTTGTGTTAGAAAACTTTTCTGAAATTACTTGTGCAATTTTTTTCCTATATAAGTTTAAATTAAATTTAGTACAGTTAAACATTCATTGACTACCTATTATCTTGAATGTTCTATGAGCTGTGCTAAGTGCTCATAGTAAACACCATGTAGTTAAGAAATACATTTCACACCATGAACCAATACATACAACTGCAACAAAAAAGTAATTACTGCTACCGCATGTAACATACTGTCATCTTTTCTATTCTCTTCTATTACAGTTTTCTTAACGCTGGTCATGATCCACTAAATTAATTTTACAACCCACTTACAGGTCACACTCCCCAATTTGCCAAACATTGTCCTAAATCAAACAGGTTAACCAACTGAAATCTTGACTTTGCTTCTGATTCAATCTAGTCATCCTGGGAACAGATAACACCCGTAAGAGCTTATTCTGCTACTACCTTAGTAGTAGCATAACAGATACAGTGCCTCAAACCACCCTACGCTTTAGTACATTCTCATATTTAATGCTGAATTACTTGTGAGAGCTTCAAATTTTTCCTAATTTGAAAATATTAGGTTGTTAGAGCCAAACTATTAATGCAAACTCAAGTTTTACTTTAAAAACATTTCTTTTTTGGCCGGGCGCGGTGGCTCAAGCCTGTAATCCCAGCACTTTGGGAGGCCGAGACAGGCGGATCATGAGGTCAGGAGATCGAGACTATCCTGGCTAACACGGTGAAACCCCGTCTCTACTAAAAAATACAAAAAACTAGCCGGGCAAGGTGGCAGGCGCCTGTAGTCCCAGCTACTTGGGAGGCTGAGGCAGGAGAATGGCGTAAACCCAGGAGGCGGA